>NW_024412414.1:15693214-15753862 GCF_014898765.1 Herpailurus yagouaroundi | reverse complement strand
GCCCCGAACTCATTAATTCTTTAAAAAGAAGGGAAACAAAGAAAAGCGGGAGGGGAAGGAAAAGGAAGCATGAAAAGGAAACAAGGAATTCACTAAATGGCGCCTGGCTTAGCCTTTCCTTCGGGAACCCAGTCTATTTCCTGGTGATCCCTTCATTCTTTGGTAAGCCAGTTCCTGTGCTCTCCCGTCTCACAGCAGATTAAAGACATTATGGGAAGACAGAGGGAAGGGGGAGATGTGCTCTAAAAACCCAGCAATAGCTAACCGCCCATCAGTAGGGAGAAGATGAAAGAAAATGCAAGGAAACCAAAGCCTGCAGATCTGTGAACTCCCAAGTACACGCTGGGAGTTTGAAAAAAAAAAAAAAAAAAAAAAGTGACACAGTAATTCCTTCTAAAGAGCAGGACAGTAACAGTCACCGTCCTTCTTGGAGATTCACAGTCATCTCCAAAGATGTGAATTACACTCACTCGATGCTCTTGAAGGCAACAGGAAAGTAGAGCACACTTTACGAAGAGTTTCATACAAGTGTTTCAGTGCACCACCCGAGAAGTGTCTATGAATTTCCCGACAGAGCTATAATGCCTCAAGAGCCAGCTGTTCAGGCCACTGAATTAATGAACAGGCAGAAAGGAATGTTTTTGTGTGTGTCTTTGTTTTCTCCAGCTCTTCTGAAAAGCAGGCACAGGAATTAAGAACATCAACGAGACAGGATGGTCTAAATTCTGTGCCACTTCACTAAATGCCCTACTTGGGGCCAGTCACGTCATCAGCCAGTACCTCAGGTTCCTCACTTGTAAACAGGGGGGAGGAAGAATACCTTCCTCATAAAGTTGTTGGGAAAATTAAATGAATTAATGCACAGCAAACCCTCAGAGCAACGCGTGCCACAGGTGAGCCCTCTGTCAATGTTTGCTGTCAACACCGGCAACATTATTAGCATGATTTTACTTCTTAGCCATTTACTTAATTCCTGAAACTTGTGATAACCACTACAGAAGCTTACTGCAAAGCCACAGAACACAGACACTCTTTCCACTTCGGGAGTCAAATTATGCCTTCCCTGCAGTGGTCTTGTTCAACCGTGCTCCCCATCAGCTTGAAGTCAACAGTGAAATGCTAGAACAATGATGACAAAGATGTCTAGAAAGGTCTGGTTCTTTTACTGAGCACAGGGTAGACGCTTTTTATGACTTAATACTTACGCAATAAAAATTAAGTGGTTACATACGACCACCACCAAATGACAAAATTAGGATTATGTATCGGTTTACATATGAAATCCTTCACCAACATGGATGCTAGTTGAGAACTACTTATTAACATGAATAACCCAATATCAATGCCAACATATTCACATTTTTGTAAAAACCAAGGTAATTCTTGGTTCCTTGAGAATTAAACAAAAAGCAAAGTAATCAAAGGGATCTTGTAAGAAGTCCTGATGTACCAGGTTATGCTAAATCTGGGTCAAGCCTAAGAACTAAATGGCCTACAAAATTGTAGATGTCAGGTCGCCTGGGTGGTTCAGTCGGTTGAGGGTCCAACTTTGGCTCAGGTCATGATCTCGCGGTCCGTGAGTTCAAGCCCCACGTCGGGCTCTGTGCTGACAGCTCAGAGCCTGGAGCCTGCTTCGGATTCTGTGTCTCCCTCTCTCTCTGACCCTCCCCCATTCATGCTCTGTCTCTCTCTGTCTCAAAAATAAATAAACACTAAAAATAATAATAATAATAATAATAATAATAAATTGTAGAGGTCGCTCAAAGTAGAACGTGCCTCTTAAATTGTAGCTAAATAACAGAGATCAAATTTTTTAAAGTAAATTCAAGTCTTAAGCCTTGAATTTATTGCTTAGGGGAAAAAAAATCAGAGAAATCTTCAGTTTACATTCATTTCTTATGTACTTCAAAACATAATCAAAATTTTGGAATTCTATGGAAGACATATTACTAATTCACTGAATGGACCAGTGAATCAATTGACATTTCTTCTTTCACTTGTGACAAATTTAGCAGGCTGTGACGAAGACCAGAAATGTATACAAGCTTTAAAGAAAAGAAAACCAGGGAAATGCAAAAGATTATCACTAGACTGTAATTTTTTTTATTGAAGTATAGTTGACACACGTTACATTAGTTTCATGTACACAACGTGGTGATTTGACAAGTCTGTATGTTACGCTCTGCACCTCAAGTGTAACTACCATCTGTCACCATACAACACTATTACAGTACCAGGGACTATAGCCCGTCCCTATGCTGTTGGTTTTATCCTGGTGTCTTACTAATTCCGTAACTGGAAGCCTGTATCTCCCGCTCCCCTCCACCCATTTTACTATCCCTGCATCCTCCCCCTATGGTTCACCTGCAAATCTGTCTGGTCCTGTATAATTTTTAATTACCTTACTTTGATCAAGAGTGCTGATCTGTTCCGTATCTTGATTGATAATGAATTATCCTGCCTGTTTGGAACCAACTGAATCCTGCCTTCTCCATTATAAGCCATATTCCCTATCCTATTGATGCCCTCACTCTAATTTTTCCCATTCACAATCTCTACCATTTTCCATGTTTGCTCGTGTGGTACTTGAGACTGACTTGGATGTGCATCTATCGCCCCACTCAACGGCTGGTCGTAGGGGCTGATCCTCCTTCTGAATCCCGTGTCCCAAACCCCTTCCCACACACTACTTCTGATTAGTTGCTGTCAAAAGTGCCTGTTTTAATCAAACTGACAGCCTCCTTGGAAGGAGGTGCCTCTTCTCCAGTCAGGGGTGTACAAGGGATTTCCTTTCCTCATCAGAGCCAAATACATCTCAAAGCCCATCTGTAGCCTCCAAACTTCTCCCTGCCACACAAAGAAAACAGACACATTTGCTCACTGGGTCCGGTCAGCCTACCGTCTGGACTGGGGACCGTTAACACTTTAGATGCCGTCAGGGAGCAGGCAGGAACACGAAGGGGCGAGGGTGTGCTCATGTCCACCTGAGGGAAGCCAGCACTTCTCAGCCCTGACTGACTGTTGGTCATGCGGGGAAGAGTAGGGGAAGGGTGTTATTGGCAGAGGTGCAATTTGCGAATATGGCCAGAGACCCAGACTTCTCCGTAAAAACCTCATTTTTCAACGTTGGCCACAAATTCCAAACATTTTTAGACACAGTGATAGTTTGAACAAACATCCTCTTGGCCACATCTAGTCTACAGGCTGCCAGTTGTAGAGATCACTACTCCCCACCCCACCCCACCCCCAAAATCAAGGGAACCTGAATAATAACTCCTAGCTCTACAGTATTTGTAAAAAAAAACCAAAAACAAACTAACCAATAAGGAGCACCAATCATGTGCTAGCCATGGAAGTGCTTTCCATGCATCACCTCATTGTGATTCTCAGCCACCATGATGATGATGAAAGACACTTAGAAAGTTAAGACCTTGTCTAAGTTTCCCCAGCCAGGCAGTAGCAGGATTGGAACTTGAGTCTCAACTTTAAACACCACCAGCTTTCCCCTAAAACCACAGGATTTGCACCTAGAAACAACAATAGCACAAAAGAGACCTCACAGGAGGGTCCTCTTAGGCCCTGGGGAAACCAGAGAGATGACATTACAGATCCTCGTGTCATTTACTAGGCTCTACACTGCCAAACCTGTTGTTTGGAGGTCAGTGGTCCAATGTGGACATCTCCGAAGTCAGAAATAATACTGTCTTCAACCACATTTCAAATGATTCACCCCTTCAGCATGACACTTGCTAAAAACTGGTATTTGACCTGCCAAAAGTAGTCAGATTGCTGGCCACCAAAGGCATCTGCAAGCAAAAGGGCCCTTGATGATTGATGATGATGATGATGATGATGATAAGGAGGAGACGAAGAATTTTTAGACAGTAAGCCAAAAACGTTTTTTTTTTTATTTTTTTTTTAACGTTTTTATTTATTTTTGAGACAGAGGGAGACAGAGCATGAACGGGGAGGGGCAGAGAGAGAGGGAGACACAGAATCGGAAGCAGGCTCCAGGCTCCGAGCCATCAGCCCAGAGCCCAACACAGGGCTCGAACTCACAGACCGCGAGATAGTGACCTGAGCTGAAGTCGGACACTTAACCGACTGAGCCACCCAGGCTCCCCCAAAAACGTTTTTAGAAGTGTTCACTCACTGGGGCGCCTGGCTGGCTCAGTTGGTTAAGTGTCCGACTTCAGCTCAGGTCACGATCTCACAGTCAGTGAGTTCGGATCCCGCATCGGGCTCTGTGCTGACAGCCCAGAGCCTGGAGTCTGCTTCAGATTCTGTGTCTCCCTCTCTCTCTGCTCCTCCCCCACTCACTCTGTCTCTGTCTCTCAGGGATGAATAAATGTTTAAAAAAAAAAAAATTAGAAGTGTTCACTCATTGATTCCCCTTGCATCTATAGGTTGCATGTTTAACAAGTTGATTTGGGGGTGCTTGGCTGGCTCAGTAGATAGAGCGTGTGACTCCTGATCTCAGGGTTTGTGTGTTTAAGACCCATGTTGGGTGTAGAGATGACTTCAAAAAAAAGAAAAAAAAAAAAAAAGCAGATGGGCCACCTGGGCGGCTCAGCCACTTAAGCATCCTACTCTTGATTTGGGTTCAGGTCATGATCTCACGGACATGGGACCGAGCCCTGCCATCTGTCAGCACAAGCCTGTTCTTTCTCCCTCTCTCCCTGCCCTTCCCCAGCTTGTCCTCTCTCTCTCAAAATAAATAAACTTAAAAAAAAAAACAGGTTGATTTTAGTCTTATTATTTCAACATCAAAGAGAGAAAAAGGTTCAACATCAAATGGATCAGAAGTGAAGTATTTTTACAGAAGAAGTCCAATAACCTCATCCAGCACTCTTTCTTAATTAAGTTAACTTAAGCAACTTTCCATATTTTCCTAATGCTTATTTTTTGGCACAAATTAAAGCAAAAGCAACCGAATCCAAAATTAGTGCACAGGCCAGTTGTGATTTTTATTTGCCTTAATTTCACTTGACAATAGAGCCATTGTGAAGGATACACTTCCTCACAGGAGTTCCAGCTCTTTCCTCTTACACTAACCCATTCAACAACAAGCTTCAAATTATTTACAGGACTGTACGACTATAGGAGTTTTTAACCATGTATCAACCCCCTGCCAGCTTTCAATTCCAAATGCAAAAAAAAAAAAAACAAACAAATAAATTCAGAAAACCTCTAGGCACAGTCTACTATGAATTCAGAGGGCATTTTTTTTTTTCCTGGAATTATGTGGGCTGTATTCCACTCTACTTGATGCAGCAGACTAAGCCCTGCATCAGACAGGTCTTACAAAGATGGAATATACAACATGAGAAACGCAAGATAGAGGTAAGCAAAGAACTCAGCTAGGGATAGCACTGCCATCTCAGCTCGTTCCACTTTGTACTTTCTGTCCCCTCACTCTGGAATATCTTTCACAAATATTACCGCCATTCCTTTTGTAGCAACGTGGATGGAACTGGAGAGTGTGATGCTAAGTGAAATAAGCCATACAGAGAAAGACAGATACCATATGGTTTCACTCTTATGTGGATCCTGAGAAACTTAACAGGAACCCATGGGGGGAGGGGAAGGAAAAAAAAAAAAAAAAGAGGTTAGAGTGGGAGAGAGCCAAAGCATAAGAGACTGTTGAGAACTGAGAGCAAACTGAGGGTTGATGGGGGGGTGGGAGGGAGGAGAGGGTGGGTGATGGGTATGGAGGAGGGCACCTTTTGGGATGAGCACTGGGTGTTGTATGGAAACCAATTTGACAATAAATTTCATATATAAATAAAAAAAAAAAACAAATATTACCGCCATTGCCTCTGGGTCTTGTGACCTATTCAATGACACCTAACCTGAACAGTCTATCCACACACCCTATTTCCTGACAGAACTCCTTTCCTTCTTTTATTTTTTATCCCAGCACTTAGCACCACCCGACATCTTGTGTACTGACTCCTTGGTTTATCATCTACTCATCCCCCGTTAAAATGGCCCGTCCAGGAAAGCTGGACTTTTGCCAGTTCCCTTCGATGCTACATCCTTAGCATCTAACAGTTTCATCAGTGAGATCTTTTGAACGTAACTAAGTAATAAACAAGCGAACAAATGATAGATCATTAATGACCGTGCCCACCAGAATGTAAATGCCTGAGAGCAGGGCTCCTGTGTGTGTCTTAGTCTCCCTATAGCCTCCACAGCTCCATACCTACAACAGGTACCGGCATACAGTGATGCAGGGCTGAAGCAGTGAGCGGATGAATCACACACTCCAGTTCATTCTGCGGCCAAGCTATTTCCATTGGCTGGAAATAGCCATGCTTCTCCATGTGCAGTCAAGACTGGAGCGGAGTTTCAAATTCAAATACTGCTTGTTTTTGATAGGGACACCTCCACATCTTTGGAGGTAAACTCTGTAGCTACTTAAGTGCATCTTTTACGTGTTAATATATTGACTCTTAAAAGAGTACTATGGAAAGGAACAGACTCATACCAGTCACCTCATGGGATGGGGTGTTCGTGGAAAGGAATATGTTTAGGGGAACCAAGGGAAAAATGGTGATCAGATCTCAGAAGGTTCACAGAGGAGTCTGTGAACCTTGAAGCAGAAGGCTCTCAGCCTTACCCTAAGGTAGCCCTACTTCACTTGCAGGCTCGTATTTTGCCATACTTCTCCAAGATTTCCTCATCTTATCCTCACCTCTTGTGAATAACACCTTTGGACACTGAAAATTCCTGATCACCTTTCTGGCAATGAGGATTAAAAAAGAGTGAGGATTCCATCTCCATGTTTCTAATGGTATGTCATTCAGTCTCCCCGAACTATTGTAAGACATGTCTAGTTTACAAAGGACAGCACTGAGAAAATCAATTTTGCCTTGCCAAGTGCATGAGGCTGTGTTATTGCTCAGAATGTTTGCTGCCCTTCCCTGTGTGAGGATTCTCCTTCTCTGTCCTAGGGATGTCAGACTTGATCAAGTCACTTACTAATGACACATGGCTGGGAGGGAGCATGCCCCTTCTCAGCAGAAGATTCAGGACCATCACCTGGATCTATGTCGTCTTCTCCTTCTGCCTGCACAGAGACATGTCCCAGGCAGTGGGCCACTCCTTCAGCCTAGCTTCTGGAAGGCTGAAGGCACAGAAAACAGCTGCTGCTGACCCAAGATGGACACATGACAAGAGCAAGAAATAAACCACTGTTGCAAGCAGCTGAGCTTTTCAGACGATGCGACTGCAATAGAACTTAGCCTAAGCAGAACGGTACTCTGATGATCCTTTGGCAGTGATCCTTCTACCCTGTTATTAAACATGTAAACAAAGAATTGGTGTCGCCTTCGCAATAATCAAGGTTTCCACCTTGATTACACCTGAAGGGAGACTAACTGGCTCAGCAGTGGCAAAGGCCAACATATTTCAGCCAAGTCATGGACCCCCCACCCCACTCCCAATGCTTAAAACATCTGAAGTGAAAACAAAGACCCTAGGCAAGATAAACACAGACACACACCCACAGAAGCGGCTTTTTGGGGATAGAGTAGCTTGTGAAAGTCTCACCTGACAGTTCACATAGGCAGACGGCAGCTTAAGAACAAATCAAGTTCCATACAGGCCCATAATTAGAGTAATTACACACTTAATAACCTGCATTTCCTAAACTGTCCTTCATGTCATCTGTTGCTATGTATGGTGTAGACCCTGCACGTAATGTATACCTTGAAGGTGACTATAGAATGGTATTTATTATGCACATGTACACAAACAAGCAAAGCAGATTCCAGGTATGCCCTGGAGGCACTCGGCTTAGGATTCAACTGCAGGTAAAGGAAGAATTTACAAGGATATAACTTTGGTGTTTTCTACTATTACATATTATGTAACACCAGTGTTAAAAGAAAATATGGTATGACCTAGATAGGCTCCGTTAAAAACACGCATGTGTATGCGCGTGCGCACACACACACACACACACACACACACACACACAATTTAATAAATGTGACAGATATAAAAGCCAGGATGTTTTTGTGATGCTAAGTTGACTCTAGAAAAACCCCAAGGAATGTTACTGTAATTTCTTTGTTTGGGCTACAACTTTTCATCACGGTAATCAATACCAATGTCTACGCCACAGTACTCCACAATAAGCCAATTCTGACAGATATGGCATCTGTTAAGTTTAATGACTCACAGCGTTCACGTGTACACCAAAGAGATGTCGCAAGTCTCCTTAAGTAGCTAGATTAATAAAATCGAAAGATTCCCTGCTCCTTATCAAATTCTCCTGGAGTCCCTACAATAGCAAGGGTTGACCAGATGGAAGAAGAGGAAAAATTCCCACAGCTGGATCTCCAGTAGTAAACTTTGCGGTGGTCCAGAGCCCGCCCAAACAGCCCAGCCATCTTCTGCCAGGGCAGACGCTCTGAGGATGTGGCTTTGCTGGCATGACAGGTATGTGTGTCATTCTGGAGCCTCTGTGGTACCCAAGGAAAAAAGACTCAGACGCACATCTGAAACCTCTGCCCCCTTGCAAAGATTTCCAGCTGTTTCTAATCCTGAGCACTGAGAAACTTATTTTAAGAGACAAAGGTTTCTTTAAACCAATATCCATAATTTAGAGACTGGAAGGAGAGTCCTATGTCTAGAATGCCACATGTGTTCTTCAGATGTCCTGTCCTTAAATCCCCCGTGGTGGCAGGTTCTCCACAAGAACATGTTTCCCACACTCAGGAACAACTGCATCAGAGACAAAAAAGGGAATGGACCCAGAGGGAAATTTGACCCAACAGATCTACTTTACTGGGTATAGGGGTAGTAGACACCAAGGTCTTGACCACTCCAGGAAACATGTTATGCTCACAGAGAATTTCTCCTATAATGCAAGAGTCTTTTTCCTTGCATATCAGCCTCGGGCCACTGGAGAGGCTTCTAGGGCTGGTGTTAAGATGTGTAACCACGTCTGAGGGGGCAGTTACCCTCTCGCTTGGTCCTCCACTGAAAGGCAAGGACCCATACTGTCAGCGCTCAGAAACACTGCATGGTTCTTAGAACTGCACTTCTCCATGTGCCTCTCCTAAAGTCCAATGAGGTTAGGGAGTATGAGTTCCAGCCAAGAGAATGTGAGAAGAGATGTGCCTCACTTCTGAGCCTGGCCCAAAGAAACCTCTCCTTGGATCTTCACTGGCTTTCCCAGGGAAGAGAGAGACTCAGGAGATCTAGAGAAGGTGGGCTCTGCACGGTGGGAGAAGCCTGGGTCCCTCAACTGGGGCAAAGAACAGAAATAAGGGCATCTGGCTCTTGATGTGAACAAGTGATAAACATTTATTGTGTTGGACTTGTGAAGTTGGGGGATTATTTGTTATAGCACTTAGTCTATTCTAATACAGTGATAAATTTGCTTTAATTGACCAGATGGCTTTAATCTACAAGGCACAACTGTCAAATAGCTGGGAACATGTGGAGACCGGGCATCAAACAAACCCCAGACAACAGTCTTAACTTTCAATCTTTTGTGGAACACTATCCAATCTGGACAGCACTAGTTCAAGAACAGCCAACAGAATCCAACTATTATCTTCTTTAAGAGACACGGGAGGTCTCTGTTTCATGTTCTCCTTGAGTACAAGCTGCCACCACGGGGGATTTAAGGACAGGGGCATCTTCAGAACACACGTGGCTCTAGACACAGAACCCTCCTTCCAGACACCAAATCACAGTTATTTGATTAAGGAAACCGTGTCTCCTAACTCATGTTCAACATCAGCATTCAATTCATCACTAGGGCTTCAGGAACCAAAATGATTCTTTAAAGCTCTAACACATCTTGACTGGGGATGGTCACACAGTAGACACACAAGCTGTGTTCACTTGTCCCGGGCCTGGGCTGTTACCTCACAACCTAGGATATGCCGTGATGCATTCTAGTTTATTTTCCACCTCCATTTTACCCTTCAGACTTCCGGGAGTTTGCATGTGTTTTCCAGCAGCCACAAAGACATCCTCTAATTGCTTCTGAATGAAAGCAGAGACTTCATTTCCTTGCACATAACAGGACGCATTACGCACATTTCCAGCACAATGAGGCTGTCTCCCTTCCTATGAATTCTGGGCAGGGGCTCGCTGGCAAAGAAGAGCTTTTTCAAATCAAAATAATACTCCTTAAAAAGGCAATCTAGTTTTTTCAAGTTCTTCAAAATGAGCTTAGCCAGAACACCCATGACTCCCATCACATATATTTACCTGATGTACTTTTATAGGAAACATAATTCAAAAATTGCAGGCCGACTTTGACACCGTGTACTACGCATTTTTAAAATGCACTTATGAAGTCGAGCCCTCTCTTTTGTGGTTTCCTGATGCTACTACCTCTCGCTCAGAGTAGTTCCCTGGTCTTTCCTTAGGTGAGGCAATGCAGTTAACCTGCAGCAAAATAAAGAAAGCACTTAAGGCTGGAGCAAGCCTTATTTTACATCTACTTTTCTCCTGCATAGAACATTTGATTTCTTCATCTGGTTTTAATCTTACACAATGATGTAGGTAAAGGCAAACTCTATGACCTGGTAATTAAGCCCTCATGGCAGCCCAGCAGATGCACACGAAACGCTTGCTAATCACTGTGATGAGCTGGATGTCCTCATCCAGAGGGCTGTATATCTTACAGGGTCTTGAAAGTTACTTAATCGAAATGCTTACACAAAGACACACACCGGACAAATGGCTTTCTTGTCAGAAAGCGTATTCCCAAAAGTGTTATTTTTAGCCCCAGTGGGCTTTGACCAGAACAGTATACGGCTCTGCCCCACCTCCAACCCCTATGGGAACACGACCACTTCCACAAATCTGTCCCTAACCTTCAAGGCTGACAAGGAACTTGTGTTTTTTCAAGGGTCAGCTTCACGGACTTTACCGTACTTATTAAAACATAACATAAGGTAATTATTCTTCAGACTAGGCAGTTCCCTCCCATTTGAGCCCTTAAGTAGGTTTTCATATTCTCCTAACTACTTAGTTTTGAACCACAAAATATTTAGGGAAGTGACATTTAGGGACGGTGTGGTAGCCTGAATAAATTTTAAGCACGCGAAGTTTGCCACGTTTATAGACGTCACTATAGAGAATCAGGTTTTTTGTGTTTTTCAAGTTTTAATTTTTTAACTGTATATATTCATTCTGAGACAAAGAGAGAATGAGAGAGCACGCAAGCCAGTGGGGAAGGAGCAGAGAGAGAGAGAGAGAGAGAGAGAGAGAGAGGGAGAGAGAGAAAGAATCCTAAGCAGGCTCCACACTGTCCTCGCAGGGCCCAATGTGGGGCTTGAACTCATGAACAGTGAGACCATGACCTGAGTGGAAATCAAGTCAGATGCTTACCCGACTAAGCCAAGCAGTCACCCCTCAGAGAATCACTTTTAAAAAAAGGTTGTGGTGGGTTTAACATGGCCACAACTTGTCTGTTTCTCCTCTCATCAAGAGGTGAAATCGATTTACTCACTGCCAATCTAGGCTGGCATTATGACTAACTTTGGCGGAGACCTCGCACCTTCTACTCTTCCCTCTCCATGTTCTGAGACTGCCCCATCAAAAAGCCTGTTAGCCTCGGTGAGCAGGAAAGACTACATGGAGAGAGGGACCCATCAACATCTAGCACCAATCGCTAGACTGCGAGTGTGGCCATTTGGACAATCCAGCTGTTATATGAATGAATCCAAGTAAGGCCAGGGGAAAAACGGCCCACACAATCCACAGAATTATGAGGAATTATACATCAATGTTGTGTTAAGTAACAGACACAGAAATGGTTCTGTAGACAACAAGAGGTAACTGAAACCAAAGGCAAAAAAAGGGACAAGAGACTTACTTCTTATTCCTAGTGGGTAGATCTGTAATTCCAAGAGTCAGATTGACTGGAAAGCAGTCTTTTAAAGGTTAATTTTGAAAGCAATCAGTAAGTGGTTAATTGAGGATAGGACAAATATCCTTTTATACGGTGAAAGGGAAAGTATGTTGAAATGCTGTCTGGATGAGGATTTACGGCTCAGAATGAAACACCCTGTGATATACAGGATTCAAGAAGGGCCTGACTCTAACAAGTCAGACAAAAGTCATGATGGTATGCTCTGGAAAACTACAGGATGAAGAAAGGAGTTCTCATGAGGTGACAAAGACACTGGTGTGAACTATGCAAGGGAAGTTTTAATAAGACTGTTTTATAAAATAAGATAGTAAAAAGGCAGTATTTCTAATTTAACATGTTATCTTGTTTATGACTCACCGGAGATCCTAAATGTGTAGAGCTGAAACATTTTATGTTATGAGTTAATACTTCACTATTTCATCTCTACCTGTAAAAGTTTACATATTAAGGTTGGCCTCTTCCAAAACAAAACAAAAGTTGTTCTCTGTTTTTCTCATTGGGGAAATGCTAGAATTTGGCCTCCATTTGGGTAGGTATTTTATATGGTATTTTATAAAATGATTAAGCTCAAAGATATAATAAATGGAGACTACAATTTGGCGGAAGTTACTCTGAGGAGGTACAAAAACTGTCATTTTTTGGAAACAACTGTGGTTAATTAAATTACCCACCAAGATGCCTTTTTATCCAATTCTCAACAGAGAATTGCCCATTACTAGTAATAGAGGCAATGAAATGGTCTATCCTAAGGTACGCTAAAATTCCCTGTGGAGCAAAGAGGTTGTGGGAATTTGTGGCAAACCTGAAATTCCATTTATGGAGATGAATAAGAGCTTTGAGTTAAATGTCAGCAAAAATGTTGCCTAACCTCAGGAAAATATGCTCTGCAATGATTTTTCGTCATCTAAGTGTGACTCACCTGTGGTATATATATTTGTAAACCCTACTAAGAGATCCTGCTTTAAAGGCACATGTTCATTGTAGAAAATATGAAAAAAATTAAGACTATGAACAGACTGTTCCCATTATTTTGCCATTCAAATATGCCCAATTTAGCTAATACTTACTGAGTGCTGACTGTAAGCCAGACAGTGCAATTCTTTACAAATATGAATTCACTTAATCCATCTAAGTTCATGAGTTATACATGAGATTGACTGACTGATTTATAAATGAGGAAACCGAGGCAGAGAGAGCTAAAGTTAACTTTTATTTCCACGGTCCATGGTCTGTTACTTCCATGGTCCACGGTCTGTTATTTCCAAGGTCCATGGTCCAATAGCCTTAAAAAGGAAGAGATGGATGTTCTGGCTCAGGCTCTCACTACATACGGTGCTGACAATGAGCTGGCATTCTCCTACTTTCCTTCCAGTCTTTTTTTTTGTATGGTATCTATGATGTACGCACTCCAGACTTACACTGAGATTTTTTTGTTTCAGAGCTCTAATAACCTTCTGTCAAAGTCTCACCTTTGCCACAAAGTCTTTCCAGGTGTCTCTAAACCCACACTGATTTCTCCTAGGTGGCTAATTTAGCCATTTCAAACATTGAGTATTTACACTGAGGACTTAAGTTCAATACATTTCACAGGTCATTAAGCACAGGGTGCAGGGACTACATCTTATTTTTTGTCTCCCAACTTTCTGAAGAGGTCTAAAATTTTGTAAATGCTAGAAACATCTGGGTGCTTGACATATTTTCAGCAGAGGAGGATATTAAAAGAGTAGTATGTGAGTAACTGATTTCCAAAAACTCTTTGGAAATATTCTAGACCTTGGATGAAAGAGATGTCATGGAAAGTGAACTTGGGTGAAAGCAAATAGAAGAGTAATCTCAAGTTTCTCTAGAGAAGAACTATGTACAATGCGGTCGATGTTGGGATGGGTCTCCAAAATTCTAGAAATGACATGGGCAGAAAATACATAATAAAGTTCTCACTTTGATGGCATTATTCAATATGGACAGAGAAATGCAAAGCACAAGAGAAATCAGCATGTTTTACAGGTCTCTCTGGATGACCAGAGAAGCAGAGAAAGCAGCAGGTCAGCAGGGCCTGGGCAGGAGCACACTGGGGTGTTTGTGTTGCTAAGAACAAAGGCCCCACCATCACACAGCCTGGGTTTCAATGTCAGCTCAATCACTCCGTACCAGTAAATCTTTAGCAATGGATTTTTCTAGAAGATTTCTAAGTTAAATTCAAGCAAGTCATTCCCATGGATCAAGGCACCATAAAAGGTCATTCTAAGACCCACTTGCTGACAATCACTGTATGAAAAAACACACATACTATCTTCACAGAGCTGCATGCAACGTCATCTGAATTGGTACTTTGTGAACCCAAAACACATCACTTCCAAAAATGGAGTCAGCCATGGCAAACGCTGCTATGGGCACCAGAAGTGTGGGCACTTCTGGTGACTTCAAGTTATTCTTTTGGATTCACGTTCTACAGATTTAATTACAAATATACACAGCTCGTATTCACGGAGAGCTTTAAGAAGGTCAACACGACACCCAGAGACAAACGTCAAGGGCACATATTTTCCGTTGTTCCAAGTATCACTAAGCAGAGCCAAGAGGGGTCTAGGATCCAATTCAGCAGGCAGGCAAACCCAGAGCCCTGCGCTGTGAGGCGGGCACCTAGCCTATGGCATCTTCCAACGGCCCTCCACAGAACTGCCTTATCCACATTTGACTGACCCACTTCCTCCTCAAAACCGCAAGATGAGGCAGCATCTGAGCTTAGATAAGGGAGTTGCCTTTTATACACACTGGGCAAAACTGAGTCTTGTACTGAAAACAAAAAGGACATCTCATCCAGACTTTAGATTGAGTCTTATAAGTTGCAAATGAGATCTGGCCTTATGGGTTTGTTTGTTTGTTTGTTTCTTTGGTCTTAACTGAAACTTTAAAAATAGAAGCAATTCTTTTTTTTTTTTTAAGTTTATTTATTTACTGTAAGAGAGCAAAGGAGGGGCAGACAGAGGGGGAAGAGAGAGAAGCCCAAGCAGGCTCCTTGCTGTCAGCATGGAGCCCAGCATGGGCTCGATCTCGCCGACCCTGACCTCATGACCGGAGCTGAAATCAAGAGTCGGGTGCTCACCCGACTGGGCTGCCGGGCACCCTGACATTTCAAATAGATCAAGGATTCAGTATTGCCTTCAGACTCCTGCCTCTTCCACAGTTATTTCCAGGGATAGCTCTCAATGCACCTGGCACTGACAGACACCACAGGCATGTTTTAGAAAACTGGGCCAACTATTTCACTTAGAAATGAAGTTCACTGTAGATGGGAAGTAAGCTTAGCACAGTCCATCCTTGGGGCTAGAACACAGGACACTTCATACTGTAACAACCAAAGCAGACTATTAAAACTGTAGACTAATAAGCACTCTGAAAAGAAAGAGCATCACCTGCCTAAATCAGATTTGGTACTTTTAGTTGTCACTATCCAAATAAATGTATGTTCGTCAGAAAAAAAACTGAAAGAATAAAACATGTATAATCAACTATTTCAACTAGTTTCCTGTGCTTTTCCAACCCCCTCCCCCACTGCAGTTAACCCTGTGCTTCTTCAAATTGTCCTCTGCACAATCTACCCCCATGGATGTTATTTAATGCAAATGAGACCATGACACCTATTGTTTTAAGCCTTGCTCTTTTTAACAATGCATCTTAATATGTTCTGTTTGTTGTCTCTGTTTTTTTAAGTAGGCTCTACGCCCCAATGTGGGACTTGAACTCACTACCCTGAGATCAAGAGTCACTGGCTCTACCAATTGAGCCAGCCAAGCATCCCTTGAACTGTTACATATATTTGAATAGTGAACGATGGAGGTTATCTTAGAGAAAGACATTCAAAGGTACCATCACTCCATGGTGCCAACATACTAAGTTTCACTGCATTTTTTCCAGTGACTACCTTGAATCGCCAACTATCTGGATTTTTTTCCTGGAAAGAGTCTGTAAGATGGCTTTTGAAAGAATCCAAAAAATCTCAAAACATCGGGTACTTTATATTTTGAGAAGGAAGGAACTAACTGTTGGAGTTACTGTTAAAAACAGCATTTTCTGGGTTATTATATGCCAGGCATCAACCTATGTGGCAGGTTTCCTTATAGATTTCATAATGTGCATGTGATTTGATATGAAAACTGAAGCCAATACTGTACCTTTTCATCAAAATCTCCACGTCATATTCCCCACCTCCAAATACTTACACCCATACAAACAAATCACAAGACAACAAAAACAATTTTCAAAGGAAATTTTTTTTGGAAAAAATCCACTTAGATATCCTGTTCATTTCAGAGCATGTGTACCTACAATGACCTTTTTAAATTATTTTTTGAGTAGCTTTGACACAGTGTTGCATTAGTTTCAAGTGTACAACAGTGTGATTCCACAAGCTTATGTTATACCATGCTCACCATAAGGGTTGATATCATCTGTCACTATAATGCCATTTATCATAATATCATTGACAACGCTGACATTTAATAGCAATGATAAAAATAACTGCTGACATCTATTGAGCCCCACTGGGTGCCAAACACCTGGTATTTCAGGACAGGGCCTGGGAGGCAGGTAAGCCCAAGCTGCAGGCAGGGCTAATGAAGTTGAATACGCACCTGCTTTATCCTATGCCTTCAAGACGCCTCTCATGAGTACCTTCCAGGATGAGGATACCAACAACATCCTTTTCAGTGAGGTTATAATGTGAGGATCAGAGAGTTTAAGAAACCCTTTGGAGAAGGGAAGATCGCACTGTGAAAAATCCTATAAACTACTGCTATGAAGTTGATGAATAGTAAGTTTTAACAAAATGTTATACAACTTTAGCTACATACAAGAACTGTAAAATGGACAGAAAACAAATAATTTAGACTGCTCAGAAGTGTCTGAGTACCTGAGATATACATAGCAATTTTGCTTACATTTATTAAGCACTTACCACATACAAGGTACAAAGAGGAAGAAAATCTATCAGACTTTTGGAATGTCTGATATGAGGACAGACATGAGGAATTGCCAGTATTTGACCATTCTGACCTATACCAAAAAGAAATTTCATATGGCTCACCCTCAAAGTTCTAGTCCTTGAGACATCCTTAACTAGAAATTACTCACAACATGTTGCCAAAAACCCCTGGATCTTTAAACCTCTTGGCTATACCAAAATTCTGATAAAAATGCTTTTTCCCTCAAAGTCTTCAATTTCAGTGTGGCAGAGAATGCTGTGACAGAGTTTTTTCCATAGGATGACGGGAAGGGCCATTCTAAGGGAAGTCAGCCATAGCTCAAGTAGGAAGGAAAGTCACCACGCTCTCTCAGCGAAGCTAAAGGCCTAAGTTCACCCCTTGGCTCTGTGACTCCTTGGCTGAGCCCCAGAACGTAAGCTGTACCCACAGGAACAGAAGCTGTGTCAATGGAGAAGTTGCATGTGTCCTAAACACTACTTCCCAGCACCTAGAATAAGTCTCCACACAGGGAAGGCACTCAGTATCTGCTTAAGGAGTAAATCAATCAATTAATCACACTGGGCACAATTCACTGGATGAAGTGCGACTTCTATTTCTCCGCCAGAAAGTAAAGTACTGGAACAATGAGGGGAAATTAACAGACAATGTGTATAGTGCTTGGTTATCTGTAAACCTGAGGACCCACATATCACTGAAGAGTGAAGACCAGCAGGAGGCAGGACAAAATGAACAAAATCTTACCCACTGCTCATAGAGCCAAAGGTCCTCACCGTCTATCAGGTAAACTTCGACCCCTTGAAGGCATTTTTGCAATGGACTGACGGCTGTCTGTCCTTGGATCATACAAGAGCAGGCTTACGCACTTTGAGAAATAACTGAGTGCACCTAGGACCCTGGTGCAAGCCCTTTCACCTGTGACGGGGCAGCTTCAACACAAGTATTGCTGGTAATGGATTTTTCCCTGCCATGGGGTTTCAGGTGATGCTCAGACTTCAAGGTGGAACAAGACCTAATTTACACTTTTCCAACTTGCCTAAAACATTTTATAGCTGCTATTTTAAAATTTACGCTCAGAATGGCTCCTCCACTTACACACACACACACACACACACACACACACGCACAGTATACATAATATTTAATTGTATCATCTTTGTGTTGAAGCTAAACAAGGACTTTATCAAATTCTATGCACAAGAAGACAGAGCACACTTCTCCAGACTCATCCTGAGTCAATGTCATGTATGAATGAGCGGATGACTTTTACTACATTGTATGCGTCCGCGTGAATAAATAAACACACTCTGGAAAGAGCCTGAGTTCAGCAGCTAGAATGCAGAGTGAGGGCTTCCAGGTCCAGCTTTCTTTCCCGCTCCTTCCAGGCCTCTGCATTTCCATGCGCCCAGGCTGTGGCCCCTGAAAGGCCCAACACCACCCTGACTGAGGGAAGTGAGATGAGATGTGCAAAGAAGGCAGAATTCCTCCCCCACCCCCCCTCCCCCCCCACTACAACAGCCCAAGAGAGGAATCCTAAGCTCTCAAGTGGCTGTACATAATCCATCCCCTTTAGGATCACAGAGGACGAGCGAGAACCTCTCACTATCTGAACTCTGAAAACAGGTTGACTCCTTTCATTTTTGGGGGTGTATAGAGTAAAAGCTCTAAAGTCCTAATGGCAGTAGTTTCTTCCTCAAAGCTTATAAGCTTTTCTTGCTGAAGAAAAACACTCAAAAAGGTCATTAAATGACAGCAGTGCTGCCCTAAAGCCTAGTTTATGGTCCCGGATGTTTCGGTCACCATTCCTGCAAGACAGAAGTCACTGGTGCAAAGGAATTCCCCTGGTAGGAAATCCATGGCTGAGAAAGTCAAAAAGACTTAACTTAGCGACTGGCCAGCGGACGAGGTGGGCAACACTGCCAGGAAGCACCCCCCTGAGCTTCTGCAGCGGGCATCGTGCTCGCCCAACGGGCCAGAGGGGGGAGGTTCAGCTGTGTAGATCACTGGCTCTCTCCGGGAGAAGCTGAGGACCAGACCAAACCCACTGTCATGCAGAGTTTAAGTGGGATTAGCGCCACTTCTATGGCACCTTCAAAAGGGTAGAGAGAGAGTCTTTTCTGTTTTTGCTGAAGCTGTGAGTGTGCTCAAGTTTGGTGGGTCAGACTAGAGACGGAGTCAACCCTGAAGCTTGATTTTATTTAGTCTTGGCAAGTCCCGACTTCCTGGTTCTAAGGGGAAAGGGAGGGAGGTGTTTAAAAGTCTCATAAAAAGGCTCCAAATGCTTCTTGGACACCAAAGAGCTCTTACAAAACTACATTTTGATGAGCTACATGTAAATGAATCAGAAACATATGGATTTCATTTCCTTTATAATACACAGGGGTTTAGGAATGAAGAGGTGGGGGGAATGCTCCACAAGATGAGTCTGGGCTCTGGCGAAAATGTTAAAAAGGGGAGGGGGGAATGGGTAGCGTCAGACATTTGCGAAACCTAAATGAAGACTAGGACAATAACCGCCCCATCTCTTCCTCTGTGGGCCTTTGGTATCCGGCAACCAAGCTTAGATGTTAGTGAGAACAAGTACCACATACCTGGAGGCCGGGGCTTTCTTTGGTGACCTTTGGGGACCTGGAAATTTTCCGTAACAGGCCAAAAAAATTCGATATTTTGTGGCTGTTGGGAATCATGAAGCAGCATATATAAAAACTTTATATCCCTGGGATTCCACTAAAGGGAATGCGGGTGGTGTTTCCATAAGACGGGCAGACTCAATGTGCCACAGCAAACAAGGAATACTTCTCCCAGGCATGGGCTAATTGGAGGTTCTTCCTAGCACCACGTCCTGGAGGCTTGATGTTCCCAGGGGAAGCTCAGTCCTCTCCAACCCCTGGCATAGGGGCAGGGGATGGAGCAGGCACGCATGCACACTGGAGAGCTGTGGTTTCGACCGCTGCCCTTTCACACGTGCGTTTTATTAAGCTAATGAATTATGAGGAGGTAATAAAGAAGCTAGGAGTAAATGAGGTTTCTGGAGTGAGCCACTTGATAGGATCAATCACTCAACACCTGTTTTGGCTAAAAATTAGACTGTTTTCATTTTACGTGTCAGAAAGCCAGTGTGTCCAAGTCAAGAAAAAGTGATTCTCACCCTAGGAGAAAAACGAAATATAAAAGCAAAAGCAGGAAAGCAGATGCTGGAAGGCCTAAAAAGAAACGGCCAACAAGCAAATGTTACAAAGACAGTCCCAAGAACTGATGAGAAGGAACTTGAAAGCAGCAGGATGAGAGAGAGAAAGGCACCGAAAACGGCACCTGCCCAACGTCAAACGCAAAGGTAGCTGGCTATGGGTGGGAGGGAACCTCCTACATCACAAGAACCAGTTCTTTGTCTAAGTCTCTTCTCGCCTCTGAACACAAGCACAATCACTTTCTGTTGATAATAATGTTAAGCTTAATTATACAGAGATTCCACTTGAACATTTCCTTCCTTTTAAAGCTGAAATGACGCCATTATTTTTCATTTCATTGCAGAATAAGGGGCGCTCTGTTTGTAAAGTCCAGGAATTGCTAAGACAACAATGGTGAATGCCGTGGCAGTGCATGACTTCAGTTTTCATGATTACTATTAATTAAAGGTCTGTCAAATGGATAGAATGGGCTCTTTTCTTCTCTATCAGCCAGCACTGGGCACTTCAACCAAGAGAAACTACATCGCAAGAAGGAAAAGTGAGTCGAGCCGCGCCATCGCTTGGGTTCAAAGCCCTTTCCTGGAAGGCCGTGAGCATGTGACACAGAACAGTTGCTTTTACAAGTTCACTCCTCCGTTACAGTCAGGTGTAGACACATGGGCAGCAATGCAGTAAGAGGAATCTCCAGACGAGGCTGAGGTGGAACCCTAGAACTTCAAACATTTCATAATGGGTTTTTCACTACAACACTGAGACAAGTATTTGGAGAGTGAAAGGGGACTAGGACAAGTCCCAAGAACGAGATAAAAAGAAATTTCGGGTGTCCATTTAAAGAAGAAATCTATACGTCCAGTCATAGACCGTACATTCTGCAGCTAAGGGGCCCTCTTCTGGGGGCCAAGCACCATGTTTTTTATTCTTGTTGGCACTACAGTCCCACAGTCCAGGCTGCCCAGAGAATTGTTAGCGTTGCTGCCACTCATGTGTTCCCCAGCTACCGGTCTCAGTAAAGCTCCCCCATCGATGGGCCATTTGCTAGCCCGAGTAATAATTCCATAGGCCCTTGCAATGTTTTCTTTTCTTTCCAACTCTTACCCGCCTCCAATCCAGTTCCTTTCAGATCCTGGGGATCTAGCTGCCTTCCAGTTAGCATACTAGTTTAAAAAAAAAAAAAAAAAAAAGCTAATGGCCCAGCTTACTTAGGAATGGGCAGTATAAAACTTTAATACTTGTGCCTAATGCAGTTGTTCTACTAAAAGCAACACTGGGTATTTGTGTAGGCATCACTTTTTTTTTTTTTTTTTTTTTTTTTTTTACTGTAATAGAATCTTATAAAGCAATTGGAAAGATCCTTCCACACCAGGTCCTTAAAGTGGGTTCCCAGAACCAGCACATCAGCATCACTTGGGAACTTGCTAGAAACGCAAACTCTCCGGCCCCACCTCAGACCTACTGAACCAGAAATTCTGAGGGTGAGGCCCAGTTGCCTGGTTTTAACAAGCCCTTCAGGAGATGGTACCACAGACTCAAGCTTGAGAATCACAGTTACCTGGCCCTGGTTCTCCACCCTGGCTGTGCATTACAAACCCCTGGAGAGCCTTTCAGCCTATCAATACCTGGTCCCACCCTAGGCAACTCAGCCAGAATTCTCTGAGGGTGGGGCCTGGACTTCACTCTTTATTTACAAGTCCCCAAGTTGATTTAGTGCCCTGTCAAAATTGGAAACCACTGTTGTTGCTGCAGAGCCCTGCCCTGCACAACTTCAAGCTAAACCTCACAGCAGCAGACATTTCCAGCACTGCAAGCAGTGACCCTGAAGCAACTTCACTGTGGTGGCCTGAGCGCTGCATTCTAAGCATAAAAGCACCACGGCTTCCGCGCAAGTGGGTCTTTTTGTCTAATATCCTAGTTGGGCATCAGAAAGAAATATACAGGTGACAGTGATCAGGGCAAGGGGAGAATGAATTAGTTGATGTTCAAGAAAACAAAGTCCGCATCTGGGCCCACCTCTGAAACCGGAAGATTTGTTACAAGGGTCAGACGGGCATCAATGCTCCAAAGAGTCCCTGCCCTACAGAAGCCGATGTTGCAAAATGTTCTTTTTCATGTTCATTTTGAGAATATCAGAAAGAAAACCCATTAAAGCTGAACAGTACGGAAAATTTGCGGATGCTCTCAAGGAGTGATGGTTTATTCCTCTCCATCTGCCATTATCACAGTTCATGTTTGAGGCAGTAACAACTGTACTGTCATTCACTTAAGATCAAGTGAAACAAGAGCGCTTGCACAAGGTCCACACTGCCCCCCACCCCCGCTCTGTGCGAGGCTGCTTGGGTTCAGAGAGTCCCGGGCAACTGAGGGCAGAGGCAGCCACACCGGCATCTTCCCACGGGTTGGGCACACCTGAACACACCCATTTCCAGCATCCTAAAACACAACCCACGAGGAAGGCGGTCACAACCCAGGAAAGGAGCCCTGGTTGGACTCTGCTTTGCCTTCTGTCAACTGGGATGGCCACCTCCTGGCAAATTCAGGTCAAAGGAGATCATGCTAGAGAAGCCCTGCTCTTAACAATCAGGTGCATATCTTCAAGCTCCTAGATCAGGTGCACATGTCCAAAGAGTAGTGCCTTCCCTTCTTCCTTATTATGCTTTGTCAGGGCCCTAAATTCCGCTTTGAATATTCCACCCCACTAAATACATCGTCTCTGGACTGTGGACTGTAAACTTGCCACTATACGCTCTTCAGTCTAGTCTACGCTCGTCAGTCTACGCTCTTCTAGTCCACTCTATTTTACATTCATCTTCGCATCAGAGTTACAAAGAAGAGAAACAGTTACACCACATCCTCAGAGCGGACTCTGAAGTCAAACCAACAGGGTTGGTCTGCCCACCGCTCCACTTGCAAGTTTTGTAACCTTACTAAGTAAGATCATTCCAACTATCTAAAGCTTCAGCTTTTGCGCCTGTAAAATGGGGATAGTTATGTTACCTACTTGGAGATTAGAATAAGGAATGAAGGGATCTGGTGGGGTTTTTTTTTATATTAATTTTAACCTAACAAAACATCCATCTTAATTCCAAAAGAAGTCTTTAAAAAAGCAAAGAGATAGCAAAGTCACACACCAACATTAGAACGCTCCTTCCACATCCGAAGACAGAGGGAAAGGGATCAATCAGAGTTGGAAATGGAGTCCTATCTGTCTTCCACAGTATTTACCCCTTAAAAATGTTCCAAGCCATTGTGGTAAAAGGTCAACACTTGTTAGAACACGCCCACATCTGTGTTTTAGTCACTACTCACTGCATTTGAGGATATTTAAATCTTGAGTGTATTAACTGATCAAAAATAAATTTAAGGGAAGGAAGCACAACAAAACCCGTACACAAAATAACCTTTACAGTGATCACTCATAAAAAACATAACGTCATCAACTAGACAAAGTGTGTTTTTCAATTTTTTTCCAATGTTATGCTATCACCAAGTTTTAGTGTTTTAATTTTGTCACTTCCATTGCACCTAAGTAAGAAAATGTTTTCTTTAGAGATGGATACTCAAGTAAGCTGCAAGTACAGCGAGAAGAAAAGGAGAGAGAGGAGCCAAAGGAAAGCCGATGTACCACAACTTATGACCTATGCTGAATGTAAGTAATGGCTACCATTGTTTCCGTTTCTTTAGCTACATTTGAAACTTACATAATTATTTTCCTAATTGTAATATTAGAAGCTCAACGAAAGAGTCCTGGAAGCATTAAGGGACTTATTTTTGGATGCCATGCCCTTGAAGCAGTCAACTACTAACCCTCCTGTTACACACGGTTTATTTTTCATAGCAACACAATGGCCATTACCTTTCCCCTAATGTACCAGTGAAGAAGCTGATGCTCAGAGAAGGTACCTCACTTAAGGCCACGTTGCTAGGAGGTGGCTAGGCTGTCAGACCCATCCATGTACAAGCAACTGATGTCTATGGTCTCCCAGTCCCTTTCACAGCTTCTCCTTCCACATGGACACCCCTCTCTACTTGAGTGCAGGGTCAGTTCTAGAAAGGCAGAGACTCCAGTCACCTGGAGCACGTTTATGTTCTGACTTCTTTCTCCAGCACCCTCTTCTGTCCTCACGGTTACTCATCCTCTCTGGGGCTCATCTTCCTCACCTCAACGCTGCCTCCTGGATTTCTTATGGGAATCAGAGGGGTGAACAGGTGCATGTTTAACTACATACCTTAGAACAGTCACTGGATATAGTAAGTGCTATATAAATAATGTTTTATTAGCAATTAGGGAATAATTACCCTGGTACCTTCCTACCACTCACAACTTGCCCATTCCTCATGAAGTGTCCTAATGACTAATTTTAATTGGATAATAACTAGATCTAGACGGTAGGTTCATGAGGATTTCACACAGTTACCTTACTTAACTCCTTATGACCCCATAAAATTAGGTTATTCTCTTCCCTGGGAGAAACAGGGAAGGTAGATATATACAGAGTGTACAAGTTGTAAAAGCTAAAAAAGCTTTCAAAAGGACAGTTCATTTTGATCAAGCAGATTCTAGCAGAAACAAAGCAAGACTGCATAAAACATGCTGCTAAGACATCACTGTTTGTGTTATTCAACAAGTTCTAATTGGACTGATCTAGATGTCTGCCTACAGAGTATCTGCCCAGGGAAAATAAGTGCCATTGTTTGTAAGAAGTATGACTAATAAACTGTTTGGAATTTGAAGATACTCAAATATGGTGTTTGGAAAACAGCTCCCCAGAATGAAGGTAAATGTTTTTATTCACGGATAAACAGAGCACAGCTTACAGAGCACAGATGCTCGACATGATGAGTCAGTCACGCATTCTCAGCAATGTTTTATTCGGTAATAGCCAACACCTACTATCTGTTCCCCACTCCGGCTTGATTTTCTGGTGGACAGAGAGGATCAGGTGACCCTAGCCCCCATAATTTAAAGAGGCAATGCTAACACATAAAATAGAATAATCAAGGGCCAAGGGTAAGACTATAAAGAGGGGAAAGTGTTTTGAGAATGTAAAAGTAGCAGTAAAAAGATAACATTTTTTTTACAAAATTATCTTATTTACTCTTCCTAGCTGTATGAAATAATAACCATTATCCCAATTTTATAGATGAAGAAACTAAAGGCCAGCAATCCAGACACTCTGACCCCACAGTTCACATCCTTAAGCATTCCACTGTATGGTTTCAGAAAACACAAGAGAAAAACGTCAATATAGGTTGGAGCAGACAGCTGGCAAAGGTAACAGGCAAGAGATTATCTTGTGCTCTGGCAAAGGACTGGTAGGATTTGGACAGATGAGAAGGGCATGGACGGGGGGGGGGGGGGGGGGATGAAATGTGCATGGCACACAAATGACAATGTAGTTGATCCTCACCCGAGGCATGAGGGGTTAGAAGGGAAACAACAATGAGAGAGCGTGGGGGTTGGGGAATAAAGATACCTACAAGTGTATGTAAATGTCTCACTGGCAGCTGCAGATGCAAAACAGAGGCAAAGAGCCATTTTAGCAGTTTTAGATAGATAGATAGATAGATAGATAGATAGATAGATAAACAGATAGATCTATCTATAAAGTTCTATCTGGATTCATACGCCAGCTATCGAACTTAGTAGCTCTGTTACAGTTGTCGAATTAGAAAATGTCTCTGGATCTCATTTTATTCCAATATAAAATAGGAATAATGAGAATACCTTTCTCACAGGATTGTTCTGAGGATGAAAACAAACATACCAAGGATGATAATAAGAACAATGCCAGGCACGTAAGCACTTTCTAAGCGTCCTTTATTGTTTCGGTTGTTGTCATCATCATGGTTCATGTTAAGTATGGTCTGTTTATCACCTGAATGTACATTCATGGAGAAATAGCTACCCCATGTTATCCCCGGCAACAGTTTAAAAAACTGGAGTACTGTTCCGTACATCTCAACCTGGAAAGACCTTCAAGACATAAAAGGTTAAGAGAAATGAAGAAGCCAAATTCTGGAATTCCCATCCATAGTCACTCATTGTGACAAGGCAGTGACCATACGATCTTTCACACAAACATCTTCAGGGTCTTAGGAACTATTTCTCAGTAGAAAAAACCTTTGCAGACCCCCCACATGGTAGGGAGAACAGTTTTCTATACTGATGCATTGAACAGGGCCAAGCACATCGTCAGGGCTGAGCCAAAGCCCTCAGTGGCAGGGAAAGGACCAGATTCCAGCAGGCCTGACTGGCTGTCGCCTGTTTTAATCACCAGACAAAGCAGATAAGTTGCAGAGGGGAAAGAAAAATTAAACATGTCTGTTTTTGCGTTTTAGAGGCAATTAGGGATTTATAGCCAAAGTGTTGTTATTTTTTTGATTCAGAGCCAGTAATTATTTTTTTTTCTTTCAGTGTAGATAATTATACCATAACCACTCACATTTTAAAGGAACATTTTAGAGCCACTACTTTATCCCCCTGGAACAAGCACTACTTACTAAAAAACTAGCCATGTCCCTTGGGACAGTCAAGCAGCTATGTGCGTAAGGCCTTGGAGAAGCTTCCAGAAGGAGAACCTTTGTTTTCAGAATAAAACAACAAAACACAACGGCTACAATGGTTATCAAAATGCAGAGCCAAACACTGAACCCACAAACCCATAGGGAAAACCCAAATTTTCACAGATTCCTCTAGTCCAGGATATTTAGAACACTTCAATTCTCTTCAGTAATTAAAATTTTCCCAGTGACATTTTGAAAAAAAAAAAAAAAATTCATTCTCCTTGGCATACCCTTTCCTTATGAGCAACAAGGGTTGTCTTCAGACTTGTTCCTGCATGATGACCTCCAGCTCCACATTACTTGAGTCTGAATCAATGCCATGTCTCAAAGTCCTCAAGTTTGGAAAGATAAAGCTGACAAAAAACATACACAGTGAATACACATGGTCCAAGAAAGAGAAACTCTAAGATAAGAAGGAGCTTCAGGGCATGGATAGATGGCAGGGAGGGGCCAATGGTAACCTTGATTCTCTACGTCTGAATTTAAAGCAACTACTGTTTACAATGTATTAAAGTAAAAAGAACAGGCTTTAATACAAGACTGTTCATAGCTGGATTTATGTCTTCCCTCCATGTTCGTACCCATAAGTAAATACATACGTTGATTCAATACTGTGTCCAAAACCTAATATATGCTGGGTGCTGTGCTCATCACTGAAGGGAGCAAAGTGGCTCAGAAAAGGCAATAATTACAAAATATGCTTCAGAATTCACAAGAGACAATTCTGAAGATGTCTGCTAATCTCCAATTTTCCTTCCCAAATCTACCACAATGAGAAATGCTCTCAACTTTCAAAATCCTCACCTTTAAAATGAGCCTAGGGGCGCCTGGGTGGCGCAGTCGGTTAAGCGTCCGACTTCAGCCAGGTCACGATCTCGCGGTCTGTGAGTTCGAGCCCCGCGTCAGGCTCTGGGCTGATGGCTCAGAGCCTGGAGCCTGTTTCGGATTCTGTGCCTCCCTCTCTCTCTGCCCCTCCCCCATTCATGCTCTGTCTCTCTCTGTCCCAAAAATAAATAAACGTTGAAAAAACAAAAAATTTTAAAATGAGCCTAATAATACAAACTCACTCTTTCATCTTTGAAACTGAAATAAACACCAAGGAAATCTCAAACATAATAAGCAATAATCATTATCTACAAATGTAAAAAACAATTTGAAAATTAAGACTTAGCCAAAAATGGTTTCAGAAAATGTAAAATATAAACGTTATTTTATAGTAATATAAATATATATTCAATATCTGGAATAAAGAATACTTTAATTCTGTTCTTTTCCTGTTGACAAATGGAATGCTATGCCCCCAAAAGAGTGCTATCAACGTTTACATATATATTTTCGTCAAGAGATTTCAGATATCTAAATAAAGCAATGAGAGGTAAGGTTAATTCTCAAAATAAAAGTCACCTTTTCCTTTATTGACTACCAAGAGCTTCCTGTGGGCCAGACACAGTGCCTGGTGCTGAGAACAAAATGGTGACTAAACAGGAAGGAGGTGACATTTATCAAATAATCCTACTAATATTAACTATAAACCCTGATAAGGAAAACTAGCCAATGTCTGGAGAGGAGTCGACGCCAGGAATCAAAGGCAATCCTCAAGAAATGACACCCAAGCTACTCTCCTAGGGACCCTGAGGTCATAGGAAGTTTGTAGAAGCAGCCCAAGAACGGAGGTAGCTTCCAGCCCCAGGATCTTCCCTACTCATCCCTCTGGAGAATGCTGGGGCCAGTGGATCACAGCACCCAGTGCAGAACTCCATGGCTAACCCTGAGTTCTGTGCACCTGACCAGGGAACAGCCTTCCCCACCCTGTGCCGCCTCCTCCCCCAAACCCCCACTCTGCCCTCCCTCCACACGGCCTACAGGACTGCCCTGCCAGCTTGTTCCTCACATTGCTGGGGCCCTGTGGGCAGGGTCATGGTGGTGAGACTCAAAGCAGCAGGCTGGCCCTTGGGGAAACACAGAAGGGGCAGAGGAAGGAGGGCCTGTCTGTCCCCTTCTTTCCTCTGGTCCCCACACTGCTGCAGCTGGACCCTGCACAGGATGGTCAAAGCCACTGCTCCCCTCCTCCCAGCTCCTTTACAAGAAAAACATCCAGAGCCTGGGGTTTCTCAACTCGAAAACAGCTCAACCACGGGAAGCCAGCTGCTTTCAAAAAGAAACAACAAAAGTATTCTTTATTTTATAAGCCCTTTTCCTTTTCCAGAAAAAAAAAAAAAGTACTGTATTAAAGACCACAGCTGCTTCACGTTAATAAAATCTGAATTATCTTTGCTTGGAACCTGATCACTAGTTTTAAGTTAGGAAGTTGGATTTCTATGACTATTTCTCATCTTATGATTTGAATCCTTCCTTCTTGTGGTGGCAATAAAACTGAATATGTGGTCATTCCTTCTTCTAATTCAGGTGAATAATGATACACTTTAAATCCAAGGCCTCGTATTTAAAAAGCTATGTAATCAAACAAGTGGTTGAAAATAAAAGCAATTCCAAGTCTGGAATATATCTCAGCATTTTTAATCAATTAATCTCACTGGCTCTTTTCTTCCACTTAATATTTAAATGTCATATTTTATGCCTTATGATTAACATATTTCTGAAGAATGTTTAAAGATACGGGAGACTGGGGGTGCCTGAATGGCTCAGTAGGTTAAGCGTCCAACTTCAGCTTAGGTCATGATCTGCAGGTTTGTGAATTCAAACCCCACATCAGGCTCTGTGTTGACAGCTCAGATCCTGGAGCCTGCTTCGGACTCTGTGTCTCCCTCTCTCCCTGCTCCTCCCCCACTTGTGCTCGCTCGCGCGTCCTTGCTCTCACTCAAAAATAAACAAACATTAAAAATTTTTTCAAGAAAAAGATATGGGAGACTCTGGTCATAATGATTCAAAAAGGCAGGCAATATATTAACATTTTAAAGCATCATTTCAAATCATTTCACTGACTCTATTGAGTTTTAGAACACTAAACACCATTTAATTCAACTTGTGTCTTACGAGCAAGAAGCAGAAATATGAAAATTCACAGAGTAGCCTAAATGGTTTAATCACAGTATTTTTCTCCTATGGGTAAGAGTAGGAGAAACACCAAAATACTAACAGTGGTTATCTCCTGTTGGTGGGATTTCACTGTCACATAGTTTTCTGTATGTTCTATAAAAGGAAAATGCATTACTCTCACAAAATAAGAAAAGTTTTTATCTTTACTATGGTTTTTTTTTTAAGATTAAAGAAACCAAATATAGACACTCTGCTACCAAAAATAGGCCTCTGCAGTATAACCAGTTATTTTTATATAATGAAAATGAAACTCTTGGCTAGCACTACACTGGGAGGGAAAACTCCTTCGGTATATTGGGAAAAAAATCTTCAGGAGCATGTCTGAAAAGCTAGTAGACAATTTTTTTTTAATTAAGTACTAAATATTCATGTAAATGTCCTATTCTTTTGCACAGTGTACGAGAGGTCTTTGTAAAATATAAGCGTTATTACAATGGCTCAAAAATATCTTTTAAAAACTAAAATTTTCTTCCTTTACTATATAATAAACCCCCGCTGCCACCACAACCATCACAAGAAAATTTATGCTAAGCTCCAGAGTATCCACTCAATCAAAATAGAAACGTAGACAAAAAATAAATGATTTACCCTTCAGTGTGTTTTGCCCCATCCCAGGCACAGCCAGCACCCGGGCCCAGAAGTGTGAACATGCAAACTATCCTTCCTATCCCTCTTCCTGCCCAGGCTCTCTCCACTGGTCAGGGGGCCGCATCTTCCAGACTGATGTATAAGTCAGGAGAGAAGTGGGCGGCTCCAAGCCTGGAGAGAATCCAGTCCAAGACAAACACAGCTAGCTTCCTCAGCCGTTCTAAATGCAAATGCAAGGGAGGAGTAGACTAAAAACTTTACCTAAAACATGCTATGTAAGCTTTACCATAACGTCTTCAACCATGCACTCTCAGAAACCTGTGAATTTCATCACTGATCCTCGAAGCCAGGAACACCTGAGGGCCACACTGTTTGACAGCCTATGCAAGACAACACAAAACAGTCCCAAGGACATGGGAATGCTCTGCTTGGCCAGCTGCCAGATGGCCCAAGTGTGCACGGCAAGTGATTATGGCATATGCTATATGCACATCACTAGGATTACACCGCAAGAAAAATGCTACAGGAGTGTTAAGACAGGGCTCCTAACCTCAAGAAGCCTGTAGGTACTCCCAGCAACCAGAACAGAACACCCAGGTAGCCACAAGGAGCCAGGGGCTGTGCATGGCCATTCTCTGGCTAACGTCTTTCAGTGGGTTTGCATTTAACACATTCTGCCTGGTTGATGAGGGCTTTCCGAACCTGATGGCTGAACTGGAGAAGTTACTCAGATCTGGGTTCTTAAAAATTACAGTTTCACGCCAGCAACATACTGAGCTTTGATTCCTCTTGGTCCTGATGCTATTTTATAAGTCAGGGGAATGGGACCCTCAAATGATAACCGTGTTAATAAAAGATTAGGCTATGCCATTCAAGGAGGTCTTATTTATTTATTTAGGATTATTTCTTTTTAAAATTTGTTTACACTTAAAAAGAATGAATTTAGGGGCACCTGGGTGGCTTAAAAAGAATGAATTTAGGGTGGCTTAGACAGTTAAGTGTCTGACTCTTGGTTTCAGCTCAGGTCATGATCCCGGGTTCATGGGTTTGAGTCCTGCATCAGGCTCTACAGGGATGGCATGGAGTCTACTCATGATTCTCTCTTTCTCTCTCTCTCTCTCTCCACCCCCCTCTGCCCCCCATCTCTCTGCTCCTGCCCTACTTGCTCTCTCTCTGTAAAAAATAAGCCTTAAAAAAAAAGAGAATGAATTTAAATAAAAATATTTTTTAAAATAACAATACGGACAGAAGAACGGTGGAAACGTGCCACACCACAGTATCATCTTAGTTTTTCTTTGGGATCAATATTTACAGTCACAGAGAACATGCGAGCACACAGGTCACTGTCAAATCACAGTTAACATTTTTTGCCAAAGGCAGAAGCTGTGGCCCTGCCCTGCCCCCCATCCCTGCCTGACATGGTCTAATTAGTGCCGTGAACCCTGGAACTCCTATCTCTGCGGGGGACAGAGCCTGCACCACACAGTTGTCTGCTCTCAAGGCAAGCAACAATCTGAGAGTATTAACGTGACTTTAACCCCAAAGGTTTAAAACCCTGTCTGTTAAAACCGTCAAACTTTTTTCCTTAAAATCTCAAGAGAAGAAAAACACTGTGCACAGTCCTTTTGAGGTGCCAACGGCTACACTGGGCAATTGATTTTGATTCTAACACAGGTCCTGTTTTTTTGGCTTTACTGATGACCCTGTTCAAGAGTTTAAGAGAGGGAGACTAAATAAGACAGACTGACTCAAGTAGGGGCAGGTCAAAATTCAACCCTAAAGCTGGGTGCCCTTCCCTCACCCCACCATGGGAATATAATCTAGGGAGCTTAATTTTTATTGTCAGGTCGAGAAACAGAGCATGCTGTAAGAAAGCCTGTGCCACTGTATACATGGTAGAAGAAATGGGAAATCATGTAAACATATCTGCTCAATGGCATGACTGATACATTTTGCTCCATAACGGGAAATACCCAATCTACTCATTCAAGGAGTTTATTTTTTTATAATGTTTTATTTGATTTATTTTGAGAGAGGGAGAGATACAGAGCCAGGAGGGGAGGGGGAGAGAGAAAGGGAGACACAGAATCTCAAGCAGGCTCTGCACAGTCAGCGGAGAGCCCAATGCAGAGCTCGAACTCACAAACTGTGAGATCAAGACCTGAGCTGAAATCCAGAGCTGGACGCTTAACCGACTGAGCCACCCAGGCGCCCCTGAAAGGGGTTTAGATACAGCTTTGTGAGGTATGCTCCTCTTCTCACTGTCTTGGGATGGACTGTGGCCTTTGGCAGATGGATCCCCTTGCATAACCATCAGATTAAGTGTATAGAGATGGAGGTTTTAGAACAGGGATGTTTCTGTGTTAATACAGCCAAGGTTGACCCTCACTCATAGGCAGGAATACTGCATTAAGATTAAGAATCCTTAGTACAGAGGGGCGCCTGGGTGGCTTGGTCGGTTGGGCGTCCGACTTCGGCTCGGGTCATGATCTCACGGCCTGTGAGTTCAAGCCCCGCGTCAGGCTCTGTGCTGACAGCTCAGAGCCTGGAGCCTGCTTCAGATTCTGTGTCTCCCTCTCTCTCTGCCCCTCCCCTGTTCATGTTCTGTCTCTCTCTGTCTCAAAAATAAATAAAAACGTTGAAAAAAAAATAAGAATCCTTAGTACAGAAAGTCCCTTGGCTCCAAGGGGACAGTGCTCATGTGTATGAAGTAGGTTTGGCACATTTGCAACTACTCGACTCTATCTGCTAAATCTAAATGATGTTGGTCAGAGAGCAACAGGGAGAGGAGCAGGAAAAGAGAAGGACAATCATGTAAACAGCTCCTCTGGGGAAACCATTTGAAAAGTAAGTGAATTCACCCATTAGCACACCATGTTCCACTACAGCGTTCCAGACAATAAACTTCAGACAATGACTTTCTTACCTTGCCTGCAGTTAGGAACACTTTATTTCTAATGGATTATTGGATGCTTGGAAAAAAATGTGCGGTAGATTTCATCGATACATGGGCTGGATAATGTTTTCTTTCCACATCTGCTAAAATGCTTTTGTGGAGCTGTTTTCAAGAAAAGTAGCAAATATTTTTGAAAGCTCTCCACGTTTCATGCAATAGCACTCACCCCTACTTTGGCAAACCCCACACCTTCTTCCCTCTTTAGAATTGCTCTGAGCACAGCAAGCTGTCTTTCTGTCCAGGGCTCCGATGGAATGAGTGTCCCTGCTCTGATTACTCAGCATTTCTAGAGAGGCTGCTGGACACACGAGTGAATGCTGGGCTGCAGGGAGCAAGGGCATCCTGCACAATGGATGCTTTTCTTCTACTCACCAACGCAGATCCCTCAAGTGTATCCAACATGTAGGCACCTGAGAATGGAAGCTTTATACCTTAGCATCTCACATTACTAGTCCGTTCATCTCTCAGGACACGGCTATTATCAGAGAAATACTGGACTACTTCTGAGGAATCACACGTTTCACATGATCAACACAGGAAAGGGTGCTGCAGTTCGTCTTTGAACTGGCACATGTCTGGATTTTTCTGAGGCCAGGGTTTGGGAAATTTCAGCCTGAACTCATTAAGTCCTAGGTCTCCATTCCAGGACAAGCCAACCTAAAAGCCAACTCTTTCCTCATTTCTTTGTGCTATTTTAAATCGTCACAGCTTGGTACCATTAATATGACAGAGAAAACCAAATCATCTTTTTTTGCTGGAAAAGCTGTCTTGCTGTTTTCTCGAAATACCCACATAAGCTTTACGAATTTCAAGAAGATCCACTCTGCTCACCAAACCCCACTGACAGCATCGTCAATTTTGGTCAGAAACACCTTCTATCTGGGTGGATTTCAAATCTTTAAATCGGTACAGAAAAGCCTCAGTCTTCATGACATTCACATTCAGGAGTGAGTGGACTGCACATAGTAGGAACTAATGGGCACTTGATGAATTCATGTCACAGACACACACAAAATAGTCATGAAAACTTCCTCATAATAGTCAGGGTCCAAACTAATAAAAAGCAATCTAAAGATGTACGTTATGCAGAGAGTGTATGAATACTGGACATTATGTTACAAGATGACCATGGGGTGTGATTCGTAGAAAACACTGACCTGAGAAACGCCTGATGTTAGGTTCCATTAGACTGAAATTAGAAACGCTTTCCAGAGTTCTTTTGAAAAATTAAAGAAAAAAGGCCCCATTCCCTGCACACTGCAGACGAAATAGGTCATTAGACCTCACTTTGCTTTTGCTTTTGGAGAACCTTGTTACAAAATATCTGCCAGGCACCAAAACCTGTATTTACCACGGTCAGCCCCATTTAGGCTGGCCATTTACGCTCCCTAACCTTTATTTAGTGCAACAGCATCTAAAATTTACAGAGCTCAAAGAGACAGCACCCTAACATGGCTTTCTGCACGTTCTTCACTTCTTTTTCTTTTTAATTTCAGGAGAGGGTAAGAGAATACTTCACCGAAAAAGGTTCCAAGAGCCATTTCTCAGCTGCTTCTCACCTTAGGGATGAAGTATATCTCCTTTAAGTGTTACTGGCAACACACAACATCTCTAAGTCAGCTTAACTCTTTTCCTTGTAAATGAAAAACACATTTTCAGACTTTTTGGTGGTACTTATTTAACTATGGGCTGCCACTTGCCAAATTATATTTTCTATTTTAAAAAGGGTAGATGAGATAGATAAATCAAAAGGAATGTTAGAACAAAGGTGGGTAGACTTGCAGAAAGAACATGCCTCATATTATCACACTTAGGCAGCCTAAAACTTTTTATTAAAAAAAAGGGGGGGTGGGGAGCCTGGGTGGCTCAGTCAGTCAAGTGTCTGACTCTTGATTTCAGTTTGGGTCATGATCTCACAGTTCATGAGACTGAGCCCCATGTCAGGCTCTGTGTTGACCACATAGTCTGGTTGGGATTCTCTCTCTCCCTCTCTCTCTGTTCTCCTCTGCTCACGTTTTCACTCTCAAAATAAATAAACGTTAAAAAAAATAATAAAAGTTAGCCATTCTTTGCATTTGACTGTGTTGACACTCTGGAGTCCAAAGTCTAACACTTAAGGCTACCATTTTATGCAATTTCATTTATAAGCCAAGGGCCACTCGCCTACTGCAGGCTTTTCTGCAAATTTCTATGACAAATAACAGACTTTCAAATGCCGGAACTTTCCACCAGTTTACAGCAGCATGGAAGAGTCTCAACAGAGACCACATGGCTCCCAGTGCCACAGATATTCACCATTTGTCCCTTTACTGATATCTGCTGTGAATTCTGTGAAGCATTATTATTATCCCAATTGTACACGAGAGGCTATTTCCTGATAGCCACTACCAACTGCTACTTCTACAACATCGAAGCTATCTAAGTACAGAATTGTTATAGCAACAACATGTATGATGCCATTTCTGGAGGCCCAGAAAGGGAAAGCGATGTACTAGAAGTAACAAAGCAAGAAGATACAGGAGCTGGTAAGTGACGCAATCTGCCTCCATGGCTCACAACCTGGTGTAGCCTCTCTGTCATTGGTGTTGCTGTAATTATGATCACCAACAGGCGCTATCTGGAACACCTACCTTCTTCCCTGGGCTTCTGGGCTGCCATGAGAGAGGTTACTGGTTTAGAGGGTGTGGCTCTGCAGTCTTTGATATTCTGCCCTCTTCCTGGCTCTGGGTCTTGCTTCCTGAGCTACGCCTTCTAGAGTCAAACCTGTTTAACTCTACATCCAAAATCTCAGAGCCAGGGCTGGCAATCCCAGCTGAATGACTTATAGCTGCCGACCTGAGCCTGACTTTTTTTAAAGTTTATTTATGTTTGAAAGAGAGAGAGAGAGCAGGGGAGGGGCACAGAGAGAGAACAGGGGAGGGGGCAGAGAGGAATAGAGAGAGAGAATCCCAAGCAGGCTCTGCTCTGTCAACATACAGCCTGATGTGGGGCTTGATCCCACAAACCCAGTATCAAGAGTCAGATGCTTACTGACGGAGCTACCCAGGTGCCACCTGATGCTATCATTTCAAGTCTGTAAAATTTTCATTTCCCACCTGAGAGTTTTCTATGATCCCGAGACTCACCCATGTGCCTTGCAGGGCTGTGGCTACTGTCTCCCCGTGTGTCCGTGTGGCCTAGTCTCACCTGTCACCTAAGCCAGCATCTGGGTCTCTTTGCAGCAGCAGCCATATGGCCTCAATTTGGGATGTGTGTCATGGGGAGCTAGGATCGCAACCCCAGCCCCATCTGCATTCCATCAGCTTCTTCCAGCACCTGGACCAACTTGTCCCACCAGGGCCTAAGTCTTTGAGGCTCCTCTCTCCCCTTCTCTTCCACTGGAGGGTCGAGTTCAAGTTGCCACCTGATCGACACAGCAGCCCATGCCGGGGATGACCCATCCTGTCCTATGGCTGCTCACTCTTCCAGGTCACACCTGATGCCAGTCAGGAACCTTCCTTCTCAGCATCACCATGACAACCCGTCACCCAGGGGTCTGAGATCAGCCAAACGTGGGCCGGAATCCTAGGCCTGCTGCTGGCCAGCTGTGGGAGACTGGGCAAGTCTAACGCCTCAACTCCCCTTTCCTCGGCTGTAAAAAGGGGAATACTAACATGACTGTGAGGTTGAAGCGATGATGCCAGCACAGGTCCTATCTGTGCTGCCTGGCACACAGTAAGTGCTCACTAGATGTCAGGGAGTGCTATTTCCTGATAGCCACTACCAACTGCTACTTTTACAACATCGAAGCTATCTAAGTACAGAATTGTCATAGCAACAACACGTATGACACCATACAGGATTGTGTGTGCTCTGTGTTTTCTGGGGCCACGGGGAATGAAATACCCAACGAAAATCAACAGAAGTGAACAGATCACTTATTCTCCGTAGGCCCACGTTTCCTCTGAAAAGGAGAAAAGTTGGATGCGCTCAGAGTTCATGTTCCTGAATACTGTCTCTAAGAATAAAGCTGATAAACCTGTAGGCTGACTTCAACTTCCTCAATACCCTAGGAAGATAGGACAAATCTTACAGGTTCCCAAAAGACCCTGCTTGTTAAAAACTTTATTTCCGATAAAAAGCGTTCCTGTTATAAAAACCAGGTTTGTCTTTATTGCTCAGGCCATTTTCTGAAGCTTATCCTGTGAGATAAGGATTTTTATGTCAAAGAAATAAGTGACAGCTGAGAAAAGTAAAAATAAACTCAGTACCTTTGTCAACTTCAGAAAGGTCCAACAATGGAAAGCCAAAAGGTTCAAAGTATTCACATAATTAGGGAAAAGGACAAGATACCAGAAGCTTCAAATTTCCAGATGCCACATGATGACTGCTTGACAATTTTAAGTTACCTTCCAAATTTTCTGGGGTGACAGGAAGGAGGAGGGATGGTGTGCTGGGCAACTTTGCAGTGAGACTTACTCGAACCTATTCCCTTTCCTGGTTTACACAAAATGACATCTCTTCTAATACAAGGACTGTAGAAAACCCCAACTGGGAAACAGTCAGGCTCACTCACCAGATTGAGACTAAAATGTGATTTTATAATCTTACTGGAATATTCCCATGACCTGTGAGCACAGGATTCATTTCATAGAATACTGAACGACTGGCTTTATCACAAAACTACCAGAAGGCATAACTAAATCTATATGAGAATTCCACACCGAAAGAACTCTCCCTTTGTTCCCATTTCATAAAATGCTCATTATCGGAGGGCAATAAATACATTTACGAAGGGGGCTTCCAGTCAGAGAAACCTGGAATGGCAGTGACCATTTACTGCCCACCCTTCTCTTTCACACCTTTTCTTTGACAGGACAATCCAGAGTTAGTCACCCTCAGAGACCGTGAATGAATCCCACTGGGGCCAAGCCAATCACAGGAAAATTATGTCTTATAATAGAGTTGGGGTGTGACCCACTCTATTTAGCAACTCAATATAAAGGTACAGTCTGTTTCAGGACTTCTAGGAAAGCATCTTTGTCTTGTTGCTGTCTCTGGAGGCTGTCCAGATGTGATGTTAGGACCTGTGGCAGCCATCTTGTGACCATGAGGAGACCGAGCTGACATGCTAAGAATGACTAAGAAGAATGTGGCTTTTTGACAAGGTCACCGAACTACTCAGCTCACTGACCTGACAATCACTCAGTCCTTTTACTTAACACAACATGTTTAAGCTGTTTTGATTTACAAGTTCCATTATCTATTGCTCAGAACATCTCTACAGTAGTAGAATTGGATCTGTGGAAAAATGTTAGACAAAAACCTAGTTCTTCATTATGTGTGCCCTCCAAAGGGCATCCAGAAATGGGTTGCTCTTCCCCACCCTAAATGGCAAGATGTGAAAAGAACAAGTTTCAAGAGCCTGTTAGCTTGAACAGCATGGACACTGATCAGTGAGGACACAACTGGCACAACTCACTATGATGTGTGTAGATACTTTCACAACAAGGGCACAATGTCTTAAACATCTTCCTGTGTTGAATTCTGCAAATTGTGAAATGAGGATTTAGGAACAAGCCTTCTAAACTACATATGGAAATGATATAAGAAGATAAAAAAAAAAAAAAATCAGTGACTACGACATCCCTCAACAAACACCAGGTACGGTTGTTATTAAAAATCACAGGCCAAAATCACAGCCTGGGATTTCAAAGTTCTTCACAAATGCCTGAGGGGTTCAAAACAAAACTGATGATTAAAAATTTTTATCAATCGTACACAAATAGAACAAACACTGAAATTGCTTCTTATTCAAAGTCCATTTAATTACAAAAAAAGCCCCCCAAATTAGTCCTATTTATCTGGCAGACATAATTCAGAGAACTCTGCATACATTAAGGTAAAAACCAGGTTAATTTATGAAAAAAAATTTTTAACAATGCTCACACCTCAATCAACCTTCCTCCAGACTGCTTTCTGCCTTTTAAACATAAACTTTCAATGACGTAGGCTTAATATCCAGTGTGGAGCCCGACACAAGGCTTGAACCTATGACCCTGAGATCAAGACCTGAATGGAGATCAAGGCTCAGGGGCTTGAGGTGCCCGGATGGCTCAGTGGGTTAAGTGTCCAACTTTGGCTCAGGTCATGTTCTCACGGCTTGTGAGTCTGAGCCCCACCTGAGGCTCAGTGCTGCCAGCCTAGAGCCTGGAGCCTGCTTCGGATTCTCTATCTCCCCCTCTCTCTGCTCTCTCAAAAATAAACGTTAAAAAAAAAAATTTTTTTTAATGTCAGGTGCTTAACCAAAGGAACCACCCAGGTACCCCTGAAAGGCTTACACTTTTAAAACTTCAGCTACTACCTTCCTTGCTTAAACAGTAACAGAGGGCCTCAGGTGTGTCGGGCACTAGACAAGGGCAGCAGGTACAAAAACTGGGTCCTCTTTTCATGGAGTGTATGGTTTAAAGGTGGGGACAAAGTTACATAGTAAATACTAGTAAAAAGAAACACTAAAATAAATTTTATTTCAAGAAATAAAATTAAAACTTGGGGCTAATGCGGGATGCCTAGGTGGCTCAGTGGATTAAGTGTCCGACTTCAGCTCAGGTCATGTTCTCAGAGCTCGTGAGTTCGAGCCCCATGTCGGTCTCTGTGCTGACAGTTCAGAGCCTGGAGCCTGCTTCAGATTCTGGGTCTCCCCCTCTCTCTGCCCCTCCCCTGCTCTCTCTCTCTCTCAAAAATAATTACTAAAAAAACAAACAAACAAACAAACAAAAAACTTGGGGCTAATGTTAATAAGGGAATAAGGAAGGGGCTAAAGGAAATGGGGTAGGGAAGGCAGTTTTACTTCCAATGGGAGAAGCAGTCAAGGTTTCTCAGACAGGTGACAGAGCTGCTGTGATCCCAGTGAGACAAAGGCACCAACCAAGGGACCAGCTATGTGAAGCCAGGAGGCGACAAGAAATGGTAGCTGGCACCAAAGCCACAGACCACGCCAGCTTAGATCTTCACTAACCTGCTCTTCTGCCTGGAGCTGGTTATGATGACAGAAAGTCCTTCTATTTTTAAATTCAAGGTTAAAAGCCCAACAAATGGTAAAGTGCCCTTGTTATAAACCTTCCAAAAAACCATGAGGCTTTAGGTGCTCCAAAAATAAACTTGCTGGTGTCTTATGTTTCATGCTGCATCTCTGAAGCAGTAAATTAAAACTACTTTTGACTTGAGACATTTTACAGCCTTTGAGCAACCTGGAGATCCACAGGGCTCTTCCCACATCGGAGCAGAGAATCACTCTTCCTGCAGAATTTTGGTAAATGCATGCCGGTGCCCTGATGACGGACACATTACACCGCAGAACTACCCTCTAGTGACCCAAGTGAGAAAGGCCAATCAGCAGCGAGCTGAGGATTCCTGTGCCGGTCATCTGATGCACCAGCACGTGGCAGCAAAGGTGGCCTGGAATCAGCTGGCGAAAAACCAAACCCTTTTTGCGGCATACCCTTTACATAGCCCTGGCTCCTGATACGTGGTGTTTGCCATGCGATTTCTTAAAAATTAAATAACCAGCCACAGCACTAAGAGGAAATTGAAATCCTGTGACTGGAACAAGTGACAGGCACATTGATAAGCCTACAAGCGTTGTTTTGGACCCACCCAGAGCACTGTGCTGGAAATTGTCTCTATTTGATGAAGGTAAGCCAGCCGCCCAAGTTGAAAAAAAAAAATTTTTTTTTTTTTTTACATTTATTTTTGAGGGGGGTGGGGTAGGGGCAGAAAGAGAGGGAGACACAGAATCCAAAACAGGCTCCAGGCTCTGAGCTGTCAGCACAGAGCCCGACATGGGGCTCGAACCCACAAACTGTGAGATCATGACCTGATCTAAAGTCGGACCCTCAACCTGGGCGCCCCCAGACCCCTAGTTTTTAAAAGAGATTTGCTGGGCGGCAAGGGAAAGGCAATGGAAGTTAGGGAGCCCTGACAAAATTCCTATTTCGCTCCTGATCTATCAGGATGTACATGTCATTATCCCGTTTCCAGATGAAAAAACTGAGGCCGTAAGAAGTCAATGAACTTGCCCAAGGAACGTACTACGGCCAAAACGTTAATCAAATTCATGTGGTTCCAAATCACATGACCTTTTTCCTCATCACGTTGCTTCACCCCGTCAATTATGTTCAATTCTTCTTTATTCCTGGAGTCATCACAGGACACAAGATTTTAGAAGGTCCTTCCTCAAACTTTTAGTTCTTAGAGAAGAGGAAGCTGAAGAATGTTGCATGAAATGAAGACTTGAGTTTCACTCAAAATCACCTCAGGTGAACATCCCCGACAAGCAGGTTAAGAATCTCTTCTGAGGAGGAGTGCAGGGAGGGGCCGCAGGCACACCTCATACCTATACAAAGGCACCTATTCCTGCGTCTTGGGGGGTCACATTCTTTCAAGCCTCTGGTTTCTACTCTGACAATTCCTACTGCACCAAATGCCTTTCTCTCCTTTACTCTGCACCAGCTCCTCCTCAGTGAAGTTCTCTGAGAAGAGAACCAGAACCACCATGCCACCACTGCACCCCAAAGCCTGCAGTGCTCAGGGCTCCCGGGACATTCCTAGCACGGTGGCAGTGTTCCCAGGCACCCTCTTCACTGCTCTGGGACTTCTCCAGGCAGTACCCAAGTTCAAGTCTCTTTCCTCTCCAGTACTTGGCATGTTGCCTTTGAGTTGCAAATTCAAACACATACCCACCGATCCTTCACCGGGTCCTGGGATAGAAAAGGTAGCTGTCAAGATGAGGGACACTGGAGGGGTTCAGAGCAAGGGCTCTGGGTAATATGACATGTAGCTCCTATGTCCCCTTAGGAGGACATAAACATGGTGCCTTGGTCTCCTCATCACGAAATGGGATGAGGGTCTTGCTGTTGTCAGGGTAACAGGCAGAGAAGGTTAGGAGAGGGTAGCTGGGAACATAATGGAGGCTATGTTAGCATTCCCTCACTTCTGGTCCCACTTACCCTGCTTCATTTCCTTCCAGGCACTCACTGTCCAGCCGACACATTATATACTTGGTTTGGCTTATCACTGGCTCTAACCTCCTAGGATAATAAGCCCATCAGGAAAGGAGGCTTGTTTACGTCTCTTGGGTGTAGTGGCACCAAGGCAGTAACTGGTACGCACAAGGCCTCAGATATTTCTTGAATGAATGAATGCACAAACTAACAAATGAACAAATGACTGAACTAACGAATCCTGACTGGCCAACTCATAGAGCATACAGTCTAGAAGACACCGGAGGAGGGGTGGCACCCGGGTGGCTCAGTCGGTTAAGCGTCCGACTTCAGCTCAGGTCCTGATCTTGCCATTCCTGAGTTTGAGCCCCACATCGGGCTCTGTGCTGACAGCTCAGAGCCTGGAGCCTGCTTCGGATTTTATGTCTCAGTGTCTCTCTGCCCCACCCACACTCACACTCAGTCTCTCTCAAAAACAAACATTAAAAAAAATAGAAGACACTTGAGGAACATTAACAAAACTGAAGACCTTGCAATGGCATTTGATGTCAATAACTACAGGGGTATTCCACTTTTTGTGTTAGTCGCCAAATAAAAGCAGCACATCAAGAGAATTCCTGGACATGAATTTATTGTTCATATCATACTAAGTGGCAAAGGAGTCCTCACCTCACACCCATACCTTATCTGTCCCCAGCCTCACCATTATTAATGCTGTGTGAACCCACACCCTCACCCAATGATGGAACTATGCTTTAGCAGAGCCCTTTAAAAAGGACTAAAGCCTCTGTAAGAAAATCTACCACTCCAGTTGGCCAGCTGCCTAGCTTCAGGTTTCCCCAAAGGCTAGTCTTTGACTGATGAGGGGTCGGGGCCTTCCTACCCACAAGGAAGCATGGTGGAGGAAAGTAGGAGCCTCAATGTGTCCAAGGGGCAATGGCATCATTTCCCCTGGGGACCAAGAATGGGGGAGGAGGAGGACCCCCACCTCCCAAATTCCTCTCTGGACTCATGCCTTTCAAAATGTCCCTCAAAAATTTCTTACAGTGCTTACTTTGTTCTCACCCTTGGCGTGCTGTAAATGAGTCTTCTTCCTGTTTTTTTCTGATTTACCTAGTAGTGGGCAATGTCAAGAAAACTTGTGCAGGAAGTAAAGACAAGATAAAGGTCCTGAGTTTTAGGATCACCATATTTACCTGTTCAACTTGCATGAAAACCCTAAATCAAAAAACATCATTTGACTCCATTCAATGTATGGACTGAGTTTTTAGAAACTCTATGTCTAAAAACTTGTATTTTTATAAAAGTTTTCCTCATAATTGAATTACAACGTTTCACCTCACGCCATGCATACCCACAATCTTGGTTCTACTGCAAACATTCTATATCATTTATAAATGCTCCGGAGCACTTCTTTTCCTATTTTTTAAAAAAGGTCTTTGCATTCCTTTCTTCTCAATATCCAGTGGTGAGAAAAGTGATTTATCACCTGCCATGGTCCGCTACTCAGTATTCCCACCATAAACCCTGGCTTTGTGACAAAACCCTTATCTTCAAACAGAGATACCATCCACCATTACTGCTTTCTGTATCAGCGTCCTTTTATTTAAGAATGACTCTTCGTTATAAATCCTTAAGCATATTAGTTGAAGACACATTCACAGCAAATGCCTTCAGTGAGGGGCAATCCAGCTCAAACCACATTCTCACTTCTAAGCAAGGGCAAAATCCCTAAGTAAACACGTTCCACAGAGACTGTGTGCTGAAGTACATTTTTCAAAGACCAATGCCATTTGGTTGCAGTCAGCTCTGGAGGGCTGCATACCTTTTCAATCAAAGCCACAGCTGCCGGAGGGTGAGCCCTGCCCTGGGGAGAAGGGCCTTGAGAACCCCATCCATCTCCAAGAGGTGGGCCCCACCTCATCAACAGACTCTGCTCCCAGGGTTTACTTCTAAGTCGGCTGGCTGGAACCCTGAGAGCAGAAGCCACGCCCTGAAAGTTGGGACGGTCACAAATGCTTCCCAAGTTCTGTTTGGTAAAGACAGACACATAGCTTCCTCTCTCACAGGGTCAGGCAACGCTGAGACCGGGTTAGGTTTGGTGAAAACGTCCCGGGCAATGCTTGTACTTGACGTGAGCAAGGGACAGCATGACTGTTCTCAGAAAATTAATTAGGCTTGTTGTTGACAGAATTTTCTCACACACACACACACACACACACACACACACACACACACACACCTTAAAAATCACTTCATTTAGCATCTTACTTTTACACGTAAGCCAGCTGGACTGAAATGACTAGGATTCAGATCCCTACAGTCATTCCACTATTTTCAAACTTGGTAATAAAATAAATAAATAAAATATCCAATCTGTTTATTCACAGCTATGTGTTTTCTAAGTTTTGACCCATTTAATGTGTGGTTCCATGGACTGATTCTCTTTCTCTTTTATCTCTCTTTCAAAAATTTTAATAAGCTCTTCCAATGTATCAAAGTTTATGTAGTCAGATTGCTAGTTATTAACTCAGTGTCTTGGAAATCCAATACTACGTTCTGTTCTAGTGGAGGAAAAAAGTAAAGAAGTCCTGGATCGAGGCGCCTGGGTGGCTCAGTCGGTTAAGCGTCTGACTTCAGCTCAGGTCATGATCTCACAGTCCGTGAGTCTGAGACCCACATAGGGCTCTGTGCTGACCGCTCAGAGCCTGGAGCCTGCTTCAGATTCTGTGTCTCCCTCTGTCTCTGCCCTTCCCCTGCTCATGCTCTGTCTCTGTCTCAAAAGTAAAAAATAAAATAAACATAAAAAAAAAAAAAAAAAAGAAGTCCTGGATCGATTAATCACAACGCTTAAAATATCATTAACTTCCATCTGCTCCTTCCAGTATGTTTCTCTTCCTCTTCCATGGGCCTCAAGACCTCGCATGGATGTCAGGGCATCAAGCTATCTGGTGATCTCTACGTGAACAACTTCCATAAATCACACTGTGCATTCCGTCTGTCAATAGAGCATATAACTCAACTACTGCTGGTTGCTTCACCAGTCCAGGCACACCTGAGATCCTAGGGAACGGTGAGACAGCAATACTGAAAAGGAGCACAACTGTCCAGAGAGAGCAAATAATTAGGTACTGACTGAAATAATCTGACCAACCCTAGAGGGGTCAAAGAGAAAGAAGCCTGATTTTCTAAGAGCGCCCTCCTCCCAACTTTCTAATAAAAATGCAGATTCCTTTCTATATTTGGGAAAACTATATATAACTTGGATTTCCCTAGTTTAAAAGGAAACTTGGGAAAACTTCTGGAGTTTTGGAAAGATTGTTTCTGGAGCTTTTGTGCTGGAGACCTTGGATAAATTAAGTAAATGCCACCAGCTCATTAGCAAAAGGGAGGTTTTCAGCTTTTCTTTTGTATCCCACAGTGTGCCCCAGGGACTATGGCTTATCTCAAATTCTATAGCAAGATACAGAGCTTGTTGACAGTTGGCTGGAAACCAGGGGTGGCTTGCGTAAGTGCTGATCAGTTTGGCTGGCCCCGAAAGCCTCTCTGAGGTCCTAAGTGACCATCCTGGCAGTACTACAAGACCCCAAAACTGATAGCTAGAGCCTTCTGTTGCCTGCGAACGACAGAGCATGTACAATGCACCTCAGGAATGATTGTTTTTATTATAAGGCATATAGCAAGTGACAACGCAATGTAGGGGACGAGGAAAATGAGGGACAACAGCCTCTAAGATGAAATCTAACCACAGAGCCAAACCTATGTATCAGAAGCAACACTTTCTAGCCAACATCAGCCGACCATAGCCAGCAAACCAAACGTGGCTCACTGTTTTGTTTTTGTTTTGTAATAAAGTTTTATGGGAACGAGTCATGCTCGTGTGTTTACATAATGTCTCTGGCTATTTTCACACTAAGAAGGCCAGGTTGAGTAGTTGCAACAGAGACTATGTGGCCCCCAAACCCCAAACATTCACTATGTGACCCTTGACAGAGAGTAAACCCTTTTCAGTGATAAAATGCAAATGTCCTGGGCCATGTTCTTTCATCCAAATCTATACAAACCTCCAAAAAACACCTTATGAGGCTTTATAAATGGCCAAAATCATATAAAATTGACCTCCCCATATACAGGGGTCATTACCACATTAACCCATGTTGTAACACTTAAAAAAAAAAAAATCATAGCAAATACTCAAGGGAGTTTTCACCACACTCAGGATAAGCTGTTCACTTCTGCCTTTTCACAAATGCAAACTTTTGGCTGCCAGGAAGAATATGTAGCTAGACTCCTGAGTACACCCTCTAGACATAAGTAGACTGTGGGCGACAAGAAGGCCTAAAATTAAAAGGGCAAATACTCTACATTCTAACATCACAGAGAAGTAACAGTTGCCAGGATTAATGAGCTGGCTCTAGCCCTGTCCGATATTTGACACTCAGCCTGTAAAGGGAAAAAATGTCCAACATTAATTACCTTCTAGGGCTAAAGGCTGCCCTCCGAGTACATTCTAACTGCCGCTCTCAGAGCCTCTTGACTGCTAATCTCCTCAGCATCAAGAAAACCTGCCCCAGGACAGAAGGGCCTTCTTGGCTAAAGCTCTCCAAAGCTTCGAAAACCAAACTGAGTATTTGACCATGCTAATTAGGCAGCGAGAGGCTGGACAGCTAAGAAAGCTTTCTGAGCTCACTCTCCCTCCCCAACCCTTGGTTAAAAACCTAAATGAAATCACTGAGGTCAGTCAAGCAAGCACAATTTTATTTTCGCAAAACAGCCAAAAGGCAGCAGCCGATACTGACTCCACCTAAAAGAAGGGGATTTTTAAAACAAATTCAAGTTTTTCCCCTCCTCTAGACCATTGCTGTCTCTGGCAGTTCAGCCCTGTGCTCGACAATCGCTTCATTCACAACCAAGTCATACTAGGGCATGCCATCAAGTATAACTAACTGGGTTTTATACCTCTCGGTTCACGGAAGGATTGTGATAAGATGCCTCTTCTTTGAAGCGTAGTATGAGAGAGCAACGGCATGGTTTATAAAGAAAAAGTTAGTAAGTTCATATACAGAAAACCTCTCAGCTCGGAAGGATTTCATCTTGCAAATACTCGTGCTTCTGTGATTCAACATGATCGCCTAAGAACACAATGAACACAAACAGCATTGGACCGTACTTAAAAGGAAAAAGAGGGCTTTATAATTACACAGCTAAGTCTTCAGGAACCTGACAAAGAGCAAATACAATATGTGTGCGGTTCACCGATCACCAAGGTGCCTGCCACGTTCTGGAAAAGCCATGTCTGCATGAGTGACTCCAGTGTTAATACATCACACCTCCGAGCATCCCGTTTCCAAGGCAAGTGTTCTTTCCAAAGTGACATCTGTGGCCGGCACAGCAATGCTACACACAAGAAAACGTTGTCCCTGGAACGCACATCTCATCTTTGGCTCCCAGAAATCAAACGTGGTAACTGTCTCAAGGAGAAACCTGAGAGGTGGCGGGCAAGTCACAGAGCAAACTCACCACCAAAGCTCATAATGTTTACCGTGGGGCCAAAATGCAATGTGTGTTTAAAAGACAAAGGGCTTACAGAAGCTCAAGAACATTTCAGGAAAAGGTCCAGAATGAAGAAACAGAAAAGCATTTGACAAGAACACGTGTTGGGGTGTGGGCAGCGCGCTGCGGCAAATGAGGCCTCAGCCAGTCCCCAAGTCTTCCACCTGTCAGATGACGGGATGGGAACAAGCCCCTCAGAGCTTCCTGTCTCTGTCTTCTCGTTACACAAGCAGGAGACGAAATGGACCAACCTCCAAGGATCCTCAGACTGCTTCTGTGGCTCTCCACTCATGTCACTCAAAACCAATTTTTATATAATAAGTCGGCAGTAACCCTCTCAACAAAATTATGTCTGGCTGCCAAGAATACTTACAAGGTCATGGAACCTGAAAGTCTGGATGAAATGTGACAGAAAGAGAGGTAAGGGGCAGTATGATGGGAAAGGGAGGGAGGGAAGAGCACGGGGAGAAAAACCCAGTGAAATCACCTTTAGTTCTTTTGCTGTCATTCTGCAAGGAAGATGTCCCTTTGAAGAAATGACACACACATGCACTGAAGTACACTGGGCTAAGGAATGGCCCACTTTCTGCCAAAGTCTTTCCTTTACCCTTCCTCCCCCCAAACTGGGAAGTTCAGCTCTTCAGTTAAGAACTGGCGAACAAAGTCTAAGATGAGACAGATTAAAATAACACAGTTAGCAAACTTGACGGTGTTACCCATTGCCATTCAAAACTGAAGCAGATATGTAAGGACAGCCACCCACCTCAGTAAGTGCTAGAAGCTGAACCAACTATCCTCAAGACCTGAGATGTATTTTGTCCCCACTGCCAATGCTCAAGTGAAGACAACTGGTGATCTCTCCAAGTTGCCCCGTGCCAAACATCAATGCCACAGATCTGAAGTTTTCGCGGCAAACTTTCGTGTGTTTTCTGAACGTAAAAATACATGATCCAAACTACAAAAATGTAGAGAAACAAGTTTTCAGGGTGATGCAAGTCAAATTCTAAGACCCCGCCAAAGAGTAAGAAATTTCTCTTTTTAAGACCATTTACGGGTCAGAATACAAGCATCAGCACCTACCACAAGCTCCCGGAGATGCCTGCTGAAATCCTCAACCTTTAGCCTTTTCAAATTCTGCTTCATTCAACTCCCTGACTACTCTTGTTGACAGAAACCAATACCCATTTATCCTATGTCCTGCAAAAGTGAGACTTCACGGAATTGTTATCTGGTTGGTGTGGGTTACTATGCATTTAGTGATAGCTTTGAGAGTTATAAATAAAGAAGTCAAAGTCCTAGAGATAAGTGGAATTTTTAGAGAAAGAATCAAGGAACTGAATTATAACGAATACAAAAAAGTGAGGATAGAACCAAGCACAACACATACTCTCAAGATACTTATTTTCAAGGCCTCTATTAGTGTGGATTGCAAGGTTACCAAAGACACTCACTTTTGCTGACCTCACTTTAATCCACAGTGCGACGTGATGTTTCAGGACATGACTAAATTAGTACTTTCCTTAAATGGAGTCATTCACTCATTCTGGTTGATGCCTCATTCTATTAAAGGTCAATATTCACCCATTCATTCAAGCAAACAGGGTTTCCCCGCTTTCAAACTCCAAAAGAGACCTTAATAGAGTAACTTTCCAAAATCATCCTTACAGAAAGAACCCTGTGGAGAGCCGTGGAGAGCCAAGGAGAGCTTGAGGGGCCCCAGGGATCTGAATCAATTCTATGACTAACGTCTGCACTGAATGGGTCTCTGTACCAAGTTCTCTTCAAGCTCCCTGGATTCATTTACCCTTCAGACTGTAAAGTGAAAGAATGCACATAAACCCCACACAGAATCAGACAGGCAGATGTTTATGAGATCTAGGAATAATAAATAACAACAGGAAGCCAACGTTTACACAACCCGCCTTGGAACTGAGAGAATCCAGGGTCATTAACGTCTCACCTCAGACAGCTGCCTTCTTTCCCCACCCTGTTCTTTGTGCCCAGGGAGGGCACTCTACAGAATAGGTCAGTGTGCTCCCTCCGCTCTGCTGGCTTAAGTCAACGGGGCACACCAGAGGAGAAGCAAGGGAGGGAAGACAAATGAGGCGTGGGTTATTTGTCCTTCCTCATGGGGTGGTCTCTAGACAGCAGTGTCCTTCCAGGGACGACTGTTCCTGTCTGGGCAGTCCCTCTCCGCAGGGCCCCTTCCTTCTAGGATCTGGTAACTCCTTCCTGCCCTGCCCTGCTGGCCCAACTAGGTTACAGCACTGTTCTTAGCACAGGATCCTGCCCCACCTCTAGGCTTCCCCTACACCAGGGGTCAACAAATCAAGGCCCAGGAGCCAGATTCTGCCCAAAGTACGTTTTGGTTAATAAAGTTTTATTGGAAACCACAAGCATTCATTTCTGTGCTGTCTATGGCTGCTTTCTGCACTTAACAGCAGAGCAGTTGAAACAGAGGCCACATGGCCTCCAAAGCTGCAGATATTTACGATCTGGCTCTTTACAGAAAAATATGCCCCCCACTCTTACCATACCCTTGAGAGTAACCCTTTAACTTATCTCTTTTGATTTATCTTAAGTTATGCTATCTATTTATTCCTGGGATATTGCATGATAGCCTTAATTACTCCTATGATGTACTTTTAGGTACGGTAATTATTCCCATTTCATTCACAACAAAGAAGTTTAAGATTCATTTTGGAGGAAATACTTAGGTAAAAGAGAACAAAACGGGTTAAAAAAAAAAAGCCAAAAGCAGTTTACAGAGAGAGAGAGAGAGAGAGAGAGAGAGAGAGAGAGAGAGATTGATTGACTCATGGGTGAAGTGTTTAAAATTTGTCAATGCGTTAATGATCCACAGGATTTTCCCCTTTATTTAAAAGATAAATTAATAGCAGCCAAGAATCTAAGTTTGCTTTGGTGACTGATGAGGAACCTGCCCCCACTTGCCATTTCCTGCCATTTCCTTGCATTATATGCTTGGATATGAGACACATGAATACTTTGCTGAGTGAACTGGAAAAGATTTTGCTACAGAATTCTTTCCTCATTCATGAACGATGTCAAACAAGTTCATGGGCTCTTGATTGGTGAACAGAGAGAGCTACATGGTTAAACACAGGTCCCGGTGGGCAGCCCCCAACCCCTAGATTTTAGATACGAACTCTGTAATATGTGAATCCTGTCGAAAACCAGAAATCTTTCAAGGTACACTGAATTTGGAAGGCCCCACCCTGTGGGGTCTGAGACCAATAAACGGCTACCACTAGATAACAATAAATAGCCATCAATTCAAACTTCCAGTTACTTAGCACTTTAGATGTGCCAAGGCCTATACAAACACTCCATGTTCGTTTTCTCCATTTACTGAGGCCTACAAACTTAATTTTAAATGTACTACTATTACTTTCATTGTTGGGTGTGAGAAAATGAACGTTAATGGTATTGAGAACTCACCCCACTCTGTGAACGACAAAACTTAAAGTTTATAACCTGCCTTTCTGAAGGAGGCAGGCCAAAAATTGCCCCTGTATGAGAGGGGCTGTCACTCCAAGAGAAATAAGAAGCCTGCCTTTGATGATCTGACTATAGTAAGAGTACAAGTCAGAGATTATTTCATCAACCACTGCCATCACTGTTCTTGGAGCTCCTGGGAGTTTCAAACTATTATTGTGGTCCTGACCTTAAATGTCAGGTAGAGTGTTTGCTCTGGGGGTATATGCTCTTAGGTATGGAGCTAGTTTGGGAGGAGGCCATATTTACATTCACACTAAGCTTCCTCAGACCTATGTAGAAAAAGTGACAAGTTTCAAACCCCACTAGAGAAGCAAGGGTCGCGGATGAACTTATCCCAAGAAAGGAAGGTCCTTCCTGTCTCCCTAAATCACCGTCTATTGTTTCGCACATTATTTGGCACCTCGTATGCAGGTCTGCAGTGTGAACTCTTCCTACGGATGGTCATTTATCAAGTGGGAAAATGGAAAGCCCATTTTAGGACGGAGTTAGTCTTGGCTGAGGAAGAATAAGGATTTTGAGAGCTTTGTCTAGGACCCTACAAACATAGAAATTCTTAACAGGTTCATGGATGGGTTCCAAGGAGTCTGAGTCCCGTAAAATTGTGTGAGCGCACACATGAAAGAAACGAGCAATGAGAAAGAATGAGAGAAGAGGAGGATGTGCATTTTTTGGCAAGAAGATCCAAAACTCTCATCACATCCTTATTGAGGGGTCTGTCTCCCTGGAACCACAAAGCATTACTGAGATGAGAGCTAACACAGTCCTTGTGCCTTGTGTGCAAATCAAGCTCACAAGGCATGCTGAGGTAGATGGGCAAACGTGTCAGCAGTTAGCTCCTCCTCCTCCTAAGCTGAGAGCATGTGCCATTACTTTTTGACTTAGGCCTTACCCACCATTTACTCACAATAACCCTGTGACATCACTAGTCCCCACAGAGGGGGATTCGACACAAATAGGAGAAGGCTGGACTGGACTCCATCCAAAAGGTTTAGTTACTGGGGCACCTGGGTGGCTCAGTTGGTTAAACGTCTGACTTCGGCTCAGGTCATGATCTCGCAGTCTGTGAGTTCGAGCCCCGCGATGGGCTCTGTGCTGACAGCTTAGAGCCTGGAGCTTGTTTTGGATTCTGTGTCTCCCTCTCACTCTGACCCTCCCCCATTCATGCTCTGTCTCTCTCTGTCTCAAAAATAAAAAAAATTAAAAAATTTAAAAAAAGGTTTACTTACTCAAATAACACCAGGGTCTTTTCTGTGGCCATTTTAACTACAAGGCAGTATCCTGACACACAGCCTAAGTCTCAAAATAGGGCTTTTATTTCATCTCGACCTCAGTCTGACTACACAAAGTGCACACGGACCTCCCCACGTACCCTATCTGTGGGTTTGCTAATTCCCCATAAACGACTGTGTTCTGTAGTTGTTATTTTTCCAGAGACTGGTTTCAATTATATCTTGCTGCATAACAATGAAATTTACCTCAAACCAATTCAGAAATCCAATACGGCCGACTTTAGAGTATCCAGTCAACAACTTCAGAAGCAACACCCCAGAAGCAACCAGCCATGGGTTTTATTTCAGTAAAACGCCCTTTCTGGGGGGGCAGAAAGAGGATGAATTCTGGAGTCTGGGGTTTACCTAACTATACATTTTTAAGGTTAAACCTACTCCCATATACAGAACAGCCCTTGAAAAAGTAGAAGTGACGTAACTTTGGGATTCTTTTCAAGAGGTTTGTGTGCACACGCACACGTGTGTGTGTGTAGCTTTCTTCCACTCAGCTGAGTAGGCAAAGAGAACTTATGGTCTGCTCACTGTGTTTGCCAGTTTCCCCCAAATTTTAAAATAACAAAAACACTCTCTGTGCCATGACCATATGTCTTTACACATTTTTTTTTTTTTTTTTTTTTTTTACCACAGAAACCCAATGCTGAACACCCAACAATGTTACATTAATCTTTGAATAAATGTGACTCTGCTTTTGGAAGATAAACCCTTCATGCTGGCTTTGGAGTTTGTGTGATATGTCTGTGTGTGGGTGTGAATGTGTGAAAATCGAGCTCTATGTATTTTACTTGAAATCTTTCTGATTATAAAGAAATAATCTGCTCATGGTAGAAAATAAAACTGCAAAATTATATGAATGTATACAGTACACGTAGTTCTTGGGGTCCAAACCCTAGGACCAAAGGAAGTACATACGTACAAAGACACGCTTACAGGACTGTTTGCAGAGGCAAATGTTGCAAAATAATTGAAGGATCTGTCAATACATGTGCCAGAGAATAAGCTGAGGTTACATTCATACGATGAAATCACATGCGTCCATTAAAACCAATGACTTAAATCTGTATCTATTTATGGTATGTGCAGGACATACTGTTAAAGAAAGTAAAAAATGAGTACAGTAGGATTCCATTTGTGTAAAGACAATGATCTAAAAAAGAAAAATCCAGCATCCCATACGCGTGGGTATGTTTCTATTTTTGTATAATGATGCAGAAGGTTGTGGAAGGATATGTGCCAGGCTGAAACACTGCTTACCTCACAGCAGAGTAGGAAAAGGAAAGAAAGGTAGGCAGAGAATGGTCTTTCTCATTTTAAAACTTCACTGGTTCAGGGGCACCTGGGTGGCTCAGTAGGTTGAGTGTCCGACTTTGGCTCAGGTCATGGTCTTGCCATTCATGAGTTCGAGCCCAAGGTCAGGCTCTGTGCTGACCACTCAGAGCCTGGAGCCTCCTTCGGATTCTGTGTCTCCCTCTCTCTCTCTGCCTTCTCCCACTGGCACTCTGTGTCTCTGTCTCTCTCTGTCTCCCTCAAAAATAAAGATGAGAAAAATAAAAAAAATACAACTTCAATGGTTCAATGATTCGGGCAACTGCACATAACTTTACAATTGGGTGGTAGTATGTTCAATAAAAGATGTCTTTTTAAAGAGAGAGAGAAAAAGACAACTAAATATTATAATAGAAAGATTTCGGAAGCCACCCCTTTCCACCCTCTAAAGTAGGCCACTGCTGACAACTTGTATACAAATTTTGATCATTCCCCTTACCTACACTAAGTTTTTTTTTAATGAAATTCTTTATACTCAATATTAATATAAAATATACAAGTGACATATATGTCACAAATGTAGTTTTTTAATATGTGTATTCATTTAATGAGGCTTAAACATGTTTGCACTGGCATGGGTCTGGCTGGAGAGAAAAGCGACAGAGCCAGATGGGGACTCATTAATGGCTAGATACGGCACTGAGCTGAGTCTCTGTGGTGTCTGCCGTAAAATGGAAACAAGACCCCCTGCTGTTGCAGGGCTGCGTGAAGGATACAAAATTCATCAGGATAACCAACTTCACTCCCCGACACACAACAGGTGCTCAACAAATGGAAACTGTAAGAATGACTCAATAGTAACAACGTCACTGAGTACTTGCCATGTGCGAAGAACTCTTCTGAGGGCTTCTAAAAACTTAAGACATATTAAATGATTGAAGCCACACACGTAACTTCTGAGATAGATGCCCTCACCCTCATTTTTCAGGCAAGAAAATGAAGATTCCGAGAAGTTGGGTAACTTGCCCAAGGCTAACACAGCTAAGAGTACCAGAGCTGGGATTCAAACCCATGCAGCTAGTTTACTCTTACCCACTACAGACACTCTGCTGTTCAAATACTGCGGCTGTGGAAGGTCTTTAGAGAAGGTAAGTTCTACAGGACAATCTGTGTGTACCACGGAACAAGTGATACAGCCAAAACAGCCTCGAGCCAGCAGTCAATTTTCTCAGCACCAGTTCCCAGGCCTTTTCGTGTGGGGACATACATGTGCACTCGCTTGGATACCCCAAACTAGCCCCTCTATGACGTTCAGCACCCTCTGCCCATCTCTCCCCATGTGTCCAGCCAGTTATGCCCCACAAAGAAGCCCCGTCGGCCAGGAGCTTCTCTTCTCCCAGAAGTACTTTCAGCACTCAAAACAAAATTTAATCAAAGAGGAGGAGGAAATGCCACAAGTAAAATAGGACAAGGTAACCTCAAGGGCTCAACTCACCTGAACCACAGCGCTCTTCACTGAGTGGCCAACAGCATTTGCATCCCAGGTGCATGGCTCAGACCATGAGTATCCCATTAGCTTATGAATGAATGAAGGGCCCCACATCAGGCTCTGATCATGGGAGTCCCATGACCAGCCTATTAAACCTACAGGTGACCCTAATGTCATGAAAAAATAACTTCTTTCTAATCTCCAGAAACCAGGGATGTTTAGCAACGTGTCTACCACCACTTTTAGGACTCTCTTAAATTAAATCAAAATGGCATTTCTGTTTCCCCCAAGATCTAACAGACCTCAAGTTCTGGCAGTGTCTCGTTGGTGGTCTGTAACATTACACCATCAACAATTAGCTTTATGTTTTCACTTCCAGTGCCATGGCACTTCTTTTCTCTCCCTGACAAGGCCAGGACATTCCTTCCCTCTGTCTGGTGTGGTGAGGGGGGGGGGGGGGGGAGAAGGACAGGGGGGAAAAAAAAAGCATGCCATTTATAACCACAGAGTTTGCTTCAATGCTCTTAACAAGCAGAATCTGGCATCCCTGTGACAGGAGCATCTTCTTTGGTCACTACTGAACTTTGGGTGCCATGGGGTTAAAATGACAGAGGAGAGAAATAAGAGAAGAACCACCTTCTCCCAGGAAGAGGGTACTGTTTTCCAACAGACCGCTCCCACTCTGGAGCTGAACGTAAGCTCCTGATGTGTTTTGCTCAATTAAGGCAACAGCTACATTTCTAGCAAAAGTCACCCAGTTTTATTTCGTGACTGGATGCTCTATTTAATGGTGTGTGTGCACATGTCTGTGCAAAGAAAATAAATGGAACCTGATTTAGAAGAAAAAGAAAAAATTATTATTAATAAAACCTCCTAGTTGTTGTTTGTTTTCTTGAAGTTCCTTCAAACATTTACTTTCAATCCGTCTAGAGTTCTTCTGGTTTAGATTCTCGTGTTACTTACAGGACCTCCTTAAACCACATTTCATGGCAGTTTCTCTAAAGGAGATACAAACATAATACTGCATTCTATTCTTAATATTGTACATTCTCATCCGGGTATCAAGCTAGGCAAAACGGTACATCAAACGCATTCAAAATCACCAAAAGTCAATGAAAGTAGCTCATTATGCACAGAGCTTAGTATTATCCTTACAACCTCTGTAACACACATCACTTACTTTTAAAAATGTCCCTTTCAATGAACTCTGCCATTCCCCCCTGCCCAAAAGAAGAGAGAAACTGCACTGTTCTTGTTTTCTCCTTCTGAAACCTCTAACAAAAAGTTATGTTTTTGTTGTTGCTGTTTTCAAAGTAAACTTTCAGGATGAGGTTGCCTCCACCTTCCAGAGGGAACATTTCAGGTTTCAGCTGGCCGGCATATAAACGTACAAGCAAACGCCCGACTCACAACAAATTTAGCTTCTTTTCTTGGCTCAAGTGTTCAAATGAAAAAATTAAGATAGCTGTTCTGTCTTATTACTCTTAGCATTCCAAAGCATAGGAATTCACGTTTTAAACTTTCTGTTAGCAGATGTTACTGGGAAACACAGCAGGAAATGTCTACTAAGAAATTTCTATCTGATGTCTTCATGTATATTAACATTCACACCGTTTTTAGCCTTTTATTCATTCTATGAGGACACTCATCTATTTCCAGCTTGTCACCTTTTTCTCATTAGTTCAGCGCAGAACACAAATCTCAAACGTCTCAGAAGAAAGGTTAACAGGAGAAAGGTAACATATATCTGTTTAGTCCAACAGGCTTCAAACATCACCTTCCTCATCAGATCCCTCCTGGGGAGTGGGACTGATGGTAAAGGAGCAGTGAAGACCATTCCCCAGGCCTTTCTTTAATGCTTCATTTATATTCCCCTCCAAAGAAGCCCTCAGAAAGTTCCACTGGGGTTTACTGCTTCACTGGCAAGTTGGTTTAATCAAGCAATTGTGGTAAAGGAATTATTTCCTGGAACATGTATGAAAATTCCATGGCAACGATAGTGGCTAAACTTTCATCTAAGAAAACTGCACACTTGAAAAAGAAGTGAGTGAAGGCATCTTCCAGAACTTGCTGGAAGTTGCTATCAATTTTATGTTCCTAAAATGGGGCCCTTTAGGAAGACAAGACCAAGGCCAGCGAGACAGAAGACAAAGATGACCAGAGTTATTTATTATCCAAACAGGATAGTAAAGACTTCAGCTTCATAAGCAAAAAACACATACAAACAAACAAGCTAACTTTACTGCACATAAATTTAATTAACTGGAGGTAACACAGTTTACTAAATCCTATTGCTAAACATGACTAATAAGAAAAAGGGTTTACTTAGGGGCACCTGGGTGGCTCAGTTGGTTAAGCTTCTGACTCAGGCTCAGGTCTTGAACTGGTGGCTCGTGAGTTTGAGCCCAATGGCCTCTGTGCTGACAGCTCGGAGCCTGGAGCCTGCTTCAGATTCTGTGTCTCCCTCTCTCTCTGCCCCTCCCCCACTCCAACACTCACTCACTCACTCTCTCTCTCTCTCTCTCTCAAAAATAAAAAAATAAAAGTAAATTTTTTAAAAAAGGGTTTACCTAAAACATAAAGATTACAATTCATAAATGCTGTAGAGTTTTTCTTAAATTTAGTTTATAAAACCTAATGTGTTATACCAAAAACTGAACTCTTTATTTTTTTAGGCTATCTTTATATTTATCTTTTAAAAAAAGGTGGGGGCAAAATAGGGCTTCTTCACGATTTTCCTCTGGCAAGCCAATTTACTCCCTTGTTTCCAAATAAAGGAACTCTACTCCTAAATCCCCCTGGCACTGACAGCGAGGTCTATTTTAAGCCACTGCTATTCTGGGATGGACAACTGGCAGATTCCACCTGTCTGAAGGAGGTGTTGTCAAAGTCTCCAATTCCACGGAGACCTCATGACATAGTGTCACCTGCCTCTAATGCTTCTAATGTTAGACCTCCTGCAGTTTTACCCTCAGAAGTGAATCGTGTGACTTGAAAATCTATTTCCAACTCAGGAAATGGATATTTACTGGTTGAATACTCTGCAGCAGACGCAGCGGTAGGTCCCAGGAACACAGCAAATACACGGCTCTATCAATGTGTCTCCCATCCCGGGTGCTTATCCTCACACGGGACTCTCCTTGGTCCTTCATTAATGACCTATGAACGTCACAGGGACACCTGACCAGTAGGGTCTAACAAATGCTGAATTGAGAAGCCTATCTGGGTACAGCTTACCCACTTCTCCATAGACTCTGGAAGGCAATGATGACCCCTACCACACGAAGCATCCACCCTGAACATCAGTCAGACACAAATCTCATCAGAGAGATGACCCTGCACATGAAAGCTTCACTCTTAGAAACAAGTTAGGCTTCCACAGGCTGAACTTAGGTCCCTGTGTGGTACGTCTATTATATTATGACACAAGTGACCACTAATGCCATCCGTCTGCTGGTGGGCGTGCACAGCCTGTGAACTTTGCCTCAGGCAAGAACTTTGTAAGAGGAAAGTTGATAGGTAATGAGACTTATTTTTGCAAATATGGTCATACATTCTAATGTCACATTTGATTCCATTCTTCTTGTAAGAGCGGAGACTTAGGCATGCTTTCAGCAAATCTGACAGATTCCAAGGGATAATATCCGAAAAACACATCTGCGATCAACATGGAAGTTATCAACATGCTCTGTCCTCCGGAGCAGGTTTTTAAACTGCTGGTCACTGCCCTTTAGTGAGCCATGCCATCAACTTGGTGGGTGGCAAAGAGCATGAAAAAAAGACAAGAATAAAACAGAAATACCAGACTGCTGCGTCTAGTCAAGTATCTCTCATCAACATTTTTTCAACTTTTGTGCATATGCACCAGGACCCACTCTCACTTGTTTTTACATAAAACCTATTTCTTACTGTCGGTCTTTGGAAGAGCAGTCTCCACAAGCTGTTCCAGGTGTTTGCATCACTGAAGTGTAGGTGACACAGGGTTACATTAATTGCAGGTGTACAACATAGTGATTCTCTGATAAAGCTATACATTAGGCCGTGCTAACCCCAAAGAAGCTACCTTCTGTCACCACAGTCCTAAACAACCCCACTAACTGTATTTCCTATGCTGTACCTTTCACTCCTGTGACGTATTCATTCTGTACCCCAAGCAGTTCCTAGATCCATGTTTGGGTTGCATCAATCGACAAATGTTCGTACTACAAACTATGAATGGAATGGAATTCAAACTACAGCTACGACTGGAATGCCTACCCACAGCATGGTGGTGGTTGTTGTTGTTTTTTAATGTATAAAGACAAATAAAAGTTGATCAACGATGGAATCCCTGATTTGCGGCTTATGACACTAATATTCACCTTTTGCCTCTGAAGTTCTTTAACAATGATGGAATTATTTTTCTCTGTAGTGGACTGTAATCTCTCAAAGCTCCTCATTCAACCAAACAAACTTAAGTAGCTGCACAGAGCAATTAGCCCAGACTGGCTCATGGCCACACAGGAAAGATGAAGTCACAAACAGGCGACATGTACTGTAGGTGGTTCTGGGCTCTGCGTTTCAAGGACCTTGATGGACCTAATGAGCACACCTTTCTGTTGTAAATTTCCAAGCAATGTGGAGGGGACAGAAACAATATGGGGCCTAAATGCTGGTAACATCATTTTTAGGAATAAAACCGTCTAGGTGTGACATACGTATAGGAAGTCAATAAACCTTACGTGTACATCATTATGCATTTTCACAGCCTGAGTCCACTCATTAACCATGACCCAAAGGAAGATTAGAATGGGGTCCACACCCCAAATCTCTCCTGGGGCTTGCTTCCAGTCATCATCCGTATGAATCCAAAGAATAATTTTGCTCTCACAGAGAAAGCAAGGCTCAGGATCAGTGATCAGCCAGTGATAGTACAAGCTGAAATTTACCAACTCTACCCTTTCATTGTTTTTATTTTTTATTTTTTTTTTTTCAACGTTTATTTATTTTTGGGATAGAGAGAGACAGAGCATGAACGGGGAGGGGCAGAGAGAGAGGAAGACACAGAATGGGAAACAGGCTCCAGGCTCTGAGCCATCAGCCCAGAGCCTGACGCGGGGCTCGAACTCACGGACCGCGAGATCGTGACCTGGCTGAAGTCGGACGCTTAACCGACTGCGCCACCCAGGCGCCCCTCATTGTTTTTATTTTTATTACTATCTTCTCTTTACACCACATGAAAATGACTTTCCACTTACAATCAAGACACAGTCTCCTTTTTAAAATAAGTTTAAGTTAGGGGCGCCTGGGTGGCTTAGTCGGTTGAGCGTCCGACTTC
>NW_024412414.1:15529252-15692814 GCF_014898765.1 Herpailurus yagouaroundi | reverse complement strand
TCTCCCTCTCTCTGACCCTCCCCCGTTCATGCTCTGTCTCAAAAATAAAATAAACGTTAAAAAAAATTTTTTTTTGTTAAATAAGTTTAAGTTAAACAAATGTATGTTGCTTTAAAACAATGTTAGGTATTTCACAAAAACAGGTGGCACAGAGATGGTAAGAAGATAGATGACTGAAGTTTGACAAACACTTGTTTCAGTTTGCTGATCAGTACGAAATGCTACACAGGCCTAACTGACCATCCATCACTCCGATTTTCTGCAGATGAGGGTGCACTCTCTCTCCTGCCCTGCGGTGTATCGCAAGGCCTAATTTCCTCTCCCACGTATGTTCATAGAAGTTTAATGGCTGGTCCTTCAGGGAAATAATATGACATTGTTTTTACACCCTCTGGCTTGTATTTCTCCCATGTATCACGCTTAACAAGACTGGAATAAACGGATTCAGAACGAATGGAAGCTTATCAGATTTTTCTCTCCTTAAACCTCTATTTTAAGCTTTGAGAGCTCACTTAGAACTGGGATCAGTTATAACAAAAACCTACCAACAGCTCATATTGAATGCCTTTAATGTTCTAATTATGGTAAAAAGCAAAGGACGCTTATATGTACTTAACTTTCAAACTAACTAAAGGGGGAAAAGGAAAATATTTTGATAGAAAGAGCAACTTCCTTTCTTCTCTTCTTCTCTCTGAATTAGTGTAATTCCCTGTATGCTCTATTAAATCTAGTGAGTTCAGCAGATGAGACTGCATTTCACTTACAAGACTGAGTATATATGGCCAAGTAACCTACATTTACCTATGAATAGGCTTCACAGGTAATTAAGTCACCTTGTCACAACAAAGATTTCCTTGCCTCTATTTTACATAATACCATCTGCCCACAGGATTCTCCTTTCCTTTCTTACAGAGTATAAACCAAGGTTACCTACCAAACAGGGACTATATTAAAAATAGCTTAGACCTTCAATTGGTCTTGAGTCTCCATTGAGTGACTCATACAAAATAAAGGCAAATCTCGCAAGTGACTCACGTTAATTTAAGGAAGGGCTATGTATTCAGGCATACACACTTACCCACAGATTCATATACTCATAGAGAGTCACACAGATACATATATGTAAAACCTATTATTTTACAAGCTCTTTAGGCAATCAAAAACTTTTATGTGTCAAAACACAGTAAATTAAAGGACTCTGTCTAGTAATATTAAGTTAAAGTGTCATTTAGAACTTCATTAAAACCCCAACGCCAAGATTAAGGCAACATTTCTGTGAACATGATTCCATGAAACTTAGCATTTAACGTCCTGTGTGATCACTTTCCTTCTGCTGGTTCATACAGCAAAGGAAATTAGTTCTCTAGATACCAAGACGCTGATTAGGACACCAAATAGAGAAATTAAAACCGTCACCAGCTTGTGATACCATCACCACTAGTCCTCTAGAAGGAAACAATGAAGTAGAAGGTAAGTCAAACTTACCTTTTAATCACGGAAGAAAATTCAGATGTTGCTCTATTGATAGTTTCAGGAGCTTTCAATAAAAATATGATGAAATACTTTTTTTCTTGCTTGATTCCTCCTCCTCTACAATTCCTTTATCACCCGCAATCTCTTCTAAGTCACCATTAACATCAATACTCACCAAACGTTCTTATAAGCGTATTTCCAAAAATGATATAAAGCGTTAGAAATCCATTAACAATGCCACAACAAAATCATACTTAATCCTATTTTATTTGAGCTGTTTCCAGTTAAGACAGTTTAAAAACAAGTAATAAATATGTGTCCCTTATGCAATTTCCATGCCCCATCAGATCCTGGCACACATCTGATTCTATCTCTTCCTCTCTTTTTGTCAAGACAACGCTTACTGGGGCGCCCCAGAGGCTCAGTCAGGTAAGTGTCTGACTTCGGCTCTGGTCATGATCTCCCAGTCTGTGAGTTTGAGCCCCACGTCGGGCTCTGTGCTGACAGCTCAGAGCCTGGAGCCTGCTTCCGATTCTGTGTCTCCCTCTCTCTGCCCTTCCTCCACTCACGCGCGCTCTCTCTCTCTCTCAAAAATAAACAAACATCATTAAAAAAAAATTTTTTTTTAAAGAGACAATGCTTACTATCAGTAACGGTTTCTAGTTTCATCTCTATACTTTATTGTATTTTTCAATTTTTCTACACTGGTGTATTATATTAGCATCAAGATACAGAAAGAAATTAAATGTGACTTGTAATCTTAAGGGATGAGGTAGTCAAAGAAACCCTTCACAGTTTTAAGAAAATCCCAACATTCTTCATGAGTCAACTTAAAAATGGAAATCTTATTCTGTTGTGGCATTTTAAAAATAGCTGATATTAAACACGCAATTGTTTTACTTTATTTTTAGAACACTTAAGTCAGCACATATGCAATGAATTACCATGTTGTTCACACTATGATGTAAATTAAGAATTATTTCTGATTGATCAATTACTGTGATTTATATGGCCTTAGGAAGTGACAGCTCTTTCTCAATCCAGATTCAAAAGGTCACTAACTTAAAAAAGAACTCCAAACCAAATTAAAATGATCTACTCACAACTGTAATTTCAGGCTCACGAAACTGTGCCATACAATCATCATCAAAGCTTGAGCTCGCTGCAAGGTCCCTCCAGGCCAGCCTCTACACAACTACAGGAAACAACCCAGCAAAGCTAACCACCTGGCGAGTGTTTATTCTGGGGCCAAATTTACAGTATTCAGACACACGCATTATTTTCTTTACTATAGCAACCTTATAATATATGAACAGTGTCCATATTTTACAGAAGAAAGCAGTGCCCAGAAATAATAATAAGCTTCCCCAAGGTCATGAGGGTAGTGTGAAAATTTAGACAGGGAAACCTCGCTAAAGTAGACTTGAGATGGTAGGAGGAGAAGCTGGTAGGGAGAGCTGTACCACTCAATTACAAGAAGAACTGTCAATTACAGAACTCTGTAAGAAAAACCCCAGTAGGGGAAGATACATGTTATATCTCCTACAAGAAATCAAATACCCCTGGCAACTTAGTCAAAGAGAAATCATCATCACCCTGAATTCCTGATTCCCTTTAATGTAATTTTATTCAAAACAACTCCTCCCAACTTCCTCCTCCTTTTCCATACAATAATGTTCCTCTCTTTGGTTTGTTGAACTTGCCTATAGATTTGCTGTAGCTTACTTATCCCAGATTCCAATTCTCTACTCTTCACAGACAAACCCACCTTTTTCTGGAAAAATAGCTGGTAGTTTTAAGGCTAACAATAGCAAATGGCAGGACTAGAATTCAAAATTTGCTCTAATTTCAGAGTGTGTGACTTAACCATTCTATGTACTGACCGGCTTTCTTATAACCCTAGTGTCAGCCATCTTGTTCTATATACTGGCCTTACAGGTAAACACCCTACAGTCAGGGACCACAGTTTAGCTCTCTATGGATCCTGATCTCTCTCGTAATAAGGGGAATTTGATTCACATCCACAAAGAGATAATACACTAGCCAAGGATTTCTCTTCCACTACTATCCTAAGAATCACACAACATGAAGATTTTTTTTAAGATTTTATTTTTATTTTGAGAGAGAGAGAGAGTGAGCATGTGAGCTGGGGAGAGGGGCAAAGAGACAGGGAAAGAGACAATCTTAAGCAGGCTCCATACTGAGTGCTGAGGCTGACATGGGACTTGATCCCATGACCCTGGAATCATGACCTGAGCTGAAATCAAGAGTTGGACACTCATCAGACTGGGCCACCCAGGCGTTCCCACAACCTGAAAAATTTCAATAAGCCACAACTGTATCATTCTATATAATCATCTTCCTCCCAAGTTTTTAAACAAACACCTAATAATTTTTTAGGTAGGAGTTCCAAGTGTCTGCCTAATAAATTCTCAAATTGTTGTGTCTGGCTTTAGCCTCTACTACAAAGCTGTAATCATCAAGACAGTATGGTACTGGCACAAAAATAGACATACAGACCAATGGAATAGAATACAGAACACAGAAGTGAACCCACAAATGGATGGCCAACTGATCTTTGATAAAGCAGGAAAGAGTATCCAATAGAAAAAAGACAGTCTTTTTAGCAAATGGTGTTGGGAGAACTGGATAGCAACATGCCGAAGACTGATACTAGACCACTTTCTTAAACCATACACAAAAATAAACTCAAAATGGATCAAAGACCTAAATGTGAGATAAGAAACCATCAAAACCCTAGAGGAGAAAGCAGGCAACAACCTCTGTGATCTGAGCCACAGCAATTTCTTGCTCGACACATCTCCAAAGGCAAGGGAATTAAAAGCAAAAATGAACTATTGGGACCTCATCAAGATCAAAAGTTTCTGTACTGCAAAGGAGACAATCAACAAAACTAAAAGACAACCGACAGAATGGGAAAAGGTATTTGCAAATGACGTATTGGATGAAGGGTTAGTATCCAAAATCTATAAAGAACTTACCAAACTCCACACCCGAAAAACAAATAATCCAGTGAAGAAACGGGCAAAAGACATGAATAGACACTCTTCCAAAAAGACATCCAGATGGCTAACAGACACATAAAAAGATGCTCAATATCATTCCTCATCAGGGAAATACAAATCAAAACCTTACTGAGATACCACCTCACACCGGTCAGAGTGGCTAAAATGAACAACTCAGGAAACAACAGATGCTGGCAACGACGTGGAGAAATGGGAAACCTCTTCCACTGCTGGTGGGAATGCAAACTGGTGCAGCCACTCCAGAAAGCAGTGTGGAGGTTCCTTAAAAACTTAAAAATAGAACTACCCTACCCAATAGCACTCCTGGGAATTTATCCAAAGGATACAGGAGTGCTGATGCATAGGGGCACATGTACCCCAATGTTCATAGCAGCACTTTCAACCACAGCCAAATTATGGAAAGAGCCCAAGTGCCCACCAACTGATGAATGGATAAAGAAGATGTGGTTTATATATGCAATGGAACACTACTTGACCATGAGGAAGAATGAAATCATGCCATTTGCAGCAACGTGGGTGGAACTGGAAGGTATTATGCTGAGTGAAATAACTCAGTCAGAGAAAGACAGGTATCATATGTTTTCACTCATATGTGGAACTTGAGAAACTTAACAGAAGACCATGGCAGAAGAGAAGGGGACAAATAGTTACAGAAAGGGAGACAGGCAAACCATAAGAAACTCTTAAACACAGGGAACAAACTGAGGGTTGATGGGTGGAGGAGAGGGGAAAATGGGTGATGGGCAGTGAGGAAGGCACTTGTCGGGATGAGCACTGGGCGTTGTATGTAAGCGATGAGTCACAGGAATCCACCCCAAAATCAAGAGCACACTGTACACACTGGATGTGAACCAGTTTGACAATAAATTATATTAAAAAATAAATAAGTAAAATAAAACAGAAAGTCTCACAGCAAAAAAAAAAAAAAAAAAAAAAATCATGGTGTCTGGAAACACGGTATTTCTTAGTAACAATCATTCTGTGAAAAGAATAAAAATTGTTTTCTTTGATTAGAGACTGTCAAAATTGATTCCGTTCCTAGAGTTTCTCGAAGGATTGAAAAACAAAAAACATATATATTTAGCACATTTTAAAACGCAGCAGAAGGTCTCTTTTGAGAGGTGGAAGAGGAGTTGGAAAACCAACATGCGTAGGCTCTCAGCTCCCCTACCCGGCAAGAGCTGTCAAATGACTCCCTAGCACCAGCAGGAAAAGAGGAAGCGATGAAAGATGGAAGTTAAAAGAATCAGAGGAGCCAAAAAGACAGCAGGGAGTGCCACCCTCAGGAGAAAAGGGGTGGGACACAGACTCTGTGCAGTTCAAACGGCTACCAAAATAGACAAAGACGGGTAAATGGTAAAAAGGTCTCCCTGGAGCAGTGTGGCACTCAGTGTGGCAGAGGCAGACAGGCTCTGTCCCAGCTGCGCTTCCTGGTGAGGCTCCTGGGAACCATTCATCATCATTAGAGGAAATGCTGCCGCCACTTCCCACCCCCCGGGGTATTCAGAGTCCCCAGTGAAAGTGGCATAATGGCAAATCAGCACACACAGCTGCCATCCGCCCCAAGTCTTCCCATTTGCAATTTGCACTGACAATTTCCAAATCAACGCTCCCTCCTCCTGCTCCCTCCTCCTGCTCACCGCACCCTAATCTACAGGCAATGGGCTTAGTTTCTGTTTCCAAAATGATGTCAGTCTGCTGCTCTGAAGGGTCCCCAGACCTGTGTCTCTCCAGCTCTCTTTGCCTTATAGTGACAGAAAGACAAAACCTAATTTTAAAGAAAATTGTTCTCAAACCCCCCCCCCATACTTAAAGGTTAAGTGTCTAGACATCATGTGTAAAGAAGATGAGTGAATATAAAATGCATTTTATCTGTACAGCTATCAAAAGGTTTGCGGTTTTATTTTGTTTTCCTTGGGAAATTACCAAATTATACTTTTTCTGGCCTAATTTTTATTCAGAAAATTTAACGGGGACACCAGTCCCTTCTGATTTATTCTAGATTTTCAAGTACTCTGTGGGTGATCTAATTAAATCTTTTTATTAAAAGAGGACCATGAGGGATAGATTTAAAACTTCAGTAGAGCCGGAGCTCCTGCACAAGTACACAGGCCAACATCAGCGAACTTTGATCAACTTAAGCTGAGAATGGGGGGGAGGTGCTCTGCCAAAGAGGAGTGTCCAGGGCCCTGATTCCAGAGTTTCAGCATAAAGCTAGCTGACTGCACGTGTCCATACATGGGGCAGAGGCCATGAGCTTTCAGACATGAGAACGTCAAATAACGTTTTCAAGAACTATGAGCAGGAGCCAGCCTTGTGACATTCAAAACGAAGAAGAAAGTCACGCCTGGGTGGCTCAGGTCATGATCCCATGGTCATGGGCTCGAGCCCTGCATCGGGCTCTGTGCTGACAGCTCAGAGCCTGGAGCCTGCTTTGGATTCTGTGTCCCATGCTCTCTCTGCTTTTCCCCCACTCGTGCTTGGTCTCTCTCTCTCTCTCAAAAAAAAAAAATAAATAAATAAACATAAGAAAAAAAATCTTTTTAATAAAAAAATTTTTAAAAAACTGAGAAGAAACTTCCAACATCACATGTTTCATCTTTACTTATTTATGGATTACCAAACTAATGCTCACTTTGTAGACTTCCAACATTAATGTTACTTGAGAAATTTATTTTTTTATTTTTACTGTTTAGCTTCGCCATCTTTTTTTTTTTTTTTTTTTTAAATAAAACTTATTGTCAAATTGGCTAACATCCAGCGTGTACAGTGTGCTCTTGGTTTTGGGGGTAGATTTCAGTGATTCATAGCTTCCATACAACACCCAGTGCTCATCCCAACAAGTGCCCTCCTCAATGCCCATCACCCATTTTCCCCTCTCCCCCGCCCATCAACCCTCAGTTTGTTCTCTGTATTTAAGGGTCTCTTATGGTTGGGGCACCTGGGTGGCTCAGCCTGTTTAGCATCTGACTCAGGCTCAGGTCATGATCTCACAGCTCTTGAGTTCCAGCCCGGTGTTGGGCTCTGTGCTGACAACTCAGAGCCTGGAGCCTGCTTCAGATTCTGTGTCTCCTCTCTCTGCCCCTCCCCTGCTTGCACTCTGTTCCTCTCTCTCAAAAATAAACAAATGATTAAAAAAAAAAAAAAAAAAAAAAAGAATTTCTTTTGGTTTGACTACCTCCCTTCCTCCCTCTCTGTTTGTAACTATTTTTTTCCCCTTCCCTTCCCCCATCGTCTTCTATGAAGTTTCTCAAGTTCCACATATGAGCTGACTTCAGAAATTTCAAGTCTCCCCCCAATCCCCCACAAAATTAAGAACTATAAAATGTTTATTAGCTCAGAGGATTTTTCCTATGAAAAGACAAATATATAGAAATGCTTTTAAAATACACAAATTGCATCATGCCATATGTTCTGTTCTTCATCTAAGTTGTATGTTTATCTGGCTGGTGTGCAGGGATGTCTGTTACAAAGATGTTCAGTGAAAACCTACTTGTTCTTGTTTTTTTTTTCCAAAAACTAGTTTTAATAGCCCAATAGTAAGACAGCAACAACACTAATACACATAACAAAGTCAATACATCAGTACAGTCACTAGAAAGCAATTAATATAGATCAGAGAGGGTATATTTGGTTTTAACTGGTCACAAAGTTAATTCCAGAGACGACTACTCCTTGAAACAGGTCAGAGTTTTCTCAATGATCCTATAGCAGCACTATATTCTTGCCAAAACACGTAAGAGGAAAACAGATGTCAAAATTATTTTTGCTGACTTCTATGTTTAGCTTTGGTATTAAGTTCTTGGGTCAGAAGCTAAAATTTTAATTTAAAAGAAAATCAATTCTTCCTATTTGTACTTAATAGCAACAATCTTTCGACCTGCATTATCTCCTTGATCCACCCACACAGCATGACAGGTAAGGGAGACAGTAATGCTCTTCCTCTTTTAGAGATGAAGAAATCAAGGCTCACCACTGAGGATACCAAGACCACAGAGTCAGTAACTGGGCAAAACTTCAACTTGGGCATCTTGATCTAAAACACAGGGCTTTTTCCACCATTAGGATGAAAGAAATTGGCTGCATTTTAGAGGAACATCATTTTGCCAGTGTCTTCCATTGCTTTAGTATAGGACATTAGGGTAAAATGAAAATGGTTCAACAGAGGGGCAGGAGAAGAAAAAAAAAAAAACAAACAAATACTATGGAGGTGTTCGCTGCATTTTACATGTCAACACCAAAAAGACTGACTTTTAGCAGGGGAAAGAATACTCTTTCTTATAGTGGAAAGCCAACTAATAAACACAGAAGGAATGCAGTTAGAAAATAACCATTTGTCAACCACCCTAATACTGATCAATTCAAGTAAACACCATAAAAGAATGCTAAAACCAGTGTATTAAAGTTTGAGGAGCAGCAAAATATTTACATAGCCACAAAATATCCCCCTGTAAGATACGAGGTAAAGAAGAAAACAACTGAAGAGTGGAGAAGTCTGGCAGACAGGACTTGAACCAAGCAGTCCAAATTTATGTCACCAATTGACATCATGTGACTCCCAACAGGATGTGCTGAGAAGGACACACTATCACTTCTGTGGTATTCCCATTCAAAATATATGACCTAAATCCATATTCATGAGCAACAAACAGATCCAAACTGAGAGGCACTCTACAAATGACCTTTTCTGTAAAAGACAAAAAACTTCAACAAATGCTGTCAACTAAGAGACACTAAAGAAATATGACAACTAAATAAAACATATGACCTAAGATTTTCTCTCACTGTAATGGACATTATAAAGATTATTAGTGAAATCTGAATAAATTTGGTAGATTAACGACACCCCCCATATGAATTTCCTGATTTAGACAACTGTACTCCAGTTCTGTAAGGTAACGTCTTACTGCTAAAAAACACACACACTGATATATTTAGGGATTAAGAGTAGACAGAGAAAAGAATTCAAGTAAATGTAATAGATGTCAATATTTGGCAAATCTGGGAAGAGATTATGCAGGAATTTGTTTACATATATCTGAAATTATGTCAAAATAAAAGTCAATATGATAATAAAAAGAGAGTCTTAATAAAAGACAGTAATTTTTTTTTTTTTTTTTTTTTGGAGAGAGAGAGAGACAGAGACAAAGACAGAGAGCGACTGGAGGAGGGGCAGAGACAGAGGGAGACACAGCATCCAAAGCAGGCTACAGGCTCCGAGCTGTTGGCACAGAGCCCATCGCAGGCCTCAAACTCAAGAACCTCGAGATCATGACCTGAACTGAAGTCAGACGCTAAACCGACCGAGTCACCCAGGCACCCCAAGTTGTTTTTGTTTTTGTTTTTTTTAAATAAATGCTTCATCAGGTGAATGATAGGCCATTCTGCAATTTTTATTGGTCTCAGAACAGTATCTTCTAACAATAACAAACGGTAAAATCTCATCGTGTTCTATCAAAGCCTGGTTCTGGAAGGGAAGGTATTGTTAAAGCTTTCTAGTCCGTCCTGCAACCCAGCCTTACTAGCAATGACAGGCTAACCAGACCTACAGCAAACAAAACAGAGTAACTGGAGTACACAAAAGCCGCTGAGGTCTCACGGCCTCTGTGACCACAACTGTGGGTCTTCATATCCTCCCGCTTTCAAGGGGAACCTGTATTTACAGGCGACGGTACAAAATAATGGCTCTGGGCCACCGTCCACTTTCACTGCAGTCCACATCTGCACTATCCAAGTACAAGAGGACACTGCATTTAACCCAACAACTGTCACACAAGTACGCTCACTACCACATGGGAGTCTCGCACAATGCAGCTGTGAGCTCAGTTCTCCAACCTAAGAAGCCTGAAAACTGGCCATCAATAAATAAATAAATAAATGTGGACGGCCTCTACAAGTGGTTTAAGAGTTGCTCTGGAACTACATCATGTGGTCATGCATTTGCCATGCCAGCCATGTAGCTACAAAAAAAAAAAAAAAAAAAAAAATTGAACCAAGAAACTAATATACCGATAGCACATGCCTCCAAGTGAATTTGCCAGTTTCCTAGTAGGCTTTGGTTTTGCTGTGCTTTTCTTGGCATGAGCACTATGCCCAATGAGGTATTTGCATAACAAGTCAAATACCTCATATGGTAGTCAACTGAGGGAACAGCGAGATGCTCCAATGCTAGGGAAATCGGCTGGATGGACTCAGGGAGAGATGTGTGCTCCCCACATGGAACATCCCTAAGGGATTTTTCAGGGTAGTATCAACCATATGTGATTTTTCACCTTTTGGTTTCTCCAAATCACTTACAGTAGAATTGGGCAGAATGTGACTGGTGGTCCAGAGTAGACTCTAGAGGTCACAGAAAAAAGCACTCTATTTGTGATGGATTCTGTTTACATTGGTTAACACATACTCAGCTGGCACTGGGCAGATTTTTCCAAAGGTTTCAAACTGTTACAAAGGACAAAAGCAAAGTTCCTTTAAGAAATGTGGTGGTACTGAGATATGAAGAGTAGTGCGTTGTCTTTGAAAGGGAGTTCATAAAGCAGACTAGGCTCTGAGGCAGAGAAACTAAACCACTGGGGTATTTATGGTACACAAAAGGTACTGTGGGGAAATTAAATTTCTAAAGAGGAGCTGACTATATGCAATCAAAGGTGAGGTGAGAAGTTATGAAAAGGGTCTGAGGCAGCTCATAATTAAGGACAGGGAGAAAACACACACACACACACACACAATCACAAGGAAATACTGAGTAAGTTGGAACTTGCTGTATCTCAGTGTCAGATGTGAGGTAGGGTGGGCACAACAATCTGTCTGTCCCAATCCAAAGCAGACAGGAGGACACGGGATGCAAATATTGGGCGTGGGCTCCTGGAACAGTCAGGCTCCAAAGCTGTAGCTATGTGGGCTGGGAAGACACTTGATCAGAGGGGGCCCAAGACTTCTAGCCCCAGAATGAGCCAGCTCAGGCCTTCTCATGCCTTGAGGGCCCCCAGACAGAAAACTCCAGCAGTCAGGCTAGAAGGGGGGGCACATTTACAGCTCTGCTCCTGAGCAACTCACTGTGCATCATAAGGTTTTGGAGTAAGATAAATCTCAGTGATTCTCTCCGGTACCCCCACCATTCCCTGAGGTAGTGCTGGAAATCTGTGGGGGCATTCACTGGCACAAGGATTGGGGAGGGGGTCAAGGAGGCTCCAAGTCCTACAATGCACACAGTCCCATGCAATGAACATTAAGCCTCCAATGCAACTGACACAAATCCTGCCAGACTTTTGTGAAGGTAAAATAACAGACGTTTTATAATTATTGGAGTGGAGAACCTAACTCTGTTTCGTATTTACACACTAAGGGTTTTTTTTTTTTCAGTTACATATATACAGATTGTACACCCTTGTTCATAGCAGCATTATTCACAATAGTCAAAAAGTGGGAGCAAATCCAGTGTCCGTCAATACAGAGATAAACGAAATGTGGTATAGGCATCAATACACAGTGGGATAGTATTTAGCCATAAAAAGGAAGCAATTCTGATATATCTTACAATACGGACGAACCTAGAGGATGAATCATGTCAGATGGAATGAGCCAGACACAAAAGGAGCAATATTGCATGATTCCACTTACACGGAGTGCCTACAGAAACAGAAAGTAGAATGGTGGTTGCCAGGAGCTGGGGCAGAAAGAGCACGGACGGAGTTGTTTCACGGGGAGTTTCACTGAAGGAAGACGGGAAACCTCTGGAGATGGATGGTGGTGATGGCTGCATGACCGTGTAAATGCCACAGAAGGGTAAGACTAAAAATAGTTAAATGGTCAAGATTGGGTTATGTTTATTTCAGCACACATTAAAAATACACACACACACAAACACGGAAGTGTGCAAGTCACAAGAAGACTGGACTTGGTTGTGCCAGAACTCAACCACAACCTGTTCACCACTGCAGAAAACTCAATCTCGGAGGGTGACACGGCTCCAGGGCCAGAGTCCCCAGCACCACCTTCCCGCTCTGGCAGCCTCTCCAGCTGGTACATCAGGTTGGGTCTAGCAGGGGGCGCCAGCACCTGGCACCTTCAGGGTACCTTCAAACGTCACCATGTCCGCACACATACACCCTGATACGTGGGATTTATTATCAGTTATCTTCATTTTCAGTTTTCTATTAAGTACATAGAGATCTTACAAGTAGGGGTGTGTGCATCTATTACTTTCTTTGTAAATTTTGTTTCACGATAGTATCGGGGGCAGTGAAACACTCTTTGTTAGAAAAAAACTGAAGGGAGGCGGCCTGGCTTTGGTCCCAGGGAGCAGACAGCAGCAGCAAGAGCCTAAAGACTGCAGTAAAGCACGAAACTCAGTGAGTCTCCGTGGATTTCACAGAAGCACCCTTTCATGAGAATTAAAGTTCTTACGGGGAAGGTCTGCTGGTAGTTGGCCCACTCCCCTGAAAAGGAAGAAATATGGTAGGAAAGTAGAAAGTGCCTGACTCTCCTTAGTGATCAAACACAGGCACAGTTAAAATCATCAAATTCGTGCCCAGTAATCAACTCCGACACAGACGAGGTGAAGCAGGTTACACTTTTTTCAGTCATGGGAATTACCGTATCACGTCAAAGGAGATCAGGGTTTAATGGAGAAGGGCACGGTGTGTCGATTGCAATGACACATATGTTGTTTCTCTGTTGCGATCATCCTTCTTTCCATCTCAACACTGGGACATGATTCATATTTTACATACTGTCCAAAAGGGGAATGTGACTTACCAGAAACCATCCTCCACATTTCAAATACAGATTCCCCCCTCTGCCAAGAGAAAATCCTGCCCAGCTGTAGATTTCTCATTTGCAAAACATAAGAGCAATGAAATTCCATTACTTAGAGAAACTGGCTGTTCCACCAAACCCCTGGCAACGGAAGCTGTACTTATCTTTCTGAACAATAGCCTCAGAAAATGTATTCTTTCTCTCTCAGACAAAAAGAAGAAAAAAAAAAAAAGACAGTAAGTATGCCTTTGAGCTCTTGAGAAAGTGCTCTTGTCCAAGCCAATTTCTCTTCGGGAAAATCCACTCCCCTGACCTGGGAAATACAAAGATTGACCCTAAAACATGCAGTAAAAAGAGCTCCAAGTTTAAGAACGCTTCAGAAAGTCAATGGGGATGTAACAATATTAATAATGTCCTTAAAACAAAATCAAGTATCCCTTTAATACGTAAGTGACCACGATGTACCCGCTCCCGCAGAAAAGTGACTCTTAGACCCTAACATGTTTAGTTTGTTTTCCTGGTGACGTTTAACTGCATGTTTTCCTGAGGACATAAATGATCCTGAAGTGTTCTGCTTCGCACATTGCAGAATTCATTCAAACAAGAAGGGAAAGCCAGACTTTGTTCTCTGTCTTCCCAAGGCTCCTTTCTCTGGGGAGAAGCATGTGGCCAAATTCCAGTGGGTTACATGAACTCCACTCATGGCTTATCTCATAGTCAGAGTTCCCACTCGGCCCAAAGTTTTGAAACGGACCATGAAAACACTCAAGAAATACAGACGCTACACTAATGTGTTTGGAATACCAACAGTGCTGCTTTTCCTGTTCCCCGTTTAATGTGCCGTGTTACATGGCTATGGCCTTGGAGACTTTCTTGTGGGATTCAACATATTACCTAGGATTCTCCTATTTAGTTTCTTCCTCACAGGACACCCAACCACTTAGTCCATGTATTTACCCATTAAAAGAGCAATCAAAATGATCAAAAAAAGCAGCAGAAAACAGTCATTTGTATCCAACTTTGCACCAAGAGCCCATACAAGGAGACAATGAGTAACTGTCTCCCTTTGGGCAACCTGGGGCATCTGAGGCCATCTATGTGACCCTATTCCAGTGTGTTGGATGGTGGGCCAGGAAATCTACTTCCTCCATATAGCAAATCCACAAACCTGCTCTATAAAACCTTAAAATGCTCCATGAAGAACTGAATAGACAGAGTTGGGAATGATGTGAGTGACTATCCTATCAAACTTTGCCTGCACATCCCTGGACCATCACTTGGTAAAACCAGCAACAGAAGACAGAACGATGCATTTGTAGCAGTAACTGTGTGCCGCGAGCTGGGAGGACATGAGCAAGCCCCCAGAGCTGCCACGATCTTACCCTGGGAACCAACGTGAACACCGACACAATGTGCACAACAGGGATTGCTCATCTGGTTCTAACTAACAGACAACTCTCCAACGGCTTTTGCACAAAACTGTAACTGAAGCCCACAAAACAGATGCAAGACTAAAGGAAGAGAGCCAAATTGTGAACATGACACTCATAATCTGGCTTCTCTATATTTAATATAAACAAAAACTTAACACCAAGGCAATCAGCACTCCATAAAGTCCCACACAATGGGAGAGTTCTCCTGCCCAACCATCAGGAGGGTTCAGGCCTCCCTCCCTGACCAAACTGAACCGGACGAAGACGGGATGGCATTCAGCCTATTAAAAGACACTGCCCAGCATTCACATACCTCAATAATCCTGTCATGAATTTGCAGGCCTCCGTCCTTGGCTGCGGGCCCACTGTCAACTATTTTGGATACAAAGATTCCTTCAGTGGACGATCCATCTTGGTTGTCCTTTGGGTTAAAAAAACACACACATGAATGCTAGGCATTAACTTGGTTAAAGCTTACACTCTAAAACTATGATGGACTCGAGCTTATGTCAAAAGTGGCAATGGGGTGAAAGCCCATCTGTTACCCCTAATTTCTGTTTTAATCTAAAATTAATACATGCACATGGTACGATGTTTCAAACCTATCAAAATGTGTAAGTCCTTGCCACCTCCTACCCAGTGTCCTTTTCCCCTTTATAGCATCTATTGGCAGTTTATATACCCTTTCCAAAACATTTTTTCACAGATCACCTTTCTTCAACATGTATCTGTTCCTTTTTCATGCATACAAACGGGAGTGCGCTCTCTCAATTCTTGTGCGCCTTGCCTCTTTTGCTTAACTTCACAAATCTTAGGGACTTTTCTCCAGTCTTCCTTTCTACCTCACTCCCTTAAATGGCTGAACGGTATCCCAGTAATGGGATAGTAAGCAGCTTCCATTTGCCATTCTCAGAGACAATGATGTGTCTCATACCTTCTTCCAACCTGTACAATGAAATATCTTTTGTGGTATTTATCTAGGGCATATCCCTATCAATGCAACCAGTGGTCCAAGGATATGTAGATTTGACGGGCATTGCCAAATTAAGCACTCGTAGCTCATGAGAGTGTTTTTCCATAGCCTCACCAGCACAAAGTACTATTAAAATTTTTAAGCACCCAACAATTTGATTGTGAAAATAGGTGTTTATGTGTGCTCTGATTTACATTAGAAAAGCTCACCACCAGCACCCCAATCCTAATAAATTCTCATCTCCAATCTCAAATCCCTTTAGATCTTTCAAAGTCTGGACTGAAACTTTCTGGGAAAAGCGACGGCTCGCTGCTCAAACTCCTTCCTTTATTTAAAATCAAAAAGCTCCAACAAGCTCATAAAAAAAAAACAAAAAAAACCCTCACAGCTTGTTCATGAACTTCTTTCCAAACAGCACTGGGATGAATTCTCTCCAAGTGTGTGGATTAAATTTCTAGTGATTAACAGATGGATTTATAAGTTAAACGGCCCAAGTATGTGTTGTTTCCAAACAAAAGCATTTGAAAAGTAATTTCAGGATCTTCCACAGAAACTCCAAATTCTGGAGTTGCCATAAGGCCGTAAGATGATCTATTTTAAAAATAATTTCTGTATACAGAAATACATATAAATCCCATTTGTTAAAAAGTAACAAGGAAAATATAAAATTTTTCTCTTTAAACAGAAAAGAAAAAACCCATATTCTAAAGGAGAAAGGGAGGACTTTAACGTAGTTGAATCGACCGCTTCAAGTGAAAGAGCAATGGATAAGAATAAGCGAATGTACACTCTGTACCTCTTCTCTCTCTCCCTCCATCCTCACCCCTGTCTCTCCAACACACACACACACACACACACACACACACACACACACACCCTATAAGGTCATAAGTAGGATTCAAAAGAAATCAAAATCACAACCTAAAATGAGCATTAAGTGTTTTCCCCAACATTTATCCCCCCGTGACAAAGACAGGTCTCCAAACTGACATCTGGATTCTATCAACACTCTTCCAAGAGAGAAGGGTCAGCGAGACTGTGGGTGCTGTGCTAGATCAGCCATCCTCAACAGGCAGCCCTGCCCAGCATCACAGCACCCTGCATGGGGCCACTGCAGACTAACCCTTCACTGTCTGGATTTCTCCCTGCCTCCTTTCTCTCTCACAGCCGCCTCACTAATGCACTAATCCCAGCACATTCATGTATCTCCCCACATGCATATCTCAATTTTAAGTACACAGTTGGGCAACTGCTTCTATTTACTGACTACACGCTAGGCAGCAGGCAGGTAGGGAGCACCCTGTGTCCACTGTTTCATCCTTCCAATAACTAAAAATGGTGAGTACTATATTATTCTCCATTTCATAGAGGAAAAACCTGAGACAGAGAGGTTAAATAACTTATCACAGGTCACAGAGCTAAAAAGTAGCACAGGTCAGTTTCAAAACTAAAGGCATTCCCTTACACAAGCTCAAAGTGCAATACTGCCTCCTATGGAGAAAAATCTCAACAAGAAGCATTAATTCGGAAGTTCCACATTCCAGGCTATGGAATATTCCACTGGAGAAACCTGAAGAATCTCAATGGACCACACAGGATTTGATTTGTGGGCAATTGTGGGTTCCCTAAGAAGTGATGCCAATATACCCAATGAAAAGAGATCTGCACTTACTCTGAATTCATTGCTTTGCATTTCTTGCCGGAAGAGGGAGATGGGAACAGGATTTTGACATTGGTTTGTTTTGCAGAATACTACTTTGTGCACAAGTAATTTTTCTTAGGACAATCAGTAAGTTCAAGCAAAAGCAGAGGAACAGGCAAAAGCAAACAGCACAATTCAGGTTAAATTAATAAGACAGTGGTAGGAGGTGGAGAAAGAACGCAAAAAAAAAAAAAAAAAAAAAAAATACAGCAAGGACAAAATCCAAGAAAACCAAAGCAATCCCATCCTGGAAAGCTAGATGTGTCTCTTCAAAGACATTGCTCGATTCTTTGTTTGGTCCCTCTCTGAATACATTTTAAGTCCAAGTTATTTATCAAGGTGAACTAACACGGCTTGGGATTTGTTTTGTTTTGCCAGCTTGAGAAAAGGAAAAATCAAAGGGATTGTTTCCATCAGAGGGGTACCTGAAGATGAAGAATACCCGCCAAAGGCTGAAGTGACAGGTTTGACACACCAGACTAGCTGCTGTGTCTGAAGGGATATAAGAATTAATGAATGAATGATGTGACTCTGCGAAGGGCAGTGCATCATGCAAGGAAAAGACTCGTGTCAGCGCCCCCCGGCTGGGCTTATGTCACAACCCAACCAAGCATCTAACACAAGAATCCCTTGGGAAACGCACACGTCGTGGGTACTGCCTTCCACTTCCAGTTACTAACAATGAGTGTGCATTGTTGCTCATCTTGGCTTTTCAGCGTGTTCTCAATGACCTGCCAGATTTCCAGGCAACAGTTCAGAATACATTTAGGGTTCATTATGCTATTTCTGCTAATCAGGACCAGTTTTTTAAAAACACTATTGTAACCACATGCATATGGAATTAAACTTTCCTCCAGGGGACACGCACGCAGTTCTTGAAAAAAGACCACAGTAACTAAGAACACTTATGAATGCTACAAAATTCATTCTGGCTTTCACTTCAATCAGCTTTTTAAAGGAGAAAGGAAAAAAAAAGTACCTAAAACATGTACTTTGATAAGCACAAGAAAGAACCATATTCCAATGAGGCTGGGAGTGGCCTTTCTTCCCAGAGAGGGACAGAAGATAAATACAATCTTCACGGCCTTTCACGTATCAAGTTCTCCAACCATCCCCAAGACACAGGCATGCCTCTCCATTTCAAGCATTTTGCCAACCGTGGGTTCCTTTTTCCTACATATGCTTTGGTGAGGCAGAGAACAGACCTTCCTGGTTTGGGCTCTTTCTCCTGTGGAAGTTGCTGAAACATCTAACTAACGGTGAAGTGCATCTTAGCTGGTTGAAGTCATTTCTTGGAACTATTAACAGTGAGTAGGGACAGGAGAAATAATATTTACGAGCCCAAATCAAGGACGGCCTCTGTCATTCGCCCTAAGCGGCAGAGCACAACACATTCTAAAACAAGTTGGGGAACACGGACCGCTCGTTTCCTGGGACCAATTACTTAGACATCCGAGCCCCTCCCTCAGCCCTGCCCTTTGCTGGCGAGTGTGGACTCCTGGCAGCAAGGACTCAAGCAGAGCAGCACTGCAACATGCTGCCAAGCTGTTCAGCCAAATGGCTACAGTCAAAAGGAAAAAAGTACCAACGGGACACAATTCTACACTTTCTTAAGAAAGTCACCGAGACAAGGACACAAACACAACCGTGTGTGCCCATCTCAGCAAAATGTCCCCACCCCTCTTCATTCTCACAGTTTAATCTCGTGGTCTGAAGGGTTCTTCTCTGTATGTATGTTTTATAGGACAGATAATGGGTCAGTCCGTCATTTAATGGCTACATATCACCTGTAAGTTAAGTTGTCATTTCTTAAAATTAACCCTGTGTGTTTTTGAAACTGTGGCTTTGGCCTAAAGCCAAGGGAACTCAACCCTCATTTCTCCTCACGCTAACTCCCCCATCTTCTCCCAGTCTCTTTCTGACCACTTCTTGCCCGCTCCTCTACTCTAGCCACGCTGAACTCTTTGCAGTTTCCCCAAATGCCAACTCCGACCCTATTCTAGGCTTTGCATGGGCTTCCTCAGGCCTGTTCACTTTCCTCTAGCTCAGGGGTCTTCAAAGATGGGCCCATGCAAAGCAGTGCACTGGAACGATCAAAGAACATACGAGAAATTTTATTCACACTCACATTTTAATTTCATCTTTTAAAATGCTGCTTTTTGCATGAAACTTTTTTAAGTCACGTACCATAGTTCAGCAGTGAAAATATAATTTAGAGCTAACTAAATAAGCTCAATTTTTTACAGTTAAGAGCACTCAACTAAATACAGTATATCTGGGCCCCAAGGGTGAGCCAACCCAGGCACACAGTTTAGCCACATACGGATGCCTGGTATCTGCTTATCCTTCAGGATTCAGCTTAACATCTTCTCCGCTCTTTCTTGATCACCCTGGCCAGCGACACCCCTTGCTGCTTGGTCTCTACCACCTGCCGTGCTCCCATTTTTTTTCCTGCATCACATGTCCCCCAATCCGTAACTGTTATTATTTACCTGTTTCTTGCTTGATGTCCCCACCAGGACACAAACTCCGTGACCACAGGGACCCAGTCTCCCTGGCCTCTACAGCATCTCCCATCTCCTACCAAACAGCCCCTGTTCACGATTTTCTTTTCCTTCCCTTGGACTATTTTCCTTTTACATTAATAGACGAGGAAATGGCGAGCAGAAGAAACGAGCAACAGACGATGCACATTCAAATAACCCCATATGAAAGGGGAGATCCTGCAACGCGCCCTTTGCCATGTCTGGTCCCCAGAGCCGTTTCAGCGGCCATTTTCCTCCCAGTTAAACCTACTGGTCTGAATTTGACCTCCTCTTTCTGGAGGGGGAGCTAATGATGAACGGGGTGAGCTGCAGTGGGAGGAAAAGCAAAGGGACGCAATCGTCTACAAATGAGGAACTGTCCCTGACTAATGAAGAGCTGACAGAGCAGAGCTCCAGATCAGACTTCCAGGCACAGAGTCCCCGCTCCAGCTGGGTTACTCTGTTCCAACTGGCCGCATCTCACACAACGTTCTTCACTCAACTGCTACCCAACCACACATGCCCCCCCCAAACCTAAACGGTTTAGATAAGTTGTTGTATTACTAGGACGATGCTATTTTAGGAGACCACAACTAAATAAAAACTCCTGAGGGTGAAGATGTTAGATAAACAATGAAACTCCCTAATTAAAGAGAGCAGAATGAGGTGAGCGAGGTTTCTACTTCTCACTCCCCAAACCTTGACCCGTCTTCCTCGTACAGCAGGGAAAGAAAAACTTTTAGTAATTAACATACCACACAAGGCCGGCCACCGATAATATTGAATCCCAGGGAGCCAGAGTCTCGATGTAGGACAAGAGTCAGACTTTTGGTTTCTTCTCCCTGTAGGGAACAGAGGAGTCAAAATTTTATTTACAAACAGGGAATAAATGGTAGCAATTTCCTTTCTATCTAAGCAGACTCACGGGCTCTTAGCTCATCATTAAAATCCTACATCTCTTGGGTAGTTTAAGCAAGGCAACTTTTAGGGCCCAAGCTGAAACCGTGTCCTGTATTGAGGAGGTTACGAACGTTTCTAGATCCCAACCCTGCAGTGCCCGCATAAGAATGTCTGGCGATGTCCAGACATGCCTAATGAACATTATCTATCAATGACTCCTTGGTCTGCACACGCATCTTTCCTTTGACTGGCCCATCGCACGCCAGCTGTCTAGACAGCTACTTTCTGTTTCTCAACCATCCTCAACAGCGCCATTCTTGTTTTGTCACGAGAGGTTCAAGGAGCAAGGCTCTCGGAAGTCTGAGCACATGTATGGCCTGTCAATAGTCATCTGTGTTTGAGAGACTTGGGGGAAAACCAGTCTGTGCAAAGTCAGACGCGAACGTGGAGGGGAAAGAGAAAAAATCCTGTATCTTACTGCAAAGCAAGGGGGAGGGGGGCAATTTCACAAAGTAATTACTGTCCAGTCCACAGGAGATGCCGAGACATTTAACAGAAAACACTCTGTTCAAAGGAGGCTGGTCAGTGTGAACCCCTTTAAATCAAACAAGCAGAAGTCACCCAGGCGGGTCTCACAGGCAATGGTGAACAGTCAGAAGGGACAGAGATTCCATGGCACCTTAGCAAACACTCTCAAGTAACAGACAGATGAATAAAAATAGGTTTAACCTTAGGTGCACACTGTCACTAAACAGGCATTGACATCAACATTAACCTCACCGAGACACCCCTGAAATGTTTCCACTTATTTGAATGATACACAAAACTTTACACGTAGGGACTGCAGAGACTCGCAAACGCTTCACTCACGTTTTCTGTTTAAACATGGTATTATTTAAACACTACATTTTTTTAAGATATGAATACTTCGTTAGAAGCTTAAAAAAAAAAAACAAACCCGTAACAGCTTAGGACAAAATAGATTTTGTTCTGATATTTACCACTTCCTGATCAAACCTTTGCCTTCTCCTTTTTCTGTGGAAATAAATGACAACATTTGAATGGCATGAATGCCAAGTATCTGACCCAGCTACACTGGCAAGGGAAACCACTCTTTCTGACGGGCAGTCAATGGCTTTTCTGAAGCACTGCTCCATTTAAAGCTAGAGTTGTCAACAAAGAACTGTGGTTCTGTATTTGGGCAGCAGAAACGTGCCCAACACTGGGGTGCCTGGGTGGCTCAGTCAGTTAAGCGACTTCAGCTCAGGTCATGATCTCGCGGTTTGTGACTTTGAGCCCCGCATCAGGCTCTGTGCTGACAGCTCAGAGCCTGGAGCCTGCTTCGGATTCTGTGTCTCACCCTCTCTGACCCTCCCCTGCTCACCTTCTGTGTCTGTCTCTCAGCAATAAATAAATGTAAAAAAAAATTTTTTTTTAATGTGCCCAACAGAACCAAATATGTGTGTGTGTGTATGTGTGTGTGTGTGTATGTGTGTATGGCTAATGGGCCTCGATATACAAAATTACCTACGTGCTTAAAACTTTTTTTTCTTTTTTGGAATGTTTATTTTTGAGAGAGAGAGAGAGAGAGAGAGAGAGAGAGAGAGACACAAAGCATGAGCAGGGGAGGGGCAGAGAGAGAGGGAGACACAGAATCCGAAGCAGGCTCCAGGCTCCGAGCTGTCAGCACAGAGCCAGACACGGGGTTCGAACTCACAAGCCGTGAGATCATGACCTGAGCCGAAGTTGGATGCTCAACCAACTGAGCCACCCAGGCGCCCCGTTTAAAGCTCTTAGTAACCACAACCGTTTCTCCTGCCTAGTGTACAGAATTTAAAATATTAGAATTTTTCAAAATTTTAAAACTGTTACATAAGCCTAAGCATCAATTATTAAAATCCTGTAAAAACAAAAATGACAATTTTTCATTAGAAAAAGACAGTCTTTAGGGGCACCTGGGTGGCTCAGTCAGTGAAGCATCCGACTTCAGCTCAGGTCATAATCTCACGGTTCATGAGTTCAAGCCCCATGTTGGGCTCTGTGCTGACAGCTCAGAGCCTGGAGCCTGCTTCCAATTCTGTCTCTCTGTCTCTGTCCCTCCCCCACTTTCACTCTCTGTCTCAGTCTCTCTCTTTCTCTCTCAAAAATAAATAATAAAAAAAAAGAAGAAAAAGACAGTTTTTAATGAAAGAACTAGGTGTCCTCTAAGAACAACGCAATAAAATACTCACTTCCACCTGCTCGCTTACTTGATATGTAAAACAGAGTGTTTTAATGTAAAAGGCAAAAACTCTCTTATCAAGCTGCTGTACCTAAGCAAAAGCAGAAAAGCCTCTATAATAACAAACTACCAATTTTGCAAAAAAAAAAAAAAAAAAAAAAAAAAGATCTCCAATCCCTGGTACCACCATCCAGAGTATCCGTCTGTCAGTGGTACTGATACGATTAAATTTGATGTACACAAGTTACCGGCCAAGAACGTCACTGTTCTAACAGAATAAACATTCGGGATCAACCAGATAGTTCTGAAATGTAAACGTGAGGATTCGCAAACTGAAATAGTTTATATCTCCCTGCCTTGGAAAAGCAAAATCCTGGTAAGTCCGCGTCTCACTTTGCTATCTTAGAGGGGTGAAAAAGTTAGAAATACATTGGAATTTGACTGAGTTATCACACATATCTTGCATTTCTGGCTTTCCTAACTAATGACAGAAACTGCACGGTTACACAGTAATCTGAGGCAGATGGCTCTAGTCTGGCAATCTCAAATGATGTACGGAAGAGAACGCACAACGGAATTTTTTAAAAGACTAGTTTCAAACCCACTGTGTGATAACCCTTGCTCTAAAAATTATAGAAAAACCAGGAAATCTTATTACAGGGCATTCACATTTACTGGCTGCTTACCATGTCCCAGAAATTATATTAAACATTTATTTAAATGCTTTATTTTCTTTAATAAATCCAACCCATCTCCTCCACTGGCACTCTTACCACCCTCATGATATAGGTGGGAAGAGCTAGTAAGAGGTCTAGCTGGGTTTTAGACCCAGGCTCTCTGATTCTAGACGCCATTTACTCTTCTACACTACTCCCTTTTCATATTGAATACAGAAAAGAAGGCCATGTGGGCTGGTAACCTCTTAGGTCTCTCTCAAGATGGTTCAATGGTTGGAGTTCCATAAAGGAACTCCTCATAGGAGCTTTCACCCGGGAAACCAACATGAACACAAAACTCCCAACTGTGCACTGAACTAATTATCTCCAGAAGACCCAATCTGAGATGCCCAGACACCTAAGTCTATACCTAGACTCCCAGATCTCTCTCCAGGGACAAGCCAGAAAATGCCTCAGACACAGCATTCCCCAGCCAAACAGCGATTTGCAAAGAACATTTTGGAACAATCAGTTTGACCATCTAAACTTCCCTGCCAGATGCAATCGCTGGAGAGAAAGAAGGGGTATTCTCATTTCTACAAGCATCTTGATGTAGTCTGCTGTCCAGGAAGGTAAGAACTGGCTTCAAGTGCCATCGCCTATTTTAGGACTGATTTGTAATAGTGAGCCAACGCAGGCAAGACTCACCACACAATGCCGGGAGCAACAAAAGAAGAGAAAAGCTGCGTCTGGGCTCAATTTCTTTCATTTCTCCATCTAACTTCCAGAGGTCTCTTCGCCTCTGACACCACGAACTTGACTCTGGTCTTCCCTTTCCATTCCTCTCCCCACAAAGCAATCTCAACTACTCTACTTTTTAATTCTTCACCAAGAAACACTAATCAAGAATTTAAACACTGGGCTTCACACAATGTATTTAACACGTTAACGTTAATTCCTGCTTATATCATTTAACCTGGTACTGAGCTGAAAATGCTACAGGATGGAGGGCATTCAAATGATTCTGGCTCAATTATGCTCTATGTAATTAAAGAGACATATATAAATGGGACAAGGGCAAAGGCTCCTGTCAATGCCACTTTGCTGACTTTTCACGGAAATGTTAACAAGGGGTTCTTTCGTCTAAAGAAAAATTTAACCGATATTAATCTGTACGGGGAGTTTATCATAACCCATGCTTTGAAATTTTCTCAATGGCCTAATGAAGTAATACAAACAAGGGGAAGAGCTCTATTTCACATAAACAACTGACTAAAGGATCAGCTTTCTGAAGCAGGCACTGTATTCACCCTCTAACCTGAGAAACTGAGGCTTCAAGAAATTCAGACACTTGCTTAAGATCACACAGCTGCAAAGAGGGAGAGCCAGGAATCAAGATCCATGGGACTCCAACGTCCGTGTTCTTTGTATTCCATGGGTAAATTCTGGCACTGTATCTTAAATCCTTTTGCCTCACCAGAGTGAACCTCCACATTAAAATGTCATGAAGGATTAGACATCTAATTAGTTTTGTGATCAGAGTTTTAAGCAAGGTTTCTTTGGACTATGTAATAACAGTGGCAAAGATTAGAGTGTCTATTATACCGTGAAGGGTATCATAAGAGTATTACGCCCCTGACAGGAACGGGGTGATGGTTAAGATCTCGGACTGCACAGTCAGAACCTGAGGTGAGTTTCCTCATCCCCAGAATGGGCATAATAATGGTTTCTTCTCACATCACGGGGTTATTATAAAGCATGAATGAGATAGACAACCGCCAACCAGTGCCTCAGTACAGTGCCTGGCCAACAGACTTGCTCACAAGATGAACAGGGCACAGTGTGTGGTGAACGCTATGACACTGAGCACTGAGGGCCCTGGTTCTCTTTAGCCACATAAATTACTCTGCCCCAAAGTCCAAGCAAATCCCAAATTAACTCAGTCCATCTAAGGCAAGTTTGGGAGAGCCTCAAGTTAAGCAAAATACGATAGTTATGTATTCATCATACCATCTGGCTGTACGATGGGAATTCTTCCATGTATGTGTCTCTGTTTTCCCCCCAAAGTCTGGAGACAGAGTGGCACGTTCTAGGAGGGCTGGTTAAGTGCCACCAGATAGTCGGTATTTTAGAGATGGTAGCAGGACGACAAGTAAACATAATAGGAGCAGCTGGGGTTGAACCTTCAGTGCAGCAAGCTAGGACGGGCAAGTGATACTGTCCCGGTGGGATACGGGGACAAGGAGGGGAAGTCAGACACATGACGTACCCAGGCCTTGAGGGAGGTGGCCATGAGAGAACGGGGAAACAGGTGTTGGCTCACAACGGGACAGGACAAACAGTAAGTCCAAGAACGTGTGGACTTGGATAGGGACAGCAAACCTAGAAGATGCTGGGGAGATGGAAAGGGAGGGGTAACTGGCGACCACTGAGGCATGTGGACTGCTCCACGTTCTACCAGATCAGTGGGTCCTGATGGGCTGGGAAGAAAAGGTGAAAAACGGGAAAATCAGCAACGAAAATGTTGGTGACATGGCATCTCCTTGGCCGCTTTCCCTAGAACTGCCCCTATCCTGTTCCTCTTCTCTGGTGGCCTGTGTCTCTTTCCTTCAGGAGCCAGGACCCAGGAGACAGGCATGTCTCACCAACAGCCTGGGCAGCAGATGGAAAACGATGCTTCCAGTCGTTCTCTGGACCCCAGATACAGCACGGGCTCCTTGGGGTGGGGGGGGGGGTGGAGCTGGAAGCTCTAACAGATCCTCAGCTCCCCAGCCTCCACCCAAGAACACAGCTCACTGCTGGGTCCCTAGGGCAGGGGAGGACCTCTTGGGGAGGTGCTTAGGTCTTTAGGATTAAGAAAGAACAGAGATATATTAGCCTTGGAGAAGGAGATGTGGGCACCAAGCCCTAAATAAATGGCATGAAAAGTCCACATAACTTACACCATTAAGTCAGCAGAAATGGAAACTCCATGTTCACGAACGCCATAGTTGATTTCTCTGAAAATAAGCTTTGCTATCATATTCGAACAAGTAACTACTGGATCAATGTTTAAATTGTCCAAAACACAATCTGCTCAAATTTCAACTCAAGGTCTAAGTGGACAATATGGGAGGAAAAGTCAACGGTGGAAAAGGCAAAAATCAAATTTACTTTGTCAAAGTCACCTTACATGGTGGCTGGGGGGGGGGGGGGGGGGATTCTTTTTTTTTTAAGTGTCCAAGGACATGAAGTGTCTCCTACAGGAAAAGTCCCTTTTCCTTAGTATTACTCTGTCACCACCCTCCTCCAAACAATCTGGCCTCAGAAGCTTGGATGTGTGCCATCTCCTAATCCATGCGGTGGCCTCCAGAGCCCATCCATGCCACTGTTAACGTGGATTCTTTCTAAACACTCTTTTCCGCCCAGTGACGGGTGTTCCCCAATCACTGGTGGTGTGGGACTCACAGCCGAGAACTGGCTGGACTGGAAAGCTGCCCAGCGGGTTCTGAGAACTGTAATTGACTGACCGCCAGTCTATGTAACTGGGGTGACAGGACACCTCTCAGCCTCGGATTATGCAAAGCTTTCAGAGAGTCCCACAGCTGGGAAACAGCTCTATCTGTGCACTAGTCACAAGAAAGCACAAAAATGTACAGCGGTGGGGGCTGGGAGAACAGGAGGCAGAGCTGGCTGCCAGAAATTCCCTACTCAAGAGATGAGGGTATCTTCACTTCCTTACACCGAAATGTGTTTGTCCTCTTTGCCATTCAAACTATGTTTCTAATGGCTGGCTGGGGTCAATCTCCTCCCTGTAACTCAACCTCCAGCTCTAAAGAAGGGATATTCTTGGGGGAAGAACAGGGGAGGACTGTTCAAGCCTCAAACTGAAGGCAGTCATGAGGTTGATGCAAACGAACTGAAAATGGATGAGAGGCGCCCGGGTGGCTTAGTCAGTTAAGACCCACTCAGGTCACAATCTTGCAGTTCATGGGTCAGGCCCCCATTGGGCTCTTTGCTGACGGCTCAGAGCCTAGAGGCTGCTTCGGATTCTGCGATTTCCTCTCTCTCTCTGCCCCTCCCCTGCTCATGCTCGGACTCTATTTCAAAAATAAACATTAAAAAAGAAATGTATGAGACAGTCAATGTAAGTATCAGTGGTGTGCATCTGTCACCAAAATAAAAGTAAGCAAAGATGAGAAAGGCAAAGAGGATGGAAAAACAGGTGGAAAGAAATACAAAAAGAGCTTCTCTGAAGTCATACTATCTACAGAATAGTATACATAAACCCATCCATAGGCCAAACAAGTTATTTTTGAAAAACAGTATAGAGAAACAGTCCCGAGGTTCAAAGGTACATATGTAGTGTCTACTGTGCAGTCTTACTTAAATAACGTAAGAAATCCCTAAAAATTTACTTCTTTATTCCCGTGAGTTTGATTTCAAGTCTGCACCTTTAACTTTTATCAACTCCTGTCTCTCCTGGTGAACATCTACAAGCAAGCCTTCACCGGAAAACTAACAAACAAGAACAAACTTTATTTAAGGAGCTACCGAATTGTCACATTTCCATAGGGTAAGCAAGCAAAAGTTATGCAGCTGGAACACGGTTAAGTTCTCCCTTATAGGAAGGCAGGGGCTCTGCCCAGCCAACCTCTCCTGAGCCTTGTTACTTTCAGTTAGACAGACACAAACACACCTAACAACCCCCTAAGCCTCATTTTATTCATGAGCGTTATTAACCACCTCCTTTACATGTTAGCCCAGAGGCTACCCTGACACAGCAAAACTGACCTGGCATGTTTCTCTTCTACCCAGTGGCCACCAGGGGAAAAGAGTCAGATAGGAACCCAGAGAACTAGTCACTCAGGGCAGCACGACTCTCACAATGAAACTGTGACCCTGTGAGCAAAAACCCCTGCCCATCTTCTTCTCCATTACACCACTTCAAATTTCTCATGTTTCTTCAGCAATTCCTTTTAAAAAGATCTAAAAAACCTACAGGTGCCAGGCGCTCAACAGATGTTCAATCAATGCTCGTTAAGGCTTACTGTGCACCTAACACCAATCACCTGGTTTAATCCTAAAGCCAACTGTATCAGCCCAAATAGGATCCCATTTTAGAGATAAGACAAATAAGGCTTACAGGAGGTTACAAGAGCTTCCCAGAGGCCCTTAACAGTAAGCCAGAGGAAACATGTGAATCCTATTTTCACCGACTGCAGGACTACACACAGCAGAGACACAGACACCTGAAAACAGCGCCTAGAAAAATTCTAAGGGTGACCTCTCTGCCCAGGACTCATTGCTGCTTAACCGCTGCCCAAAGAATAGTTCATCCCTCCCCGTTCCAGGCGACACTGCTGCAGGGCCCACTCACACACAGGCTGCACGGGGTCTCTGTCCCCTAAACTCCCCACGAATGTATATATGGAATGGGTGAGAAAGGTGGATGCCTGTGTCCATCTGTTAGTTATTTTCTTTACAAGACTAATCATTATGTTATACCACTTCCCTTTTTTATTGGAACAGGCTTATTAGAACACCATTAGTTCAGGGGGGGCAGAAGCTAAGCCATAGCAAAAGAGCTTGAGTAAACAAAGAGTAGGAAGACTTGTGTCGTGTTTTCAAAGACTCAAGTGGGTGACTGACCCCATGGGTTAAAGCTGCTCAGGTTGACCTCTGTATCCAGTGGTGCCTATCATGGTGCCTGGCACAATGTGTCTAAGAATGTGTGGAGCTAAACAGCAAGAATACACTCGGAAAAGATTCTATTTTCTTTCTACCATCAACCACTCGGTAAATTATTAGCATGAAAATTAGAGAAATGAGCCACTATTCCATCCAGGATTCCATTTCTTTAATTCTTTTTTGTTTTACTGGATTCTCTTTTCATAGGATCTGTTTTATGTTCTGTGTGTTCTACACCAGACCTATGAAAATGGGAGTCACGGCATGGGAAGAACACACTTCATCAACATGGACCAGAAGCCACCAAACCAACTAGAAGGAGCCAAAGGAAGAGGATGGGAGAAGATGTTTAATCTTCCAGGCCTCGGTTTCTCCGCCTGTAATATGGAAGGTAATGGTTTGTTGTACCTACCTCACGGGGTCTAAGGATAAAATAAACACCTCCAATTAACATAGTGCTTGTATATATAAATAACAGCCCTCTAGAAACATGTATGAGACCTCACAGGAAACAGTGCCTCGGAAGAAAATGCTTTTCTTATTGTGGCCATAGTGTATGAGCCTGAAGTCAGACACTGGGCTCAAATCCCAGTTTTATACTTGGAATCTCTGTAAATTCTGGACTTTACCTAACTTTTATCTAACATATTTTTTAAAAAAGAGAGATCTACCTAATGAAAAAGATGGAGAAGCTCACATACATACGTACATAAAGCACCCTAAGTGTATGGCACCCAACATAATTAAATGAATACTTCTTTTCCTTTCAAGCTCCTGGTTCTATACTCTAATGCATAACAGCCTTATAGATCCTTAATTTTTTTTTTTTACATTTTATTTATTTTTGATAGAGACAGAGCACAAGTGGGGGAGGGGCAGAGAGACGGAGACACAGAATCTGAAGCAGGCTCCAGGGTCTGGGCTGTCAGCACAGAGCCTGACGCGAGGCTCAAACCCACAAACCTCGAGATCATGACTTGAGCCGAAGTCGAACCCTTAGCCAACGAGCCACCCAGGCGCCCCACGGCCTTATAGATTCTTATGCGTCAAATATTTTTACAAACCGGCAAGCATTATTTCCAAATGCAGAAGGAACCACTTATGAATAAATATCAGAATTCCCAATTCAAAAAGTCCAGTTCTAATTATTCAATTAAGAGTAGCTAACATAATGTAAACCAAATCTTAATTCTGTGTATCAAACATTTAAATTAAATGGATTGACAGCCCACAATTCCTTTAGCTGAACTGGGCTGTTTTGTTAGATGCACTAGGAAATGGTTATTCGCTGAAGCTTTTCCAGAAACAGAAAATACACTGGAAGGTGAACACTGTGATAGATACATTTCAAAGTGTTTGCACATCTGGAAAGCCTTCTGATACAATTGTCTATTAGATTCACTTACCTCCAGGAGTTCTGAAATGGACAAAATCGTTTCTGGGATTTGGTGCTTGATACAATTTGATCTGGGTGGATCCAGCAGAACAAAAAGAATGCCTCCCAAAAACCTGGGAACAATTTTGTTAACTTGGGGGTCACGGAAAAACTCATTCTTTTTCAATACAAGCTCACTGTTGGTTTTCTGAAAACTGAAAAGTTGTGATGGCTGACAAGACAGCCTCTCCAATCTTGAATTCACCCACCAAACCAACACATATTGAAAGCTTACAGGGCACATGGCAATCTTGTGTCCAGGGCACAGCCCTGAAGAAGAGGGACGTGCTTCCTCCTGGGGAGACACAATAAACTGCCCTTCCAATTATTTAGTTACAGCTTTGATAAACACCATGCAGGAGGAGGACCAAAGTGAACATCTCAGGGCACCAGACCTCATCTACGAGGTGAGAGAGGGCTTCGTGGATGTAGGAGTGCTTGAGCTGGGATGGGAAGGATAGAAAGGTTATCTAGTGATGAGCAAATCTTAAGTGCTGGCATAAAGGCAGGGGCAGAAGGCGACATTTCAAAATTTGTAGATTATCTAGTGATGAGTATTTGCAAAGACTTGTAAGTAGAGAAAAGATCAAGTGTAAAGGCCCGGGGGCAGAAAGGAGCATAGGGTCATATTCATGGAACTTCCTGAGACTCAAGAAGCTGGGAAGAGAGAAGCAACAGGGTAAGAATGCAAGCAGACAGACAGGTGGTGGCTGGCAGGATCCAGAGCACCATGGACCTTACAGCCACGCAAGTGAAACTAGAAAACAAATGAAGGGTTTCAGGAGGCTTCAGATTGACATTTCTGTTTTTCTTTGTAAGTTTGAGAGAGAAAAAGAGGACACATATGCACAAGCAGAGGAGGGGCAGGCAGAGAGGGAGAGAGAATCCCTGGCAGGCTCCTCGCTTGTCAGCACAAGGCCTGACACAGGGCTCAAGCTCACAAACTGTGAGATCATGACCTCAGCTGAAATCAAGAGTCGGACACTTAACCAACTAAGTCACCCAGGCGCCCCTCAACCTGACATTTCTAAGAGATTATTCCCGGTGCTAGGTAATTGCATGAGAGCAAGAAAATACGTAGTGGGAGCAGTTGTGGTATAGGCAAGAGGTGGTGGTGGCTGAGATCAAGACTGATTTTGTTTCCGAGGTGACATCTGGCAGTGTCTGGAGACACCTGTGATCATCCCAACCTAAGCAGTGCTACGGACATCCAGCAGATAGAGCCAGGGATGCTGCTAAAGATCCTATAAAACAAGGAACACTGTTTCCCCCCCCCCCCCCCTCCGCAACACACATACAATGAAGGATTATCTACCCCAAAATGTTAATAGCTGGAGTTGGAAAACCGGTGGTTTGAACCAGGGATATCACTGGATGGGGAGGCAGAGCAGTAAATAGATTCCAAAAGTATTTTGGAGGGGCACCTCGATGGCTCACTGGGTTAAGCGTCCGACTTCGGCTCAGGTCATGATCTCACGGTTCGTGAGTTCCAGCCCCGCAATAGGCTCTGTACTGACAGCTCAGAGCCTGGAGACTGTTTCGGATTCTATGTCTCCCTCTCTCTCTGCCCCTCTCAAAAATAAACATTTAAAAATTTTTTAAAAAGGGTTTTGGACGGAAAATCACTAAGACTTAATGACGGACTGGATACAGAAATAAAAGTGCAAAGGTACCAAGGAGGAGTTCCCGGGTTTTCAGTAATTTTCAAGAAAATTTATGCTCAGAACTTTCCCTTGCTTGGAAAGCCAGAGAAGTCTATGAAATGCTTTTTCTCTTAGAATCAGGTAGGTCAGTCAGGGTGGAAAAACTGAGGCTGGCAGCAAAACTCTTGAACTTATTCAACCAAACCGTCATCACCATGTCTGTTGCGGCCCAGAAGCAGCTTCTTATTGGTTAAAGATGCCTGGTCAGGCCGTAGTTAACCACTGTGTAACTGCTGGGTAGGTCTGGGTTTTAGAACTTTACCCCGATCTTTTGTAAAAGGAGACTAATATGTGTTCATCTAGGTCTGTACTTGAACCCTAACTCTTCATCCAGAAGAGTAGCTAACCCAGCCTGACAAGCAGAGCAGCATCACCTGGAAGCTTGTGAGAACTACAGACTCTGAGGCCCCAAGCCAGCCCTAATTGATCAGTATCTTGAGGAGGTAAGATGCGGCAATCTGTTTTAACAAGCTATCTGGGTGATTTCGGATCACAGGGATGTTTGAGAAGCAAGCCCTAGTACCCATTTTAGAGCAGGAGAAACAACGTCTATGTAGGTCCAGCACAGACAAATCCTCAACACTCAGCGAGCGTCCAAAACCCAAAGGTTAAGGTAATTTTTAAAATGCCAGATCATTTTATGGAACAAGGTCTAGGTCTTGAAGGGCTGGTAGGGAAAATCTTCTAAGTGTTTCTTATCTACTTCAGCTTGGGACAGATAAACATTACGACTTATTAAAAAAAAAAAAAATCAAGTGTTGTGCATCAGAGTTTCCAAGCAATATAAATCCTTCTGCCTTTTGGAAGAGAATAAACAGTACCCAGCAGGAACAGAGAGTCGACCCAATGAAATAAACAAGTTCTTAAACAGCTCGCAGTGGGAGAGGTTTTTCTGGCTGATGCAGGAACAGCGAAAGCTTTTCAGCGAGGGCCACTGAGGGTTAACTTTGGGGCAAGAGGAGCAAGCTTCCCTGAGGCCTCAGTTGAGGCCAGCCAGGGTCTGAAGCCAGAGAGAGGAACTTGTGCAAACTGCAGGCCAGGCCATTCTTGGCTGTCCTTGAGGCTAGCGCTGGGGTGCATAGGAGTCCCAGGGCAGGCTCCAACTCCAGACCCGAACTTTCTCCGTAAGCTCAAAAAGCAACAACATCTTGTCCCTAAGCTTAATACCCTTGATTATCTTACTGGCTCACCCAGCACAGCCCCAAACACAACCACAGTTCAGATTCAAGTATCCTATTTTTGATTCTGAGAGAAGGTTTAACCAAACACTCCAGAAAGAAAACAGAAAGGCAAGAAGAAATAATAAACTAGCTTAACAATGAATGATGTATCAACTCCGGGGTAGTGAATGGCTTATTTATAAATAAGCATCACTTAAAACTACGCAGGAAGTTCGCATGACAGCATAAACAAGAGAAACTCAGGAACTCTTCTGCTGCAAACCCGGTGCCTGCTAGAGGACCAAGTCTTGCCCTCTGTTTTGGTGAGCAGGCTCACACCAGTCTTTTGTATGCCTGTGCGGTCCTGGGTGAGCCTCTCAGTTGTAAATATTTGCCCTTCGCCCAGAGCTGGCCAGCTGCTCAGACTGAGGCTGACAGGCCAGGGGGCCAGGATGGGGAGGGGAGGAGCGGGGAGAGGGAAAACTTGCAGGCCTGGTGTGTGCATAAAGAGGGGGTTGGGAGAGGGCAGAGAGAGGCGAAGCAGATGCAGGCCCCTGGGGCAAAAATGTTCTCCCACAGCCATATGGAACAGGCAACCACACAGTGGCACCACGCCCCTCCCCGTTTGCATAAAACGTGGCCTTTACAATCAGGAAAACCCTGGTTCTCAACAGGCGATTTTGCACGCGTCCAAACACACACCCCACCCCCAGAGAACACCTGATAATATTTGGAGACATTTTTAGTTGTCATGTCTTGGAGGCAGGAGTGCTACTAGTATCTAGTGGGTAGAGGCCAGGGAAGCTGCTAAACATTTTACAATGCAGAGGACGGCCTCCTCCAATAAAGAATGATGGGACTCAGTATGTCAATACATCCCAATGCTGATAACTCCGATGTAGAACCCGAATCCTCACTCTGTTCCCGGAGTCACAGTATGACTCTGGACAAGTTCTATGACCTCTCTGAACCTGCTTCCTCCACCTGAAAGGATTAAGTAGATAATGCCTGTAAAGTGCTTCCCACAGTTGCTAGAACATAATAAACACTCAAAAAATGGGCCTTGGGTTTACACTGAGAGGCAACACAATCGTGCTTATGACCCTGGGCTGGAAAGACAGGCACATGAGCATTCAGAAGGCAACTCTGGCACTAAAAGCTATGACCCAGGTACATGTCTGCCCCTCACAGGGGCTCAGTCTCTTCATCTACAAAATGGGAAGCATCCCAGCTGCCTCACTTGATTAAAAAGGAAACACCTGAGAAGTACTCAGCATAAGGCCTAGAGCAAAGCAAGCCTTCACTCAGGGTGACCGTTGTAATTACACCAACTATCAGCGCAAGGCGATGGCCCCAGGGGGATGTTAACACTTTGTTGAGCACACACTCTCCACCCAGCACAGGGCCAGGTCTTTGTAACTATTCTCTCCCAGTAGGCTGACAACCACCCATTTTACATTTAGGTAAACTGATGCATCTGGATGTTAAACCTCACAGTCACTCAGTTGGTGTGCAAAACGCCCAAGTTCTAAAATAGTTGCAATTTGAAAGAACTTCCTCTCAATTATTACTTTATGATTGGTGGCACTTTCTTTTTTTCTGGAATCCCCGCATGAACGCCACAGACGGGGCCTGGCTGTGTTTTACCCGTGTCACATCTCTAGGGACCAGTTTCTAACTTTAGAAAGGCTACACAGCTTGCTCAAGGTCAGCCAGCCAGTTGGCAGCAAAGCCCACGTCTGAATCCAGCTTTCACTCCAGGGGCCCGTCTTCTGGAATCCTTCTGAACTTATTCAGAACTGTGTGTTTCATTTGCTCTTTCTGAAATTCCTAAGGATGCATGGATACAGTTTACCCTGTGTGTCGATATCTCATGCTTGGTGCCACAGGTATAGAGAACTAGGTTTTTCAACCTTAAGAAGTTAAGCAACTGCCCCAAGATCACCTAGCTGATCTGAGCAGCAAAACGTCTGACTTTGGAACTGCACTCATTCTTACTCCACGCTGTGGGGTCCTTTTAGTCTTTCCAGACCCCAGGAAGCTGCTGTAGCTACATTTCACCCTGTGTATGTGATCTGCAGGGACCATAGTTTCCAAGCTTAAACTGTTGCAGCGGCCCGCTCTTAGTGATACAGCGAGTAAGCAGTGGAAGGAGGCGGCAGGGATGCTCCTGGGAAGTTCCAGGCATCCCGGTGCCCAAAGGGACCAGGAGGGGCCCTGGGTACCCAGGGGAGCCCGGCAGGGGGTTGGGGCCGGTGGCGGGCGCCTACCTTGCCGCCGGGCGGCGCGGCCACGCAGCGGCTGAGCGAGTCGAGGCGCGCGCTGTACTCCGTGAACTTCTTTTGGTAGCGCAGTGCGGTCATCTGCAGCTCCAGCTGCGCCGCGGCCAGCTGCGCCACCAGCGACTTCTCGCGCTTGCCGGCGCGCAGCGCCTCCTTCTTGAGCGCCTTGTGCAGCGCGCCCAGGCGGGCCTGCAGCGCGCTGTTATGCGCCCGCAGGGCCCTGGCGCAGCAGTGGCCGCCCGCGCGCTGCTCGCCGTGCGTCAGGGGCAGCCCGCAACCCTCCTGGCAGCGGCCCACCGGCCGCGCGTCGCACGCGTCGCGCATGTGCGCCTCCACGTCGCGCCGCAGCAGCACCTGGCCGCAGCCCGCGTGGCGGCAGCGCGCGGGCGCGAAGTCGCAGCGCTCGAGGTGCTCTGGCAGCTGCTGCAGCTTGACCACCCGGCCGCAGCCTCGCGCCGCGTGCGCGCACTTGATGTCCAGCTTGAGGATGAGGCGCTTGAGCGGCAGGACGTGGTTGAGCTCCTTGGCCGACAGGCGACCGCGGCAGCGCGCCGGGCAGCTGCCCTCCTGCACCACCCAGGGCAACACGCAGCCGGCGCAGAAGACGTGGCCGCACGGCGTGGTCAGCGGGTCCTCCAGGACCTTGTGGCACAGCGCGCACTTCAGGTCCGGGTCCACGTCGCCGTCGAAGCGGTCCAGCTCGAAGCCCATGGTGGCGGCCGGGGCCCGGGGTCGCCGCCGGGCGGCCGGCCGCCCCCTCCCTCCCTCCCTCCCTGCGAGGCAGCCCAGACGCGCCGGCTGCGCCTCCCGCTCGCTCGCTCGCTCTCCCCGGACTGAGCCTAATTGCTCCAGACTTCCTCGGAAAATGCCCGAGGAACAGGACTCCTCCAGCCGTATATGCGCGAGCGCGTGCGCACTTACATCCTGCCTGGGCTGTCTCCGGCCCGCCCCTTGCCACAAGGAGGAGGCAGAGGAGGATGGAGAGACCCCGAGAGAGGACTGGCCTGCCCAGGACGCCAGTCTGAGCCCTTCTCTCCGGCGACTCCTCTCTGCTGTCTTGCAGTTTTTGCTATAGGGTACCAACACAGGCCAAGAAAAGCTCACCGAGTTTGGAGCGGAGGCTGGTGTTACCGCCCAGAGACTTCTCCTGGAGCCCCTTCCGGGACAGATCGTGACTTTTAACTCCCCTCCCCCGCGCTCTCTTTTCTTGGCTAATTGCAGAGAACGAAAAATATTTTGGGGTCAGCTATCTCAGCACTTACGGTCTTTATTTATTTCATTCCAGGGAAAGTTACTGAGCCTGCGGAACGCTCCAGCAACTGCAGTTCCGACCCGAGGTTCTGCGGAGCCCAGGATTTGGGCAGGCCAAGGATTCCAGGACCAGAGGGCGAATCTGCAGGGGGGACTCTGCGGGGAAGAGAGCTGCTCACAGGCTGTCGGGATGGGAGAGGGTAGAATCCTGGCTCGGTCCATTTCACTTAACACCTCTCAAGTGTCCGCGCTTCTAAATCGGTCCCTTTAAAAATCATCAGTACGATGTTGTGAGAGAGTGTTAGCGCCATTTAAAAATTGTTTTACTGCCTGACAAGAGAAGTAACGCTGGTCCTACAAAGTGAAAAATCGCACAAGTATAAATCTGAGAGAAGTTCCCCATAACCCACCCTCACATCCCGTCATGTGAACTGTGTTGTTTTTTTTTTTTTTTTCCTTTGTTATACACAAATATTACTTTGTTACATTTCCATTTTCCACTTAGGGGACACTCAGGCTGGGAGAAGGAAAAAAAAAAGTGCTGTCAGATGTCCTACAGCAGTGTTTCTCAAATTTTAATGTGGAGGTGGAATCTGATCCCGATCCCGTAGGTCTGGGGCGGGGCCTGAGAATCTCCAAGTTAAAAGAGCTTCCAAAAAGAGGCTGATGCTTCCGGTGGCTGTACCTCCACCTGATTGGAAAGTGGCCATCCTTGAACCTGGACTTTTTTCCTTCTACTCAGGGTCAGTTTTTCAAGCAGTGTCGTGACACTTGTAGTTTTCAGCAATACTCCAGTGTGTTGAAGGAATACGTTGAGATTGCAAGTTACATGATAAAATACATAGCATCATCCATGGATTTGGTGATTTTCTTTTTCACCCAGGGTTATAGACATTGATGAGAAACATGCAGTCCGCACCAGTAAGAAAGAAACCAAGGGAAAGAATTCTCAGTTGGACCCTGCTGGCAGTTTCTGAATAGTGAAGTGGAAAAGTTGGATCTCTGTGTTTAGTGTGGCTCTGAGGTCTAGAAAGTGGGATTACAACATCCATTTTGTCTAATTGCTTTTACTTCTCTCCTTTATCTGGCTGCTACAGCCCCATGACCTTCACTAGTTAACTGCTTCACCAGAGTGAAAGGATTCCCTTGATGTCCGTAGGATTACTTGTTTTGAACTGACCTTTAAAAAGATGTCACTGACTAGGTTTTTCAATGCATCATTGAGGTCACTGGACAGTGTTCTTTAATCAGTGTTGGTGGCATTTGCTGTTTGTGGTAGAGGCTTTCTTTTCATTGCTGTAATCAATTAACGCATTTCTTTGATAGTACATGGGGTGGAATATAATTGGCCTTTGTTCAGAAAAGCATGTGCCAGGAATCCTCCATTAGTATATTTATTAAGCAGCTCACAGGTTCTCAGATAATGAGTAAGAAACACATTCTTTTCAACAAAGGTGTGTGGGCTTGTCAGTTTCACAGGGTGGGCTAGTGTCAACAGGGGGATAATCTTCAAACCAAACTGGTTTTGAGAAACCGGGGGAAGCTCATCATACACCATAAATGGGAAATCAGTGCTTGCTTTGGGTGTAAGCTTCTTTTAGGAGCCACCCACCACCACCTCCCCCTGCAGCCGACTGAGAGGCTGTTGATAAAATGCTACAGCTGAGGCCTACGAGAAGCTGTGGAGGAGTGTGGATCAGCTTCTTTGGGCAAAAGCAAAGTCTGGCAGAGCCACTCCTTATTGGTTAATTTTAGTATCAAAAATTTTGGAGGTCGGAATTAAAAACCACCTCCTAGAATGTCAGAGTTGGCGGACCATGCATATTATTTAGGGGCTAAATTTAACAGGGGGGCTGAGAACTACAAAAGTTTAAAACAAGTACAGTTTAAGGCAAGGTTTCTCAACCTTGGTTCTACTGACAGCCAAGCAATTCTTTGTTGTGGGGGCTTGTTCTGTCCATTCAACAACGTTTAGCAGCATCTCTGGTTACTGCCCACTAGATGCCAGTGACAACCCCATCCTCACACACACACACACACACACACACACACACACCCGCCAGATTTTGCCCATGCGCCCTGGGGGCAAACTTGCCCTGGATTGAGAACTGCTGCTGGTTTAGGGCAACCTTTCATTAATTGCTGAAGTCAGGCAAGTACTAGCAGCCCACAACCCCTGCTAGCTGTAGAATGACCTAGGGAATGCAGCACAGAGAATGGTGTTAAATTGGAAAGCTGAGACAGCACACTCATAAACGTGAATACAAGCTTAGGAAGGTGAGTGTTGGGTCTGGCAGGCCCTCTGAGAAAACTAGCTAGTTTTTCTGACCTGGATGAGATACTAACTCAACAGTCGCAGAACCAGCTGACTGTTCATAAACATGATTCCTTGGGGACAGGTGGATCGGTCATTTTGCAAACGATCCTTTTTTTTTTTTTAAATATTTAGTTTGGGGAGAGCACAAATTGGGGAGGGGCGGAGAGAGAGGGGGACAGAGGATCCCGAAACAAACTCTGTGCCGACAGGCTGAGCCCCATGTGGGGTTCGAACTCACGAAATGTGAGATCATGACCTGAGCCCATTTCAGACTTGCAACCCCACTGAGCCACCCAGGTGCCCCTGCAAATGATCCTTATGGCCTCCACCATCTTTGCCATCCCCCTTTCCTCTTACAGTCAGGTTTGGCACTTCCTCACCAAAAGTGATCCCAAGCCTAACTGCAATGCTACGTCCACTATCACCCTGATTTTGGCTTTTGTCCTCATGGTCTCTTCTATCGGATTGTGCCAGATGATAATGTGTGCCCTGTTGAGAGCTAGTACTCTGTGCGAAGCATTGTGCTCACTACTTGACCTTCATTTTTTCATTAACCCTCACAGCACATCACAAAGTACTTGTGTGTGTTGTTGGCTCCAGTTTACAAGTGAAGAAACTGAGGTTTACAGAGATTCTGTAAGTTATCAAAACAGCAGTCAAGAATATAGACAGAAGGATTCCACAACCCTCACACTTAACCTCTGTGACAACTATGTGGTTTACTGCATAACTCTTAACTCGGGAGTTACTACCTTACAAATGATGTAGAAAATCACTCCATGCCTTCAACATGACTCACCTGCCTCTTCCCTCCGTCAACCCTCAGCTTCCCCTAGGCTTTAGATAATTTGTGTGTTCGGTATTAAAGAAGGCAAAAAAGTCAAGATTTTTTGCTTTTATTGGCAGCAGCTTCCCTAGGCTTAACTACTTACATTCTACTAGCTGAAATAGTTCCATACATACAATTTGATTAATAAACCTTTTTTTTAAACCAACCAGAAGTACTACCAGAGAGTAGTAAGCTGTAGTAGTCACAGGTGAACAGGTGTGACGCATCTCAAGCAGATTGCTAGCCTCCTAACATAGCCAATGTCAGCCCTTCTAGGGCCTGGGGCATTTCATTTGGCCTTGGGCAGGAAGAAGAATAGGTAATTTTTTATCCTAGAGACTTGAAAATTTGGCTAAGTCAAGATGAGCTACCACAGTGGGGGGCATTGGCTAGAGAACAGGGGGAGTTGTGAAAAAGCTTCTTACAAATTTGTGCAAGACTCTGGTGCTGCACAGTGGTGAGCCCTCCTTTCCTGTCCCTTCAGATGGGACTAGCTTGTACAGCACCACGCATATTCCCATGTATAACATTCATCACACTTGGAATGCCTTAATTTCCCCAATGGTTAATTAATTCGTAGCTTCTGTACGCTAAGAAGGTGCTGTCGTGGCACTGGGGTGACAGGGGTGAACCAGATGGGCAATGGTGCCCAGCTGAGTCCTCGTTCCACGGTGCAAAAAACCAAGTATCGATAAACAAATAAGTGACCGACACCATGATGGTATGTTGGAAGTTCTCTACAGCAGTGCTGATCAAAGTGTGGTCAGAGGCGTGGCATCACCTGGAAACCTGCTGAAACTACAGGATCTCAGGCTTCCTCCTGGATGTACTGAGTTAGAATCTGCATTTTAACAGTGTCCCCAAGTGGTATGTATGCACCTAAAGTTTGAGAAGCCCTGCTATAAACACTATGCAACAAGCTGTTGTGCTAGAGAGAAATTAGAGGAGTCCATTCCAAATAGGGAAGTCTGATGAGAGGAGAAATGGGAGTTGTTTGAAGGGCGAGAATGAGCTGGCAATAGTCAGCGGAGAACATTCCAGACAGAAGCGGCAGAAAGTGCAGAGGTCCAGAGGGAGTCAAGCACTTGGTTTAAGTTAGAGCTTGCCTAGGACCTAAAACAGGGTGACAAAGGGGAAGGATAGCATTGAGTAAGGGTAGAGAAGTGGGTAGAATCCAAACATCCAGGGCTGGCAGGCCACACAGCAGACTAAAGGGTTTCAAATGACCTGAGAGTGCCGGGTGGCATGGGTAGGTTTTGGTAGCAGAGGGGCACAGCTTGATCAATGTCCACCTCCCCACCCCCATTGTGTTCTAGAGCAGGGCTACCATATCCATCTTCTTTCCCACATATTTAACACTTAGTAGAGACTTAAAAATGCTGAACAAACTGCTCCCTCTTGCTACTCGATGTAAGTTTCTGCTTCTAAAATCCTAGGCACAGATTGGTGCTACCATGCAAGGTATTTGTATCACATTATTAATTAAATAGACTTCTGTGGCCTGTCATCATTTAGAACATCATTCCCATAACAAAATCTATCCTGAATTTTGAACTCCCACAGAAAGAGCTGGATCATTATCTGGTTGTGAACTGAGTGGCTTTTTTTTTTAACAGAAAAGGTCTGTGTGTGTGTGTGTGTGTGTGTGTGTGTGTGTGTGTGTGTGACAAATGTGATTCAAAACACTTGTGACATTGTAGACATTTGGAGCTAGAAGGGAGCTTCTCTTTTATCCCACAAATACTGCTCCCCTGTCATGTAGAGAGCATAGAAGACAAGACATATGAAAAAGGACACAGGATCTAGCTCTTACCTTAGTGAATTCACAGGGCCCCAATGTTGCCAGCTGGATGAACTCACCATTTAGTTTTCATACTAAAACAAATGTATTAAGTATCGTATCCAGTGCAAACTACACGGTATCAAAAGGGGACATGAAAGCTCAAACAAATTAGATGGCTTTCTTTTAAAAACATTTTTTTATTAATGTTTATTTATATTTGAGGGGGGAGGGGCAAGGGCGGGGGGGGAGACAGAATCCAAAGCAGACTCCAGGCTCTGAGCCATCAGCACAGAGCCTGATGTGGGGCTCAAACTCAAGAGTCATGAGATCGTGACCTGAGCCAAAGCCAGATGCTTAACTGACTGAGTCATCCAGGTACCCCTAGATGACTTTCTAAATACATACGATGAAACGTACAGTTGCAGATGCTTGGTTATCCTTACAACCTAGTACCACAGAGAAAGGATTGGATCAAATGTCAGGAGGTGAGTGTTAACTCTGGTTCATTGAGTGACCTAGGGTTAAAGTCTGTGATTTCATATAAATGTGGATGTGTATGTATATGCAATTCAGTGAGGGTAAGCAAACTCCAAATTCTCTAAGATCTAACACTAAAGAATGTGTTTCTTACTCTTGTCCAGTATAGATATCCATGTGGTCATTGGGTACCCTCGTTCCTTCCACCTACTGGCTTTCCCCTACTTTAAGGCCTCTCCTCAGACCTGCCTCCATTCAGTGGATGGGGAGAAGAGAAGGGAAGGGAAGGTGTCCATGGAAGGTGTGTGTAGGCAGGACTGGGAATGCTTCCTTCCACCCACAGCCTCCCGGCTGTAATTCAGCCACAGGGCCACAATGACAGCAGGGGATTGTGGGGAGTGTGATCTACCTATGTTCTCAGGTAGGACAAGAATTAGGTTTTGTGTGCATCTAGCCGATCTATGCACGGATGTGTGTGTATGTATACACACACTTATGTGCATAAAAACACAGGTGTATATACACACATACATTTATAAGTGCAGGAGAAAAAAAGATTAAGTTTAGCTGAGGAAAACAGAACATCAAAATAACCATGAAGTCTGTAAGCAAAAAAATCTCTTTGTCCCTGAAGTAAAAAAGTCGTATTTATATCTAGTAGCACAAAGCTGATACCCTGGCTTCCAGGTCATCGAAGACTTAGGATTCTTTAATCTCCCTAGTCTATTGTCAGTAGGGCCTGGCCTCCCTGCTCACTTTGTGGACCAAGATGTCCACTGCAGAGCCAATCGGTCCAAGAGGAAAAGTGAAGGAAAGAGGGAAAGACCAAAAATTACCCCCCTCCTAATTTAGCCTTCTTTAGGACCTTTCTCAGAATCCCGTCCAAGTACTTTCTCTAACATTTCAGCAACAATCCCTACATGCAAAGAAGATTTGTGAAATAAAGTCTTTCATAAGGTGTATGAATACACTGCTTTCCGGTGTATATTGTGAGATATCATTTCCCATCCACTAGGATGGCTAATGTCAAAAAAACGGACAATAACAAGTATAGATGAAGATATGGAGGAATTGGGACTCTCATACACTGCTTGTGGCTTTGTAAAATGAAACAGCCACTCTGGAAAATTTGGCAGTTATGCAGAATGTTACACACTGGGTGACCAGATGACCCAGCAGTTCCACTCCTAGCTATATAACCAAGAGAACTGAAAATATACACTTGCATGTGAATGTTTATGGCAGCAGCATTATTCATGATAGTCATAAAGTTTAAGCATCCCAAGTATCCGTCAACTGATGAATGTGTAAGAAAAACTAATATATAGTGGAATATCAGTCACCATAAAAAGGAACGAAGTACAGATTCATGCTATAATATGGGTTACATTGAAAACGTTATTCTGAGCGAAAGAAGCCAAACACAAAAGACTACGTAATTGTGTGATTCTATTTATATAGAATCTATAGAGACACAAATCAGATTAGTGCTTGTCAGAAGCTGAGAGGAGGAGAAATGGGATGGATATGGGATTTCTTTTTGAGGTGATGAAAATCTTCTAAAATTAATCATACAGATGGTTACATAACTTTGTGAATGTATTAAAAGCCACTGAATTGTATACTTTAAAAGGGTGAATTTTGGGGCCCCTGGTTAGTTCAGTCAGTTAAGTGTCTGGCTCTTGATTTGGGCTGAGGTCATGATTTCATAGTCCGTGAGTTTGAGGTCCACATCGGGCTTTGGGCTGATAGTGCAGAGCCTGCTTGGGATTCTCTCTCTCTCTCGTTCTCTCTCTCTCTCTCTCTCTCTCTCTCTCTCTCTCTCTCTCTCCCCTTCTCTCTGTGCCCCCACTTTGTGCTTTCTCTCAAAATAAATAAATAAACTTAAAAAAACCAAAACGGTGAATTTCACGGTATGTGAAATGTATCTCATATACCGAGTATTCAATAAAGCTGTCATAAAAATACAAAAATATTGGGGCGCATGGGTGGCGCAGTCGGTTAAGCGTCCGACTTCAGCCAGGTCACGATCTCGCGGTCCGTGAGTTCGAGCCCCGCGTCAGGCTCTGGGCTGATAGCTCGGAGCCTGGAGCCTGTTTCCGATTCTGTGTCTCCCTCTCTCTCTGCCCCTCCCCCGTTCGTGCTCTGTCTCTCTCTGTCCCCAAAATAAATAAACGTTGAAAAAAAAATTAAAAAAAATACAAAAATATTAATAGGGTTCAGTTAATAAGGAATGGATATTAGATACACAGGGAGCACTCTGCATGTGTCTATATACATTCATAAGCTTTTTTTTTCAAAATTATATTTATGAAAAAATGTTTTTTAAGTTTATTTTTGAGAGAGAGAGAGACAGACAGACAGAGCATGGGCAGAGGAGGGACAGAGAGAGAGGAAAACACAGAATCCGAAGCAGGCTCCAAGCTCTGAGCTGTCAGTACAGAGCCCAACACAGGCTGGAACTCATGAACCGGGCTGAACTCATGAGATCATGACCCGAGCTGAAGTTGAACGCTTAACCAATTGAGACACCCAGGCTCCCCTCAAAATTACATTTATTAAGCTATTATCTGTATCTATTAAACTTGTATCTATTAAACTATTTTCTCATCTATGCCAAAACTGTATTTTAAGAAAATTATTGATTCGAATTGCATTAGAACTTGTTTTACCATCAACTTTCTGAAAGTCAATTCAAAGTGACTCAGGCATTTAAAAAAAAAAAAAAAAAAAAAAAAAGACAAGGCCACATCAATGAAAAGTCCAGGAGGTAGAAATGGCTTCAGGCATCTGAATCCAGGTGCTAACATGAATGTGCTAAGAATCTGCTCTACTCTCCCCTGGACTGGCTTCCTTCTTAGGCAGGCGCTCCCCACGTGATTAGACAGAAAACCCTTGCAACCCAGGTTTGCATAGCATGAGCTTATCAACCCCAGCAGAGAGAACATTCTCTTTCTAGTAGTTCCAATACATTTCCAAGGCATGACTCTTGGGCTGCCTTAGGTCATTTGTCCATTCCTGAACCACAGAGTGGGGACAAACTCACCCAGACCACAAGAAATGAAGGCAGGGGAAGTAGCAGTTCCCCAAAGGATGCAGGAATGGGCAAAAACACATGCCCACTAGAGTCTTATTACAGAAGCCATCACTCATCTTAGGGTGGAGGGAGAAACACTGTCTGTAAAATATATGCATAACCATTGTCTAGGGATGAATTTCAAAACAGCCAATCAGCTCACCTAACCATTATCAGTTTTACCCTCCCCGACTTGAAGCAATCGCCTGTGAAGGGAAAACACATACACATAATTATGGCCATTCAATAAATTCAAAGCGGCTCCATGCAACAATGGACCCTCCTCCTTCAGCTAAATCACATGAAGGTACAGTTTCTAAAGTGGAATTTAAGCTTTTAAAGTTTAAAAGACACCTGTCGTGTATATCAGTGCTGGATCCCTAAGACCTATGACAGTGTTTGGCTCACATTTGGACACTCACAAAATATGTTGACTGTCTATGCAACTTACTCAAATATTTGTGGGTCCAGAAACATTTTGCAGGTTTCTAAATTCTCAGAGACTCTTGATTATTCCTAGCAGAAAAGAGAAGAATGTGATCTGAAGAGCGAATCCTTTGATCCCATGGAACCCCCATTAAAAATAAGATGACTCAGTCATCACGGGGTATCGGAGGGTAAAAATAAATCATAAAAAGGAATATTCATAAATGAAAACCAGAATCCCAACCCTCGCTAATAAACATGACATTTTCAATTTGCAAAATCTGTTTTTCCAATATGTAAGTTTCACTTTACAGTGTCTTCTTTGAAACAAGCAAGCTCCTTAACCTCCTTGCAGGTCAGGCCTGTGATCTAGGAACTCATTAATTGTAATTTTTCTCCCGGCACCTTCTCCATCACTCTCATTTACTCTGTCTGTAAAATGATGATAATAATAATCTGTGCTCACCTAACATTCGGTAATAATTGCTAATTAACTAATTTTTATATGTAGAAACCTGTGAAGACTTTACACAGGTGCTAAGTTATTATTTTAGGCTCGGTGGGGAGGGAGGAGAAGATCCGACTTTCTGTTTGCAAGTGTGATGGCTCACACTCTAATGCTGTCCACTCCATGAGGATACAGTATTATAAACTGCTTTCATGTATCATCCACTGCTGATTGATTTGACAAACAAAACCCTGCAGTGTGATATCACTTTCTCTTGTCACCTTGGGTCTCAAATAGTCAGAGCTGTGCTCAGCGTGTCATCTGTCGGGGCCTTTTTACAGCAAAACATAGCCACTTCAACACTGGCGTCAACAGAGCCTGAGTTCAAATGATGTCGAGTTACAATTCTCGAACTAGTGATTTCCAGAGTGCCCCTTCCTCATCTAACATAGAACACACAATTGCTTTTCATTTGCATACTATTTGATTGTATTAAAATAAAAAAGAGAGTTGCCCATGCCCTCTTTAAAAAGGAGAGAGAGATAGATGCTCATTGTTTAGGGGTTTTTCCCTTGCCTTTCCTTTTTATCATTTTTACAACAAAAGAATAACTTCTTTTCATCTGGGAGGGCTTCAGGCAGAACATTTTTGAGATGTCAGCCAACCGAGAGAAACGTGACATTACCGTTCTTTGAAATCTTGTCTTGAAACTGTGGTTTTGGTACCCAGATCAACCCGGCATTTGGCAATGAAAAAGCTAAAACAAAACATTACTGAAAATAGTCCTACAATGGTATGGTGTTTCTAGGATAATCGTTTGTTATATTTTAACAAACGAAAGTCACTCAAACTTTTTGATCTATTTTCATTGCTGCGCAGGAACAGACACGAAACATTTCACAAAGCTGGCCACGAGCTACTTGTTACAGGCGCAAAAAGCAATCATGGAAAAACCTTCAGCAATGGTAACATTTTTCTCTACAGGTAAAATGGAAAATGTGTCCAAACGCGGGCATACTCTCTGTAATTTTGGCAAATAGCACACTCAGTCTTGACAGTATACACAAAGCCTTAGAAGTTGAATCCAAAAAGATGAAAGAACTCCGAGGACAGTGAGTCAGTTTGTCATTGGTGGGAATCTCTGCAGTAACTTATAATTTATCCACGGGTTGTGTAAGCTTAAAGATGAAGATAAAGCCGCACTCAGAGAGCTCGCCGAGGGGTCTTTAAGTTCTGGGAAGTAAGTGAAATTGTGTTTCTAACTTCTGTAATACATGTTTTGATTTTGTTACTTCCAGAGGGCAGTAATTGACTAGCAAAGACAGGGACTACCCAGTTTGTAAACAGAATTGCCAATAATAGTCCAAGAATGGCACACAACTCCAGGGACAATAGCCCTCCTTACCTGAGGGGATACGTTCCAAGACCCCCTCTCCCCCTGGGGGATGCCTGAAACCATGGGTAGCTCTAAACCATGGATAGACTGTGGGGTTTTTTCCCTATACGTACATACCTATGATAAAATTAAATTTATAAATTAGGCACAGTCAGAGATTAATGATATCTAATAATAAAATAGAACAATTATAACAATATACTGTCATAAAAGTTATGGGAATGTGGTCTCTCTCTCCCTCAAAATATCTACTTGGACTCACCTTTCTTTTTTTTTTTTTTCTCATTAAAGAAAATGTTTATTTACTTTTGAGAGAGAGAGAGAGAGAGAGAGACACAGAGACAGAGCATGAGCAGGGGAAGGGCAGAGAGAGAGGGAGACACAGTATTCAAAGCAGGCTCCAGGCTCTGAGCTGGCAGCACAGAGCCCGACGCAGGGCCCACGAACTATGAGATCATGACCCGAGCGGAAGTCGGACACATGACTGACTGAGCCACCCAGGCACCCCTAGCCTCACCCTTCTTGTGACCTGAGATGACCAAATGTCTGTGGATGCCGTAAAGTGAGGTGAACAACGTAGGCATGGTGATGTAGCGTCAGGCTACCGTTGACCTTCTGACCATGCACCACAAGGAGGCTCACCTGCTTCCATGACCTTGGGTAACCGAAACCACAGAAAGTGAAACTGCAGGTAAGGGCGGGGTGGTGGGGGTGACTATCATAACAAAAACTTAGGAACGCCTTTTGGGAAAAGTCAAAGGAAGTTCCACACTTCGCCCTTTATTTGAGAATGGTAGAGTTTCTTCTTCATGCCAAAACCCCCACACATGGACTTCTGACCTTTTTGTTTTGTGGCAGTCGACAAAAATGAATTGAATTAAATAACATATACATATACACTTAATAGTAACACTGACCCTAAGTCGGTGAATAACACCATTCTACTCATTAGAAGGAATTTCATCAAAGAAACAATACGAGTAATTGTGCTCCATCTTGGGTCTTGGCAAACGTTCTCTGTAAAGAACCAGATAGTAAATATTGGCGGCACTGTGGGCCATGTCGTCTCTGTCACAAGTATTCAGCTGTAACGTTGTAGCACAAAAAAGCAGCTGTAGAAAATATGTAAATGAATGACCGTGGCTGGATTCCAATAAAACTCTATTTTCCAAAGGGTTGGATTTCGCATGCAGGCCTTAGTTTGCCAACGGCTCTCACGTATGAATGCCCTGCCACTTGGGCAAGACAAAAATCAGCTCAACTCAAACCCATTAAGACCATCAGAGTGAGACAGAGAGATGTGGACTTTATACTAAATAGATGTTCAATTCATGTTGATACTTCGAACGAAGGGAACAGTGGAATATTATAAACTTGGGAATCCGAAAAACCTACATTCAATACCGCTTATTGGCTGTATGACCTTTGCAAGTCACTTACCTCAGTTTCTTCATCTCTGAAAGGGAGATGTTATTAGCACCTGTTTCACAGGGTAGATGTAGATTTGAATGGCATACCGCTGAAATCAGGAAGCCTATGGAAAGTGCGTGGCACAACGCCAGGCGTTTCCTGCGCGAGACAACATTAGGACTGAATTAATGACCATAAGGGGGGGGTCAGCATTCTAGTGGAATTGCATTGTCTGTGTTTCCTGAAGTTATCATCTACAAACCGGGCCCAGATTCTCTGCCCTAGACACCTGCAATTCGAGGACCCAAATGCTTTTGTATACAGACTCTGAATATGGAGTGATGGACTAAAAGGAGTTTTGCTGACACATGTCACCAGAAAGGAATTAGAGAAAGAAAAGTCCCTATTAGAGCTACCTGTGAATCATCACTCTCTTGGAGTTATTTATTATTCTGCGAATTAACCAGTGAGTCCCCACAACAATTTTACCAACCCAAGACACAAATGAACATCAGAAGAATGTGAGGTCCTGTCTCTATAAAAAAAAAAAAAAAAAAAAAATGGTGGCAATAGTCATTAAGGCAATCCCTTGAAAGGAAACAGTTGGATGGCACTGTCTTTCAAGGATAAATGTGCCCACAGGGCTAAGTGTAAAAACCAAAGTATCTTTGCCACAGCCCTGTGCCCAGAATAACAGTGAATATGCCTTCATTACCGGATGCGCATTTCAAACAAGGGAGACACTTGTTCCTCCTTTGTTCACAGGGATGAGAGACAGAAACTAGAGAGATATTTTATTGAAGAAAGCATAAGGTCAAGCAAGTCTTATTCTCCCCTCTATATCCCCCAGATTGAGCACAGTCCTGGGTATACAATAGCCGCTCAATAAATGCCCAGGACACTCTGGACTGACAGAAGAGAAGGTGCAGTGGCTTTCTCAGGCTTCCAATGGCACGGACACACGGGGCTGGAGCAGTGTACTATTCAAAGCTCTTGTGCTGCACTGTGGGGCATATTGGAGACAGTAACCGATTGCATCATATTATATGCTTGGCATAATTATACTGCAGGCTTTTGTCTCCTTTGGTGCCAGTCAGTCTCAAAACACATGCTGCTTCCTCGCTTTGCTTATGTAAAGTGCTGGGGTTGCCCACTTGTTACAATTGGGATTTGTGAACTCTGTGTCCACGGTCTGAGTCATCGCAGCCTGGAGGCTCATGCTTGGGAGAACGGGGATGGCTTTTCCCCAGAGAAGATGGTCAACAATGGGCATTTCTGTCCGGGAAGAAAAAGAGGAAAGTGGCAGACATGGACTGCTTGGGGCCAGATCAGATGGAAACTGTTGATCGAGTTCACCTTTCATTTTTTAAAACATTAATAATCAAGCTGCTTTCCCCCCTCAGTTTTAAAAAGGGAACTCGAGCTGAGGAGAGTTACAGGCTCTCCCCTCTAAATCTCCCTCCCATCCATTTACTTCAAGTCTTTGCCACCCTCCTCATCCAAGCCACCAACTCCCTTACCTGGACGATTGCAATAGTTTCCAAAGTTGTCTCTCTACATCCCAGCACACCCCTTTCCATTTCCACATCACTGCCAGAGTGATCTTTTTAAGATGGAAAAATGGTTCTGAACCACTGCTGCTTATAACCATTCAACAGTTTCCCGTTTCTTTTAAGAGAAAGAATTGTAACTCTATACCTCGCTTCTCAGGCTGGGCATGATCTCACCCTGCCTCTCTTGCCAGCCTCATTTTGTGCTTCTCTCTTAGTTCTGTGCTGCAGCAAATGCAGGCATTCCCAATTGTCCCTTGGTATCCATTTTCCCTTGTGTTTAAAGAGAGAGAGAAAAAAAAAAGCTGGGTTTCCCAGGGCCCATGACTACCCAGCCAAGAGCTACTTTTCTAGTTTTTCTGAGTTCTGGAGAGTAGAACAGAAGGAGAAGTGATATTGTCCCTCAAAAGGAAATAAGCCTGCTCCCCATATCCTAGCTTTCCCCTCCTACTGGTCAACAAGCAGGCTAAGCACATAGGACCAGGGGAGGATATCCCGTAGGCCAACCCCAGCGTATCACGATCATGTCAGTAAAGTATGGTTGGAACATAGCCACATCCATGGACTTAGGCATTGTCCGTGGCTGCTTTCACACCACAATGTCAGAGTTGAGAAGCAACAGAGACCATACGAGCTGCAAAGACAAAATATTGCCAGTCTGGTCCTCTACAGAGAAGTTTACCAACCTGTGCCCGAGGGGTACAGAGCAACAAGACAGAAGGGGCCCGGGTTCATGGCCTTATAGAGCTGACATATCAGCTGACTCACTCCATTTGGGCTGATAAATATAAAAAATAAATCTGTCCTGTTGCAACTTTGGTATCTGGGGCTTCTGTTGGAGAGGCCTTCAACCTGAGCATTACTGAGGTTTTGGGTAGGAGAATTCTTTGTTTTCGGAGGCTGTGTTGTACGTTGTAGGATGTTAAACAGCAGTCCTGGAATGTACTCACTAGATGACAGTAGCATCCATTGCCCAAGTTGTGACAACTATAAATATCTCCAGACACTGCCAAATATCTCTTGGTGGATAGAAATTACTTCTAGCTGAGAAGCATCGTGTTAGAGCAACTTCACCAGCTATGCTAAGCATCTCTCTCTCCTCAAACCTTCCAGAACCCCTCCCCCACTGCCAGGAACTCCCCCCACTGCTCTCCCTAGCAGAAATGCTGTGATCCACTTCTCATCTGGTTATCTCTCACGTAACTTTCATGTGTCAGCTTCAACATCACTTCCTCACAACCCTCCACTGATCTTCCCACTAAAGAATGCTCTGAAAGTCACCTGTCGTGTCCCTAGGCAACGATATTGTGATTATTGATATATTGTTTGTCATTCATAGACACACATAATAAATAAGTGGTTCTTAACTGGCTTACTCACGGGACATTGTAATTTTGTGGGAAAAGCAGAGGACCAGTAACTGTAGAGGAGGCAAACCTGAGTCTTGCCATGGTCCTGCCTGGGGGCACTGGGTCCATATTGCTGGTTATAGAATAAGGAAGAAGCAGCCAGGGAGAAATGGGGTCTCTGTACTTCCCAGCTCTAGAATTCCCATAAACCAAGGGACCTGCCTTCCTTCCGTAGCAGCCAAAACATCTGCTAAAGTTAGTGCATTTCTGTATTTCAGAGCAACATATGGATTTCTACTTTGCCTTTGGTTGTGAAATCACTTGCATTTTAACCCTGTCCTTTTCGACCTGTGAAGCTGTATGTGATATGATTTATTAACCCTGCACTATACTCTTTTAAGTTAAAGATAATCCCTACAATCACATCTTAAATTCACGTGCAGATAAATATGTGCCCCCTACATTCTCCAGCCCCTCCATTTATCCTAATTGAGAGGCTAAACCTTCAGATAGATCTAGATGCTTCCTTAGCAGAAGCCATTAAGAGATGTGTGTGGCCTACCTAAGTCCTTTATATTTTTCTCTCTGTTCAGTTAGAGTTTGTCTTCTCTCTCAATCCCTCTCTTTAGACTTTTGCACTTTCACATCCAGAATCTTTTTCTAAAGATCCTTAGCATTCTGTAAGTGAACTTATATACTGTTGAAAATAAGGGCACTCTCTTCATCCTCTCTTAGAAGAACATACACACTAGTCGTGTGCACATGTGCATGTAATGGTTGCAAGAGATATTTGACCACCATACCAAAGGCATGTCTTTTATAGCAGATCTGGTTTTAAGATTGAGTTCCACCAGTTATTAGGATGCCAGTACATCTGTGAACAGTTGTATAAGCTCTGAACCTTGGTTTCCTCATCTTTTAAATGGGTCTAGTATTGCTCACCTGAAGGTATGCAGGATTAAGGAACACAGTGCCTTGCACATAGCAAGTGTTCAAAGAATATTCTTTCTTTCTTTCTTTCTTTCTTTCTTTCTTTCTTTCTTTCTTTCTTGAGAGTTGGGGAGGGGGTAGATGGAGAAAGAGAGAGAGAGAGAGAGAAGTAGGCTCCACACTCGGTGCAAAGCCTGACATAGAGTTTGATCCCACAACCTGGGGATCATGACCTGAGGGGAAACCAAGAGCCGGACGCTCAACGAACTGAGCCACCCAGGTGCCCCAGAATATAAGCTATTTCTATGATCCATCCATTCCGTCTTTACCAGAATCCCTGAGACAGGTCACAGACCTTGAGATAACCAGCTGATTCATGGAACAGACAGTGACTGTGCTCTGCTAACCAGACCATACGGGACTTCACCACTTTACCTTGATTCAAATATCCGAGGGACCCCCGGCAGACATTGTAAGGGAGCCCCTGACAGACATTGTAAGACACTTCTAAGAGCACATGAGGTAAGCAATACCCTTGCATCTTGACACTTGCACATCCGTAATGTGTCACTGTATGCATGCATGAACAAGCACATGTATGCAAACTCATGCCTGTGCTAATATAGACACAAAAATACCACCTGCACACCCTCCACTGAACCTTTGTATCTTGCTCGAGAAATCTTCAGGCTTGCCTCTCTCTCTCCCCTCTCCTCTTCTCGGAAGGTTGTATAGGGTCATGGATATATGGATAGAAGGTGTACGTAACGGCTAAGAAAAAGCCACAGAATAAGGAGAGGGCAGGACAAATTGTGGATTACATCAGAGTGAGGATGAGCTGGGAAGATAGGAATATGAAAAAAGTGTCATATTTTTTAATATTTTGAGAGAGAGAGGGAAAGAAAGAGAGAGAGTGAGCAGGAGAGAGAGGCAGAGGGAGAGGACAGAATCCCAAACAGGCTCCACCATCAGTGTGGAGCCCGACACAGGGCTCGATCCCACAACCTGGGGAAAACGACCTGAGGTGAAATCAAGAGTCAGATGCTGAACCAACTGAGCTACCCAGGTGCCCCAAACAAAGTGTCAGGGTATCTCAAGATGTAAATAATCAAACTAAGCAGAACTAAACATTCAGGAATTTTATACTTAGTTGCCATTTACTTGGCACTTACTCTATGACAAAAGTTTAGCAACGAATGTACAAATTATTCACAACAACTCTAACACGGTAGATGCTATTACCTCCGTTTGACAGATGAGGAACTTGAGGCCCAGATTTGCCCAAGACTTCCTGTGGACCTGTGAGTGACGGAGCGGAATTTCTAACTCCTGAGTGCTTGATGCCAAACTCACCAGGGGTAGAGCAAGGTCCCAAGGATTCCACACAGTGAGAAGGCTGAAAATCCTTGAGGTAGCAGGCACTAGCACCCACCCCAAATCCATTCTCCCATCCAGACCATGACAATATGGCGGGGACATGGCTGCCCAGCCAGGGACAACACTCATAGCACCGCTGGCATTGAGATGGACCTTGTCACTCATATTCACTAATGGAGTAGATGCGGCCTGTGTCCCCTCAGAGCCAACATTTTTAAGAGGCAGGGGTGCCTCCTTCATGTTCTTTTTTCCCCTCCCTCTAGCTGGATTCCCCAGGCAACCAACAGTGAAGGATGACTGAACTTGGAGACGGAAGGAATCTGGGTCTCTCAATTACCATGTGGAAGCAAGGGAAGCGACAGGCCACCCTCCCTCAGGACACTTCCATAAGCTAAGCTAAGCAAGAAAACCACTTGTATTGTGATCATGCCATTATCATTTTTAGGTCTTCCTGGTCACAGCCCTTGTACTATCTTAACTCCTACAACTTCTTTCTTTGCCGTGAACAACAAAAATTGGCCCTTGTTGGTCTAAGAAGATAAAAAAAAAAAAAGCCCCCCAACAGCATAAGCAAATGTTAAATGAATCCCAGCTCCAGGAAATAAACATCTCCATAATTTGGAGACAAAACTCATTCAAACATCACTTATGAGACACAGCTATTATTTAGAACTATTTAGAACTGTTTATACTCTCTCCTCTTCCTTTCAGATAAAGCAAACACAGTGAGATACAGAAAATGTGAATAGATAGCAGACGATGTTCATAATATTTCAAACTCTGAAAGGTGTTCTGACGATTAAAATATCTCAAATTAATAATGGGAGAGGAGAATGAAGTATTTACTTAAAAAAAAAAATCGTTAACTTCTTTTTCCTCTGGCCTGAAATGGTTTCTCCTCATTTTCTTCAGTCACACTTTATTCAGTGGAGTGTCTGGTTTTCTGAGCCAGCTTGTCTTTTATGAATTTTCCAGGTGGTTTGAAATGCAGAGTAATTAAGTGACTCCTGCAAGGTTGCATACAAAGAGCTGCAGCCTTGAATCTGCAGCCTCCTCTCCTGGCCTCTGGGCTTTCCTCCTCCAGGCACCCCACCCTCCATGCACAAAACCAACCAGAGATGAGGTCTTTTTTTTTTGCAGAAACAAGCACAAAAACCTCCTTTTTAAGCTTCACATTGACGTACTTACTCACCATTCCTAAACTGTTGCATCTTAAAAAGTTCGGAAATTCGTATTTGGTATGCCAAATCCCGAAAGCCTAGAGATGAAAAACTACCTTAGTGGGAGTTTGTGCCTGTTGAATATGTCCAGACACCTGGAAATAAACTCTCTGCTTTTCTCTCTGCTCCACACTTCATACTTCGTGCTCTAGCGGAGAAAGGGAAAGTGCATGGAATTAAAATGCAGACATGGCACCCGGTTACAGCCCCCCTGTGGCTCTGGCTTTATGCTTTTGTACAACAGGCTCAAACAGAGACAATAGCTAGTACACGAGCCTAATTATTCTGTGCGTGCAAGCCGCAGTCTGGACCTGGGTTTGATTTAGTGCTTTTCAATAGAACTTAGAGAAGACGGTTAAGACTTATTGCCACAATTGCGGTTTCCAAGCTGTCACACCCACACAGAAATGCTGGGTCAGGCTCCACTGTTTAAAGCTACAAATATTTCACCTAGGTCCACACCCTTTCCTGCTAAGCTTAGAAATGGGTTTATAAGTTTTGTCTGGTAAACTTCTCTTAAGGTCCTTACACTTAAAGGCTTCTTACTAGGGCCCAGGTCCCTAACCCTGATAGAATTCTCAGCCATTGACCTTGTTCAGTGGTCAAGGGAAAGCTGTGAAGGTGAATTTGTACAACGTGATGTCACCCTGTTCCTTTAAGAATCCCGAGAGTGACCGCTTCCGTAAACAGCCACCCTCATATCTCTGACTTCTACATCTACCCACTTACATCTTTCCTTTTGAGGGTAGGAATTTGACCTTTTAGTTTTGACCTCTTAATTTGGGGGTCATCCATCAACGGTCCACCCTCATCAGTACCCACAACTACCTTTGACATATATGGCCATCAACTAAAGGTAAGTCCACTTTTTAAAAAAGTATGTATTTATTTTGCATGGGAGAGGGGCAGAAAGAGAAGGAGAGAATCCTAAACACGCTCCAAACTCCTCAAGAGTTCATGATCAGAGCTGGTATCAAAGGTTGGGCGCTCATCTGACTGAGCCAACCATGCACCCCAAGTTAAGTCAACTTTTATGTTGATTGTCTGATGGGACGAATGGAAATATCAGATGTCTATATGAGTCAGTATATTTTAGAGACAGAAGTGATCTCTAAGTATGGCTGTTGCTCTCCCTGGTCCAGCACAATATCCTCTTCTGAAAGTGGTTCTCTGATCTTTCCTCTGAGGTCTTGTACACCCCCTGTTTTTAGGCCAAGGTATAATGCACATCTCTTGGATTCAGGGATTGGTAGGGGACCCAGCTTGGCCAATCAGCATATTCTGGGCATAATGTTGACACATGACCCCAGTGCCATAGACTGAGTGGTTGTGTACCCCCTAGGAATCCATATATGTGATAGTATTAGGAAATAGGGTGTTTGGGAGGCAATTAGGTCATAAGGGCAGAGCCCTCATGAATGGGATTAGTGCCATTATAAAAGAGGCCCCACAGAGCTCCCTTGCCCCTTCCATCATATGAGGTGATAGCAAAAGTGTGGTCATCCAGGAAGTGGGGCCTGCTTAGACACCAAATCTGCTGGTGCCATGATCTTGGACTTCCCAACTCCATAACTGTGAGAAACAATTATTTGTTGTTTATAGGTCACCCAGTGTGTATTATTTTATTGTAGCAGCCCAAATGGACTAAGATACTAAGGTAGTACAATCAGAAGAAATCCATGAAGTTTTCTAGGATTATTGCAATGGATAAGTTCTCTTTAACATAGGCTATGCTAACAGAAGGATGTAAGTCTGGCCCTGTTGGGCACCAAGGAGAGAGAGCTGGCCTAGAATGAAACCAACATGGAGGAAAAGAGATCCAAGAAATAAGGCATGAATGTGTTCTGGTGACACATATGACCTGGATCCATCTGTGCCTGAAAACATACTGATTGTTGGCCTTAAGCATGTTTGAACCAATAACTCCTTTTTTTTTTTTTTTTTTCTTAATACAATTTGACTAGCATTTCTGTCGGGGTGACCAGAAGAGTTGAAAACAAGTTAAAAGAAGGCCAGTGTGACTATATTCAATGATTTTCAACGTGTAAGCTATAGAGTTTTAAGTAATAAAACTAAGATTCACTTGTCTCCTTTCTTTAGTCTTCATCTATTGCCTCATTCGCTCATAGGACTTCAAATATCTTTTGTACTATGTTGTCCAGTTTTGCCTGGGTGCCTCATACTACTTTAGTTATTTCCTGATGCTCAGAGACATGTCAAATGTCACATTTCCAAAATCGAATTCTTGATTGCTCCTCCCAAACACCCTCTTTTCTTGATCACCCTCATGTCAGTAAAGGCCGCCATCTTGTGTTCAGTTTGTCCAAGCCAGAAACTGGAGACAGGACTGTGCTTTCTCCCTGCCCTTCACCTTGCATGTTCAGGCCATCAGGATGTCCCATCTGTTGTACGTCTTCAATGGGCGTCAAATCAGCACCTTTCCTCCATCTCTGTAGCCTCCAGTGTAGCTCGAGGATCATCACCTCTGTCCCGGGTCACCAGAGCGGCATCCGTCTATCATCTGATTCATTCACAGTCACTTTCAAATCCATGCTCTACGCGACAGCCATCAAAAGTCAATTTAATTGTATCATGCCCTACCTCTGCCCAAGATACTTTGCTTCGCGGTAGACACAGAATTAACACCTCACTGTGGTCTAAAGGGGCTCTGTATGCTCTGACCTCATCTAGTGTCATTGTGTAGCCACTCAACTACCAATACCCATCCCCACAAAGTTTTTCTTGCTTTCTAGAACACAGACAGGCCACTTCAGGGTAAGCTTGTGGTGATGTTCCTTCTGCCAAGTGTGCTTGCTCTTCCTCAGTTCTTCACGTGCTTTTGAGCTTTCTGTCGTGCGGTTCCCAGCCTGAATATCAGGCCATTCTGTGCAGAGGTCATTCTCCTCTCAAGACTCCATCTGCTTCCTTCATATACTTCCACAATTTGAAAATACTTACTTATTGGTTTACTTACATACTACCTGTCTTGCCACTTGACCGAACTCCATACAGGCACATGGTAAGCACCTGATAAATATAAGTGAATGAAAGAAGTCCTGTGAATCCATCTGCAGACAAGCCATTTTCCAGAGACAGAATAAATAACATGTTGCACACACATGGGCTCTTTGTCAAATGTTTGCAGATGCTATAGTGTGTACCAAAACTCAAGTACCTTTACGACGTTAGTGAGTTGATATTGGCTTTTTTTTTTCTTTTTTTTTTGGGGGGGGGGTCTTGAGGTATTTTCTAAATTCATCGTTCCTTTACATGAAAATTTCCACCTCCAGACCACCATGCCCTGGTAATTTGTACAAGCTTATTCTCTAGCACTCTCCCATGCTTTTGAAAGTTAAAAATTGATCTTATTAGGGCTTTCGTGGTGCAAAGTTCTAATCTGGGCGTTGCTGAAAATGAGGAGATGTGTTCTCAGGAAATAAAACAATGACAGATTTTGTGAGAAAGTATAATAGACCATAAACCTGAATGGAAGCTAAACACTGTTTCAGTGCTAATTCATTCACACCACTCCCCACTACCTTCATCAGGCTGTGTTACTTATTCAAAGATGATTAATAAGAAAAAGGTGTACATGGAGCTTATGCATAAAAACTGGAAAAATAAATGGGTGCCTGGGTGGCTCAGTCACTTAAACGTCTGACTTCGGCTCAAGTCTTGGTCTCACTGGGTTGACAGTGCAGAACCTGCTTGGGATTCTCTCTCTCTTTCTCTCTCTCTGCCCCTCCTCTGCTCATGCTCTCTCGCTCTCAGAATAAATAAACTGAAAAAAAAAAAAACCCTGAAAAAATAGTATAAACAAGAACTGTATTATATAGATACGTATCTTTATGTAAAAAGAATAAGATGAAATATATAAAAGATGACAGAAATAATCTCCGAGGAATTATATACATACGATATAATCTCACTAAGAAAATATTTAAAATAAGAGATATGAAGATTTGAAGGAGAGGTGCTAAGACAACAAAGGGTGATAAGTGGGTTGAGAAAGAAATGAAAGAGAAAAAAAGGCAGAGTGAAATTCATAGTAGACGGAACAAAAAACCCAATCATAACTCCAAACTGATGACTGAAGGACTGAAGAAATCCTGCTAAATACAATGAAATATAATAAAGATCTAAACATGGTTATAGAAAGGATGATAAGTACGGGAGGTACAACTTATATGTAACCAGAATTGCTGAAGATTAGTAATAAATGCGGTGAAAAAATACATGTAAAGACTCTTGAAATACATTTCATTTGGAGACAGAAGGGCACACCACATCCTTGAGAAAAGGGATAGATTACCAGGAACAGAAGATACATACAAGGAACAGAAGAACATTAACTGGGAGCAGTTAATGTTATTGCAATTTTTTAAAAGCAAAAAAATTTTGAATGTTTTTCACAAAGAATATTCCTGTTTTTTAAACAAGAAAAATGAGAGGCACCTGGTTGACTCAGTTGATTAAGCATCGGACTTCGGCTCAGGGCACGATCTCATGGTTTGTGAGTTGGAGCCCTGCATTGCGCTCGCTATAAGGAGCTTGCTTCAGATCCTCTGCCCTTCCCCACTGCTGTGAGCTCTCTTTCTCTCTCTCTGCCCTTCCCCACTGCTGTGGGCTCTCTCTCTCTCTCTCTCTCTCTCTCTCAAAAACAGATAAACATTAAAAATAAATAAAGAAAAGAATTCTATCTTAACAAGAAAAGTGAGGCATTTCAGAAGGGATGATCAAATAAAACCTAACGTGGAAGATGTTTCACAGGGAATGTTTTTTTGCTGTAGGGAACAGAAACTGACTCAAATTGGCTCACAACCTTGCTACTCCTGGTGTGGTCCCTTTGCAGCAACAGTGGCCTCCCCTGGAAGCTTGTAAGAAATGTGGAACCTCAGGCCTTACCCCAGATCTATTGAATCAGAACCTGCAGTTTTAACGAGATTCTCTACTGATTCAGATACACATTATGGTCTGAGAAACACTGGCTTCAATGATGGGAGATTTAGTTTTTGTTGGTGTTCTCAACCTTGGCTATACAGCCAAGCATAAACCCTAAGTAGCTTTAAGCAGTCCTGGCATGGAGGCTGTACCCCTTACTAGTTAAATTAGAAATTCTGAGGCTTAGTCTACTACATTTTATTTCATTTTTTACCATTCCAGGAGATTCCGCTATGAAGCCATAGTTGAGAACTACTGCACTAGGGGTTGGAAGTAGGTGGGACTTCAGGGTTGGTTGATTCCACAATTCGATAGAATGATGGATCCAAGATCTTCTCATCTCTCTGCTTGACCATCTTCAGGGTTGGCTTTTGATTCATAATGTTTCTTCTTTCCTCACAGTCTGCCTCCCTCCCTTCTTGCTTCATTTCCTCCATTTTTCTTTTTAAAAAAATTAAAAAAAAATTTTTATTTATTTTTGACAGACAGACAGAGCATAAGTGGGGGAGGGGCAGAGAGAGAGGGAGACAATCTGAAGCAGGCTCCAGGCTCGGCACTGTAAGCACAGAGCCCGACATGGGGCTCGAACCCACAGACCGCGAGATCATGACCTGAGCTGAAGTCAGACGCTCAACCGACTGAGTCACCCAGGCGCCCCATTATTTCCCCCATTTCCCCCGGCTTTTCTGCTTTCCTGTCTTCCTTTTCTTTTTGTACACATAGGGAAATATTGAATATAATTATCACCAAATGTTAAAATGGTTATTTCGGGGAATTTTGAGTGATTTGGGGGTATAATTTTTAAAGTGTGTCTATTAGTTTATGTACCTCAGAATTGGTTTTTTTAACGTGGGTTGGGTCTTCATCATTAAAAATCCTAAGAACCATTGGCTTACCCCAAACATTCTTCTCTCACACGTGAGGAAACTGAGGCCCTAGAGCACAACACTGAGGGGAGAGGATTGACGACAAGTCCTGGTGCTACTTCGTGCCATCCGGATCCATGAGTAATGCCCATGGTGTGGCTCTCTCTCTCACCTCTTGGGATTAAGTGGTTTCAGCACAAAGTGTTGAGAGCACTTTGAGTCAGCCAAGGTAAAGGAGTGGGAGGGATAGCGCAGCACCTAGGGAAAATTTAGCTAAATGACTGGTGCCTCAGTGAGGCATAACTGCTGGGAGATGTTGATGGCGCAACAGGGAATTACACTCAGGTCTCCCCTCCTCCACCCTCCTCACCCACAGCCACCTCTTTGATATTTGGCTCGGGGGTTATCACAGGACTCCCATTGTTGAGGCTGGTTTGTCAAGAGTTGGCTGGCCACTGCTAATAAATGCATTTCCTCTCCCACCTAACAGCGGACGTGGAGCCAAAGTAAACCAACGGAGCTTCTCCAGAGGATGCTTCAAGGCTACGGCAAATGCTGGCTATTTCAGACAAAGGAACGGGCCAGTGGGAGATGTTTTTGTTTAAGTACCTAAGACAGCCACAAATTCTACCGCAAATATCACCATCGGCTCTGTTTGCACAGACAACCAAATCTCTGAAATCTACCTTTTTAAATGGAGGGTGGGTATCAGGATCTCTTTCCTGGAACACGTTTTCTCAGGTTTTCGCTTTTCTCCTCAGTATTCGTCCTTAGTTCTCAATTTAAATGTCCCCTCACCAGCAGGCCTTCTCTGATCTAAAGAGGGTCACGTCTGAGGTTCCCTTTCTTACATCCTGTTTGTTTGCTTGTTTGTTTGTTTGTTTAACATCTATTTCTTTTGAGAGAGAGAGAGAGGGAGAGAGAGTGTGCATACGCGTGTGCACACACCCAAGTGGGGAAGGGGCAGAGAGAGAGCAAAAGAGAGAAACCCCAGCAGGCTCCTCACTGTCTGCACAGAGCCGGATGTGGGGCTCGATCCCACAAACTGTGAGATTATGACCTGAGTTGAAATCAAGGGTTGGCTGCTTAATCCACTGAGTCGCCCAGGTGTCCTGATCCTTGTTTAGTTTATTCGGAGTGATTATGGCCAGTATCATTAGTCTTCCCCCCACCCCATTCATCCTCCTGCTAAAAGGTAAGTTCCATGAGAGCTCACTATGTACCTATAGCCTTTATCCCAGAACCTGAAATATATCAGGTGCTCAATAAATATTTGAAGTGTGGATAAATGATTCAAACGTCTTTCTTTACCCTTGCTCCCAAATAGAGACTATACTTTTTATCTGAGAAGACATCCTATTTACAACTTAATTTTAAATAATGGTCATAGCTCCATCAACAATAAGTTTGTGGCTGGTCACGTCAGTGCTACTACTAAAGATGGGAGAGCATCCAGCTCTGTTAAGTCCTATCAGTGAGACCTGGGGCAAGTTGTTTAGGTCTCTGATCCTTGGTGTCCTTATCTGTATAATGGGGGTCACGTTCATTGGGAGGATAATATAGAACATACTCTAGAAGCGTTGGGAAAACTCTTTAGAGTTACGCCATGTAGGGGGATTGCTTTCAATATACTGTCTATTAGAAGGTAGAACTTTAAGATGCTGTTGCAACCCCATGGCTTAGGCTCCCTCAGAAGGGGGCCTTAGAGGAGCATTTGTGTGAAAGTGATTCATTAGGCAGTGCATCCAGGGAAAAAGAATGGAAGGGTAGAATAAAAAAAGGATATCATGTTATGTACCGTCTTACTGAAGGTGACTCAGTCCCATGGGGGAGTTCTGGACACAGCAAGGCTCCTGCCTCAGTTGTCCCAAATGGGGGGGAAGCCCCATGCCCCTCTCTCAGTGGATAGGAGCTGCCCCCCGGGAGCTGGGGTGCAGGAATTCCCAGGTACATCTACTTCAGGAAAGAAAAGCAGGCTCCAGCAGCCGGAGGGCAGGACAGTATTCCAAGAACTAGTCAGCACAGAAATGGTAAAAGGATTAAGGGGAGAGTAAACAGGAACAACGCATTCACTAGGAAATTCCTGTCTCAATCACAGACTATTGTCCTTGGCAATAGGGTTCGTGTTATGAGATGAGATTTGGTTTGAGTACACTACCACCTTGTATTCAGGCAGCATTTCTCACTTCTCTTTGAAGTGCTTCCCCACATAACTCATGAGACAGGATAGCTGAGAGCGGGCTTGGTCGGATCACGTGCGAACCATAAAAAAGTACATTTTCAAGGGCAATAGGTTAAATAAAGGAACGAGGTTCACCGGTTTTACAACCATGAGTGGTTTCTATTTTTCAATAAGTCAAACCCTTTAGAAGACATGGCTGAATGGGCAAAAAGCCCTCTCGGGGAAATGCATGCTTTTACAGTTTGATTTTCTTTGGGGTAAGGGGGGAAAATGCAAGCTGTAGTTTAAAACTACTCATTTCAGCATGACCCTGAAAAAAAAACAAAAACAAAAGCAAACAAAACTTGCAGTACTTTTGTGACAGAGGATATTTTGTAAAATATGCTGTGAAAGTGTTATTTTGGGATTTGAAGTGTTTTCCATAATCAACTCTATCTAACTGGAAACATACAAGCTTCTTTTCAGGACTAATATGGTTTGTCTCCTTTTCCATCCACTAGAATGCTCCAAGTTTACTGTCAACAGCTGACTCGCAGGGATGCCACAGGCCAGGAGCAAGCTGTCACTGTATTAGCCTCTGGCTTGTCCTTGGCATGGAGAAGTCCTTCTCTTTTCCCTCTGTCTACATGGAAGCTTCATGGCTCAGTGGAAAGAGACCAGGTTTGGACACAGGCACAATTCAGCCTAGGTTGGTAAACTCGGGCTAATGTACAAATCCTATGTGTTGCCTTTTTTTTGGATCACCCGTGAACTAAGAATAGATTTTGCATGTTTAAATTTTTTTTAAAAGTTTATTTATATTCGAGAGACAGCAAGAGACAGAGCACGAGCAGGGGAGAGGCAGAGAAACAGGGAGACACGGAATCCGAAGCAGGCTCCAGGCTCTGAGATGTCAGCACAGAGCCCGACGCGGGGCTGGAACTCACGAACCCCAAGATCATCACCTGAGCCGAAGTCGGATGCTTAACTGACTGAGCCACCCGGGGGCCCCTAGATTTTACATGTTTAAATGGTTGAGGGTTACCTGGGTGGCTCAGTCGGTTAAGCATCCGACTTCAGCTCAGGTCGTGATCTCAGTTTGTGGGTTCGAGCCCCACGTCGGGCTCTGTGCTGACTGCTCGGAACCTGAAGCCTGCTTCGGATTGTGTGTCCCTCTCCCTCTGCCCCTCCCCGCTCACATTCTGTCTCTCTCTCTCTCAAAAACAAATAAACATTGAAAAATGTTTAAATGGTTGAAAAAAGTCAGAAGAAGAATTGTAATCCAGTCCCGTGAAAATTATATGAAATTCAGATTTCAGCGTCTATACAGAAGGCTTTATTGAAACCCAGCCATGCCCAGTTGTTATGCTTTGACTGCTTCTGCATGACAAGAGCAGGACACTCAGTTGTGATAGAAATGGCCCACAAAGCCAAAAATATATATTTTCTGGTCCTTTACAGGAAATGCTGGCTAACTCCTGACCCAGGATAATTCACTTCTCTGAGTCTCACCTTCTTCGTCTGTAAAACGAGTTAATAATGGGACCTATCTCCCAGGCAGGCGGCTTAGTGAGGCAATATAGTAAGTAGTCAAGAGCACAGACAAGTAGAATTCTAACCCTCGTTCTGCCTCTTACTTAGCAGGTAACTTTGGGCAAGTAACTTAATCTCTCAATGTCTCAGGTTTTGCTTCTGTGAAATGGGGATAATGAAAGCCTTTGCATCCTAGTTGTGAGTTTATTATAGTCACACCATTTGAAAAGGTACTTGGCACTTGGCATTAGGTGTTAGGTAACGTCAGCCGTTGCTACCGTCACAGGGTTGCTGTCAGGAGAAACATGCATGCTCTTAAAAATCAAGAAAGGTGGGGGCGCCTGGGTAGCTCAGTCGGTTAAGCGTCCAACTTCGGCTCAGGCCATGATCTCACGGTCCGTGAGTTCGAGCCCTGCGTCGGGCTCTGTGCTGACAGCTCGGAGCCTGGAGCCTGCTTCTGATTCTGTCTCCCTCTCTCTCTGCCCCTCCCCCGTTCATGCTCTGTCTCTCTCTGTCCCAAACATAAATAAACGTTAAAAAATAAATAAATAAATACATAAACGTTAAAAAAATTTTTAAAAAAATCAAGAAAGGTGAAATTATGGTCTTTCTTTCAAAATGCTCTGGTAAATGGGTAAAAGGGCAAAGACTATGGAGCCAGATTCTGTGAGTAGAAATCCAGGCTCCCTCCCCCACTAGCCCCATGGCCCTAAGTGTGTTGCTTAATCTCCCTGGACTTCAGTTTTATTATCTGGAAAATATGGGTGATAATAATAATGATCACCTCTTTGGATTTTGGTGAAGATTAAATGAATTTGAACATGTGTAAAGCACTTAGAATGGTGGCTGGCCCAAAGGAAGCAAGTATTGCTTTCTAATACCTATTTTATTATTTTTTTTATTAAATTTTTTTTAACGTTTATTTATTTTTGAGACAGAGAGACAGAGCATAAACAGGGGAGGGGCAGAGAGAGGGGGAGACACAGAATCTGAAACGGGCTCCAGGCTCTGAGCTGTCAGCACAGAGCCCGACATGGGGCTCGAACTCACGGACCGTGAAATCATGACCTGAGCCGAAGTCGGCCACTCAACCGACTGAGCCACCCAGGTACCCCTCTAATACCTATTTTAGAATGCTATTAAAATAGATGCATAATCATGAAAAAAAGTTTATTCAACAATTACCTAAAAATCACCTCTCATGGACTAATGATACATATGCACCATGATTTGGGAAATACTGACCTGATGGGTGGTGGAAATTTGGGGAGGGCAGAGGGGAATAGGCAATAGCTCATCTCTGCCCTTTTCCCAATCAGGATCAGCCTCTCAAAATATCTGCGAGCAGAAGCAGCCGTGGCTACCCGTCTCCAGACCCTGACCTCACAGGAAATTCCCATTCACTGCTGTGTCCCACTGGCCCCTGATCACATCTTTTCTGATTATGTAGTCCAGATTGCGAGCCACTTCTCCCTTTTCTCAGCTACTGTCAATGCGGCTTCAACCTCCATCCTGAGGAAGCTTCTCTGGCTCAATTTTTACTATCTCTCAGACACAATCCTGGCCCCGGAGGCTGCCTGCTGGACAGCAGGAGTGGAGTTCTGACATTCTGGCTGTGTGATATCTGAATACTCTATTTGGGAGGAATCCCAAGGTAGGAGCAAAGGCAGACCCACTTCTCACTGCAAAAGCCAAGAGGGTAGGATGTGTATTCCTTTCCTGCTCCCTGGCAGCATGGTTCATTCAGGACTCTGGATCTGGGTGGAATGACACAAAGGCCCCAGATCAGGTAGCATTCAGACCCCAAGGCAATGGAGGGAGCCATCAGTGGTGATGGCTCCAAGGTAGTGACGATGGCCCTGATGGAGCACAGTGACTGGATCATTCCTGTGGCTAGACTTGGCCTTCTGGCTCTTGACTAACTTGGCTCTCTGCCTTCTTTGATTCATGAGCTATCTGACATCCTTCCAATAAATTTCTTCTCTGAACAGGCTAACCAGAGATGTTTCCATTGTTTGTAACCAGAATCTTGATTTGCACACCAGGGTTGGACAGATGGACCATAATGTATGTTTACACTCAAGGCCTGCTGCACCCTCCATTGTTGAACTGGAATCTCTCCCGAGAGGCTCCCCAGGGAGCACAGTGACCTACATTTCTACTCCGCTTAGTTTTTCAGAATCGTTATTGCCACATTAGTAATTTTTTGCTATTTGCCATGCTTTTCTTGCATTCCACATTCCTTTCTGAACATACTGCATTCATCTGGTTTACAGCATTTTAAAGTGTTGGAAGCCAGAATTAAACCAGCAAGAGTAGGGGTGGGGAGAAGTTTTATTAAAAATATAAGTCAAACTTCTTCAGATGAAGCCAAGTGACAGTATTAGGAAAGAATTCTGTCCAATTTTCTTTATTGAATTTTCAGTGATTTGGTAGCATTGTGTCATCTATTCTAGGCATGGTTTTTAACTTTTAATTTTCACTGTCTTCTTGGATTTTTTAAATTGCATGTGGAAAGCACATCTCTTTGAGCTCATGGGGGTAATATTTGGAGACAAAATGAGGATGCGCTTTTGTCTCATGAAATATTGAAACAATATCAAGAATGTATAAAATATACACAGACCGACTTCCTTACACAAAGTAGCCTCTACTACCCGTATAGTTCCAAAGAATAGAAGCCAGGGCATTCATTCCAATGTCATCCAATAACTTCGATTTCTTTCTTTCCAATGGTTTCTCCTTTGGGGTATATCGATAGCCTAATTTATGTCCCTTTCCAACAAAGATATTTGTTAAATAATGTTTTGTGAGCCCACCTTCTTCCAGGCACACAGAGACAGGAAGAGAATATGTCTTTTCTTTGTACCTTCGTTCTTCCATATCAAGACTCATCAAGAACAAATCTACAGTCCGTGCCTGATTTATCTTTGTATGACGAGAGCTTATCCCTGTGCCTGGTATACAAAAGGGGCTTAATAAAATTTGCTGAATGAATTAACAATGCTACTTTCAGACAACTCATGACATAATAGCATAGGTAAATGGGTACAGGTATAAATGCTGCACAAGGAGATAGGAGTTATTAATGGAAATAGAAAATGAACTAGGGTTAGTATATAAGAGAGGAAGGATATCAGTTTATCAGAGAGGTTGGGACAAATATCTTACCTTTTTTTTTTTTTTTTTTGCATCCCCCATGTAATTCAATCTTCCATCCACTTTCAAGTCCCCCTTCTAAAGTAAATTTATGGAAAGGGGGGATTTCACTGGTGCTCACAGCAGCTGCTGGGTCAGTCCCCATTGACTTCTTTCTGTATTGTCTCATTGTCTCTGTGTAGCCTCTCATCTTGTCTTTTCGGAGTGTCATTCTCTCTCACCACCTCTCTCCTAGACTGGGTTATTTTTCCTTCCTTCCCTCAACGCACTTTAAACAAAACTGTTACGAAAAACAGTAGACTTTTAATGAGCTTTTGGGTAATCACAGACCATAGCCAGGTATGATTCCAGATTCAGGGTTTGACCTCCCTATAATCTTAACCTCCCTACAATCTTATTGACCACTCTTTACTCCAGGGAATTTTCTTACTGATTATAATAACGCCCTCCTCTACCCAGCAGATACTCAGCTGCTCAGATTCTGGTGGTGAATTTTCCATGAGAAGCAGGTAAGCTCTTCTCCTACTCTTCACTCTTGTCTAAACTTTCCTTTGCATTTCCAAAAGGTCTTGATTGTGCTCTGCTACACAAAGGACCATTGACATTGGGTGTCTAGCCTTAGACTACAAAGAACTGGAAGGAGCTTCACACTTAGAGATCACACATTTACGCAGGAATCCCTTCTCCACTGATCAGAACAAAGAGTGCTCACCGGGAGTGGAGAAACTGTTACACACCCCAGCCCAGTGATAGACACGAATAGGCAATCAAAGGTGTTTAATAGCAGGATAAATGGAATGGGAAGGAGACAGAAAGGGCTGGTGATTAGGGAGGCAAGTTCTTATAGGAGTTAAGCACAGATCAGTACAAGACTTCAAGTTAGTCTTGGCAAGGAAAAGGGAACCATCTTTCCTAGAAACAAGCGAGGGAAGATAGGGACAGCCAAGATCAAAATTAAATGAATCACAGTGTAAATGAATCACATGTTTCCCCTTGATTTCTTCTGTACCAAGATATGAACAGGATAGGGTTGGGAATATTTTCTACTTTGAGATTTGTCCCAGGCCTCCTCTGCTGGGAGTGACACATGTGGCACATCTAGAGAGTGAACTGTGAACTTGGGGAAATGATCAAGTCCAGCGGAAACAAAGAGTTTGGAACACTCCCTGGATATGTGGAAACATCTCTAAATGTGCCTCACAGAATTATAGGTGGCCTTTCACTGAATTTATAGGCATTATTTCTCTTTCAAAAAATAACAAGTCAGCAAGCCTGGCTCTTATTTCTTCTCTTTGGTTTGTCTGGGACCCCCTTTCTCATCTTGGCCAGTTCCAAGGTTGGCCAGCACAAGGAACAAGATGTAACTGGACTGCAGCCATTGCTTTTATGGTCTGCTACCTCACCAGACTACAGAGATGCACAGAACTTTCCAGCTTTGCACTGAGCAAAGGAAAGGAAAGAGAAACAATAACAAACCATACTTTGCTTTTTTCCCAGGATGTTCTGACTTTGAAAAGGGATTATCTTAGGCTGAAGTAATAAGCAGCGTATCATGGGACGGGTATATCAACATTCGCCCTCCCCAATTTGAAACAAAGTCCAAACTTGTATTTTTATTCCCATCTACCAATGGGAACAATAATAAGCGATGAGTTACTTATCAATTCTCTAAACCTCATAGTTGACATAATTTCATGATTGGAAGTACCTTGGCAGATCACTTAGTTTTACCCCTTTACTGGAATTTGAATTCCTTTACAAAGCACCCACAAAACAGTCGTCTGGCTTACCTGTGCCAACCTCCCGTGTGGAGAACTCATCATCTTTAAAGACAACTTCATTCCTTCCTTTGCCAGATATGACTAATGGAAAGTCCTCATTTATATAGCATCTCAGTCCATCTACCACCAGCCCTATTTCTGTTCTATGAAGGCCAGAATCTTCACTCACCCAGTTGCTCTGGCCACACATATGAGAATCATTCTTCACTCTCGTCTGTTTCTTATACTTGCTCTCCAAAATATCAGCCAACACCATCAGATGTACCCTCAAGTTTATGCTGGAATTTATGACTTTTATTTCTTCTTTTGCCTCCCTAGTGTGAGCCCTCATCATTCCCTAGCAGAGGTGACTACAGTAATGTCCTAACTGGTTCCCATGCTGTCATGTTTGCCTGCCTACATGACACCCAAGGGGGATGCTCTTTATTCTACCATGTTTCTCTCCTCGTCAAAACTTGCTGACAGCTTCCCAATGGACACACACTGTAGTCACCCAAGGCTTGGCATGACCAGGTCTCTTCCTTTTTCCCTACTCTCCTGCTTCTTTCTCCTTCAGTGACTGCTCTCTGCCCACTCCTGGACATCCCTTAAAAACCCAAATGTTTGTATCTTTTGCTCCCTCTGCCTGGGATGCTCTTTCTTCAACTACCTCGTGGTTGGCTCCTTTGCTTCATGTTGATCTCTGTTCAAGTGTTCACCCTTCAGAGAGGCCTTCTCTGAGCACACAGTCTCAAATGTCACCACCACTCTTTATCCCCAGCTTGGATTATCATCCTACTGTTTATCATCTCCTGACATATTGATTTCCAAAATGTGTTTATTGCCAATAATCCCTAACTAGATTGCAAGCCTCATCAGAGCATGGATTTTGTGTTTATTCACTTTTGTAACCTGGCACATTTCAATAAAACTGTGTCATGCAAAGAGTGAATGAATGAAGAATGATAGTCATCTTTATTCTTTCTTCTGAACAACTATCCCCCAGTTATTTAAAGATATTTACTTTTCTTCAAGTCAATCTTTCTCTAGAATAAACAATCCCATTCCATCAGTGGTCAACACATGGTTTCCAATCCCCTTTCCTCCTGGTTTCCCTTTTCTCTCCTCCATCTAGTCTGCCAACTCTCCTCTCACTGGGGCTGGTGCCCGATAAGTGCAGCAGTTAAGTGTGTATGTTTTGGAATCTGAAAGGTCTCAATGACTTGTTTACCTTACCACTAGTGACTTGTTTACACTGATGCAAGGCACTTGATGTTCTTTGGTAATAAGTAATAGTAACTGGCTAAATTAAACAATAAAAACATGAACTTATGAGAATTATATGAACTGGCTAAGAGATCTGATAAAAAAAAAAAAATCAGGCCCTGAAGAGTCAGAAATAGAAAGAGCTTGGGGACCAAAGCAGTAGGGCTACTTCCTCAGGGTACTGATGTTGGGTGTTCCCAGCCTCATTATTTTCTTGCCTTGTTGTACTCCATTCATGAATCAAGTGCCTGCAACAGATAATGCTGTGGGTTTGGTTTAATTCACATTTCCACCATTTGGCCTGGAATTGGACTGATGTTCAGTAGGACTGTACATAATGGTAGAGAGGAAAGAGGAAGAAAGAAAGAAAGAAAGAAAGAAAGAAAGAAAGAAAGAAGAAAGAAAAAAAAAGGAAAGGAAGGAAGGGAAGGAAGGAAGGAAGGAAGGAAGGAAGGAAGGAAGGAAGGAAGGAAGAGACATTGGGCAGGAGCATGGGTGAATGCCCATTTAACCTTCTAACCTGTTTTTTAATTTGTGAAAGGGGTATAATAAATGATTCCTCATTGGTTATCTGAGGTTTAAATAGAATAATATATATAAAGGTTTTAGCATTGTGCCTGGCACAGAGTAGGTCTACAGCAAGTAGGTCTACCGATTTCATTGGACCCCCAATGAAATTCAATACGCTAGATGTGGTAGAATGGGATAACATTTTCCTCATTTCAGACCCTAGTAACAGAGGCAGGAATGGAAGACACATTTTCTCCAGCCATGGTAATGACTGACTCTTAACTCCACTTCTTGTCAGCCAAGACCTCTGAGTTGTTTCCATCGGTGCTTCTGTCAGCTCTTAAATCTCCTTCCTCACACTGACACAGCTGACTGTTTGGTCTTTGCATTTACTTCATGACACTTAATCCTGTTAGATAATGACCCATCACTGTGTCTCCTCCATAGCCTGGAATCTGGATTCTATCTTCTAACAAAAACTTTTAGCTTTGTGTCATTTGCACATTTGTTACCAGATTAACTGAGATTACAAGAGAAAATGCATATGAAATGCATATCTTTTGCAGATATGAAGCACAACACAAATTAAAGGTGTTATGTTAGTTACCCTTGGGGTCTTCCCAAGCAGCGATGGACACAAATTTCTTAGCACGGTGTCTGTTTTCCAGGCATATGCCCAGTTCCTTGTTTTCCAGGTTCAGTTCCACCAGGTGAAATAATGCCCTGCACCTCCCAGAGCAAGCGAATCTAAGTACTTTACAAGCAAGAGTATGTGGGGCTTCCCATTAGCATCAATCTTCTGGATAACTTCAAGGAATTCAAGTTTTAAGCAGACAGCAATCTAGTTCTGAAGCCATATGGGCATATGTTCTCCATCTTTTAAATTTGACCTTGGCTGGCTTCAAAAGCAACAGCCAGTGCTATTTCAGGACAAATGTAATTTACATTATCTGATTGTCAACAATGCAATATCTCTGCTCTACATGGTCATGGTCATGGAGATAGCTACAATAAAGACTTTATATGAAGGGCTCTGCTTAGGGATTTAGAGTAATGCTATTTGCATAACTTCAGCTTCTTCTGTGGAAACCATGCAGAGCAGAAATAGTCTGTGAAGAATGTATTAATGATATATGCCTGCTGGGTACATGTCCTTCACCTTTTTACAAATTTACTTAGATGCCAAATAAAACTCCTTAGTACTACTGTTCTTTTGACTGGAATTAAATTCATGCCACCATATTTAAACAAAATAAAGACGTTTTAGTGTACAAAGATGTTATGTACCTATGTGGTTTAAGCCATGGTCAGTACACCTAGGTGCCTAATGTGTTGTCTGAAACCGGCAATATTGTTTAATATTCTTATTTCCTATGCCACTCTAAGTGTTCATGCCTTTCCCATTAGTCGTTCATATTGACATTATGTTTATATCTTTGAGGAAAGTAAATGCTTTTCCTGTCCGGTTCAAAAACATTTTCAGCAGATACCAAGCTCATTGAATTACAGTTTTTTTGCCTTCCAAATCCAAGTATCTTTAAAGCATGTTACTAGGCCTTTGAGAAGAGATTAAAGGTCTTTGTTCCCAAAACCAGTCCTGGGTCCTTAAAGGAAAGTGACCATAGCCATAACTGAGCTTTAATGGAATAAGGCAGGAGTGAATGGCTGAATGCAAGAGGGAGCTTTTCCGGGGAATTCTGACTGGTAGCAGAGACTTTTCTTTCTGTCTTCAAGAATTCTCCACTTGATAGGTATGATCAAGCTACGTTTCTGGTATTCTTGAACAATTCCTGAGCCACTGGAGGGTACTCTGGTTTCAATCCTTTTCGAGATAAGGAGTGTTCAGTTGTGACAGCAGACATTTTCAGGATGGAGCACGTATGTTACAGCGCGGCGCCTGGGAGCGAGAGAGGTTTGCTGAATTGTGGCATAGAGGATTCCAGACAAAGGCCTTGGAACGTGAGAGTGTCCCCTGCAGAGAGACGCAATGAGTTCATCTCAGTCCCCAGCTCTGCTCCACAAACATGCAAGTCTTCTCACAGCTTTTATGCTCTGAACGCTAAGTGGAAAATGTAAACCCGATAATGCTTCTCTCCCATCTATTTATTATTTGTACTTGGATGCATTCTGGCCTCACAAGGCAAGCTCATGATCTTCAGTGTGAGATGCTTTATATGGGCAATGTTTTTATTTTTCCTCCATACTACTTCTTAAACATCCTGGGGCCAGATTCCATTATTTCATCTTTCTCTTCTGCCTTCACAAAGCAGAGGATTATTCCCATCAGCTGGCCTCCTCCCTCTTTTTTATCTCTCACTAGTAAGAACGGATAAAACCTGTATAAGTTTCCCTAGAAGATAAGACCCAAGGGAACCTACAAGGTGAATAGGGAGGTGAAATGATATAATGAATTAAAACAGAACGCAATTTCAATAATGTGGCATCAGGACCTGGCGTTTGGGAAGTAGATATCAGCCGGAACTTAACAACAAAGTATGAATGAGAGGAAGGAAAATATACCCTGAGGGGTTACATGGTAAAACTTTGCAACCTCCTTTAGCGGCAGGATCTCAAAAATGTATTTAAGCTCAGGACAACCTGTGGAATTTGGTGCTGATCATGCAATCTTGTGAATGGCCCTTAGATCAGAGATGATTCTTATCTCGGGGCCTGTTCTGTGTCATCCTCTCTGGTTCAGTCCTCCGCGCTGCTGCTGATCATCAGAGCCTCAGGCTGCACTGTGGAATGTCACATGTGTTATAACAAACGCCCTTCTATGTGTGGAGGCGCATGCAAAGGGTATATTGTAGCATAAGGACCCTGCTGTGCAAATCTTGTTTCACATCATGTATGGGAAAATGATCTGCTTTCGGTTTTGTTGTATGAGATTATTTCACTTTGTTTCCTGTATATTTGGTTCAATTCCAGAGCCTACTGGCATTTAAAACACACTACACCATGCTAAGTTCTAACACATTATGTAGCTAAGGTAGAAGAATGATTAGGGCACTCAGATGCCTCCAGATGAGGGGGAAGATTCCTCCAGAAAACAAATGGGTGAGGAAGAAAAATACCCGAAGCTGCAATTCTCAAATTACTGTGCAAAACATTCATCTTGGACTCGCACGTGCACGTGCACACACACACACACATGCATGCATACACACATGCACGCACACACACACACACACACAAAATCCTATGCCCCATCCGTGGAGAATCTGATTCCTAAGGGTTGGGTGAGGCTTTCTATATTTTTTAACAAGTTCCTAGGTAATTTGGAGGCAGGTAGTTCATTGACCATACTTTCAGAAATACTTAACTTGGAAAGTACTCCATGGTAAAGGAAAGAACTCACACATGGGAACCCAGCTGGCCTGGGTTTGGCTGCAGTGTTGATTGGTCAAGTTTCTCAACTTCTTAAAGTTTTATTTTGTTCTTCTATAGAATCAGTATAATGGTAGCCCCATGAATGGGTATTGGTGATACTACAACACCTAGTACATTATTGGGTATACAACGGAAGATCAATATACATCACAATTCTTTTTCTTCTTCTTCTTCTTCTTCTTTTTTTTTAAAAATCATGTTTAAGGAGGTGCTAAAGTGACCTAAACACTAGACAAACTCCTGCAAAGCAGGGAGTAGGGCACTAGGGCCAACCAAACAAAAGGGCTTTAGACAGTGGTAGGTCATCAACTTGTGTGGGCCAGTCCATTCTATTTGCAGCTTCCTTGTTTTTATTCTCTGTGTCATTTTGCTCTTTTCTTAGTCAAAGGTAAACATCACAAAAGCTTGTTTTGTTATTATGAAGTCTATTCCCTTGTGCATCTCCTAGAAAAATATGAAGTGAGATATTTCCATTTTTCTTTGTTTTCCCATGCCAGTATAAGGTGTTACCACTGAGGCTGTTCTAGTATTCCAAAGAGGTACTTGAAGACAGTGACTAGAGTAAGGGGAAAGTGCCAGGAAGGTGTGTTCTGAAACTCAAGTACTCTGTAGCGATGGGAGCTATACGCACGCTCCATTTTCCAAAGCAGGATTCAGCGCTCCAATGTACAGGTTGCAAAAAAGGTAGAACCTCTCAGAGAGTTAGTATTGGCAGTGGGGGAGGCATTGCCAGTTGCACAGTTGCACAAGGTCCCATGCTTAGAAGGGTCCCACACTCTTTTAACAATACTCTCCTGGCACCCTCTTGAAATTTTTAATAATTCGGAAAAATGGCACTGCATTTTTCATTTTGCATTGGGCCCCATGTTTTGTAGCTGGTCCTGGATGGATAGTAGGAGGGTCACTGTAGTTATCGTTAAGGACACCATCATGGGCATTGAAAACATTGATGTATTCTGATTTATACTCTGAAGTGATTTTTCTTCTCCCGCCGAGTAAGAATAGGTCAGAAAAAAGGGAAAGAAGAATGGAAACAAAAAAAAAAACAGTAAGAAAGAGGTCATTTTAGTACCTAGGTGAGAGATGATGGTGGATTGGGATTGATTGTGGAAATGGAATATTCCAGGCCCCAGGAGGAATTTGAGTTGAGATACGTTTGTGGTGGCAGAGCCAATGAGACTGAAATTTAACCAAAAAAAAAAAAAAAAAAAAAAAAAAAAATGCTGATGTTACAAACTTCTGCCATCAACAAGACAGCGGCTTCTTGTGAAATCAGAGGAACCGTGGTGGTGGCTCAGGAACCATGCTGGAGGGAGCAGTCTGTTCTACACAAGATTTTCAGCACTGACCCTGACAGCTTTCGGGTCTGGAGTCTAATGACCAAGCCGAATGAGAGCTCTGCAGAGCGGGTTTCGGGCTGACCCAGGTCGCCCAGCAGCGAATCTCGTGCGTGGGGCAGAGGAAGAGCCTAACTTGCAGCTGTGCCCCCAAGCTGCTGATGACAGCAATTATTGATGGCAGTCCTTTGTCCTCACTTGGTGGAAGTCAATGAATGAAGAGGCGAATGTTGGACTGGATACATCAGTATAAGCTTGTTAAGCAGAAACAGCAGAAGAAAACCACCCAAACACCAGTTAAATGGTTTTTTTGGAGCTCCAGTGTCGTCTAGACTTAGAGGGGGCAGCATTTAAATATTTATAGTGGTTCCTTGTTTACTACATTTTATTTTATTTGGCCTTTGGAAAATATTACAAAGATGAATGTCATGGTTGTTACTGATGATTAAATTCCATAATTAATTTTAAACTCAACATGACCTGCTGCTATTTCTTTAATCTAACTAATGAGACTCCTTGGAATTTACATTAACCAATTAATCAACATGACTTTGGGGGAAGATATTAGGGCTGCAAGTCCTCATAGCCACAAAGTCAACAGTCCATTCAAATTTAGAAACCTCAGAGACCCAAGCTTGTTTTATCCCCACCTACATCGACTTTAATCATGTGTATGAAGTGCACTGAGTTACCATTATTTTTCTTTCATTTCTTTAAGTTATTCTGGTTGTGGACCTGAGGATGTCACATGGTCTTGAGATAATGAGCTTCTTTTGTGGTGGCTCCATGACAGGCTTTTGTGTTTCCTCCATTAAAATAGAAAAAGAAAGCTAGGTTGGCTCTTCTTAAATGAAAAACGCTTCTCCAAATCTGTGCCGACACTTTGGGTTAGCAAGTCTACCATACTCTATTGAAATGAAACCGTAACCCTAAAAATGCTCACTGCCCACTTACTGATTGTTTCCCTTCAGAAATACGGGGCGCCTGGGTGGCTCAGTTGGTTGAGCGTCGACTTCAGCTCAGGTCACGATCTCGTGGTTCGTGAGTTCGAGCCCCGCGTCAGGCTCTGGGTTGATGGCCTGGAGCCTGGAGCCTGATTCCGATTCTGTGTCTCCCTCTCTCTCTGCCCCTCCCCCGTTCATTCTCTGTCTCAAAAATAAACATTTAAAAAAAAACTAAAAAAAAAAAGAAATAACTGAAACACAACTTAAAGATTTTCAAATCGCTTCTGCCTTGCACCGTGTTGTGTGGTCCTGGATTTTTGTTTTTGTTCTTGTTTTGCTAATGCAGTATCATCACCACTTGGTGAAATGAATGTAAAAGAGAGGGTCGAGCAAAAATTCCTTCAAAAACAAGAGAATGCAACCAAATGAACTAGTTTGTCATCAGAATGAACCCTTTTAGCCTGTTTTTCATGTGTAAAGCAAAACCCGGGCCTCAGAAAGGCAGTGGCCAACAGGCAAATGTATGTGTTTGTTTTAATTTGTGTATTCAATCGGTCTTAGAATCCACTTTAAAAATACATAAATATTTTCTTTGGAAATGCAGATACTTCCTGCATTTATGAAGGGAAAAATAAATGAAAGCTCTGTTTGTTTTGCATGACCAGATGTGGGCTGGATACAAGGTGGGGTGGAGCAAAAAAGACTGGGACTGGCTTGGGCCCCCATTCTAGCACCAGCTATGACCTTGGGCAAGTCCCATACTCCCTCCCCAGCCTCACTGTCAAGTGTAAATATCAATAAAATACTGATGTGAATGCTAAGGCTTCTTCTAAGTACACAATGTGTCAATACGAGGAGCCACTTCGTTTTTCCTTCGTTTTTACATTTTCAATAATTTAATGGATTTGTTTGCACTAATTGGAAACTCAGATCAGTATATTTCCCATATCATTTCACTGTTTCCCCCATTAAAAAAAAATAAAAAAGAATTCTTTACCCTCTGGTGAACCTCCAAGGCAAAGCAGGATGTCTTTCCAGAGGGATTTAATTAGGGGCTTATTGATTTTCCTCACATTGGTCCATTGTCTCTTCGTTTTTTAGTTGTTTATAAACACATAAACTTGCATTTAAGTGTTTACAGGCACAGATCATGTAAACAATTATTGTAGAGTCAAGAAAACATATAATCACAGAATGCGTTGGTTGTTGATACATTTAAAAATATTTGACTTTACTCCTGGAAAAAAAAAAAGGGTGAAAAAAATGTGAACAGCGCAGGGCATACATATATTTTATGTAAACTAAGATCCAATCTAATCTATGCAGCCATCCACCCATCTTTCTTCCTAGCAGAAAACACTGATGTACATAGTATAATGGCAACATCTGTTGTCTTGGGGATCATTTGAACCTCAGTAGTAAAACTGTTAGAGTTGCCATATAATTTCACTTTTTGACTAAGTGATGCTAGTCTCCTCTATCAAGAATTTGTGTGTTTTTGTTTTTTTAAAAAATAGTTATTTATTTTTGGGAGACAGAGAGACAGAGTACAAGCAGGGGAGGGGCAGAGAGAGAGGGAGACACAGAATCTGAAGCAGGCTCCAGGCTCCGAGCTGTCAGCACAGAGCCCGACGTGGGGCCCGAACCCACACAGTGGGAGATCATGACCTGGGCCGATGTCGGACACCCAACCAACTGAGCCACCCAGGCGCCCATCCTCTATTAAGCATTAAGGCACAACTATGAAAGGCCCAATAAGCTACATATTTTACAGAGTTAATACAGTCTCTTGAATGATTTCTTCCAGTCCTTTACAGATTATCCCTTTTTTTTGGTAGTTATATGAATTTCTTTATTTCTTTATTTTTTAATATAATTTATTGTCAAGTTGGCTAACATACAGTGTATACAGTGTGCTCTTGGTTTTGGGGGTAGATTCCCATGACTCATTGCTTATATACAACACCTGGTGCTCATCCCAACAATGCCCTCTTCAATGTCCATCACCCATCTTCCCCTCTCCCCCACCCCCCATCAACCCTCAGTTTGTTCTCTGTATTTCAGTCTTTATGGTTTGCCTGCCTCCCTCCCTCTCTCTTTGTAACTATTTATTCCCCTTCCCTTCCCCCATGGTCTTCTGTTAAGTTTCTCAAGTTCCACAGATGAGTGAAAACGTATGATATCTCTCTTTCTCTGACTGACTTATTTCACTTAGCATAATACCCTCCAGTTCCATTCACGTTACTGCAAATGGCAGGATTTCATTTTTTTCTCATTGCCAAGTAGTATTCCATCCTTTACAGATTATTCTAATGCTGCCTTCATATTTCCTTGCAGAGCTGCTGGCATTTTTCTGACTTTAAATGTACTTTTTCTTCAGGAAAAAGGAGTTTCATAGAAAGTGACCACTGCAAAATGTTTACCAAAGTACATTTCCCTTGCTTTCTTCTGAATAGATCAAGTTTCACTGGGAATGGGATTTGGGGTCAACTTTGAAATATATTACTGGAAGATACAACTAAAATATTCATGGACACAAAAAATACATACTGTATGATTCCACGTACAGAAGTTTACCTACAGCAGAATTCATGGAAATAGAAAGTAGAATGATGGATGATTGCCAGAGGCTGGGGGCAAGAGAGGTGGGTGGGAATGAGGAGTTAGTATTTAAAGGATACAGAGTTTCAGTTTGGGAAGATGAAGAGCTTTGGAGATGCAAGGTGTGATGGTCACATCACAGTGTGAATGTCATTTAATGCCACAGAGCTATATACTTAAAAATGGTTAAAATGAAAATTTTGGATTATGTATATTTTGTCACAATTAAAAAAACTGAAAAATCTTTCAGAATGTTATGAATCTCTCATTTATTTTTTGGCTATAGCATGTATATGTTATTATTCCAGAATGCTGATTTAATTGATCAGGTTGTAAAATACTTAATATTCTAGATGTTCAAGCTGATATTTGGTGAAATTCCTTAGCACAAAAAAAAAAAGAAAAAAAATTACAGTTTAGATTTTGAATATATTAATACTTTCTTAACAACTTAAAATATAAGGTAGTAAAGGCAACAAATGTTGGCATAAGATATATCTCCAGAGTTACACTTTCCCACAGAAATACAACTGATGAATGGATAAAGAAAATGTGGTATATAAAGGACCTGAATGTGAGACAGGAAGCCATCAAAACCCTAGAGGAGAAAGCAGGAAAAAACCTCTCTGACCTCAGCTGCAGCAATTTCTTACTTGACACATCTCCAAAGGCAAGGGAATTAAAGGCAAAAATGAACTATTGGGACCTCAAGAACATAAAAATCTTCTGCACTACAAAGGAAACAATCAATAAAACGAAAAGGCAACCAACAGAATGGGAAAAGATATTTGCAAATGACATATCGGACAAAGGACTAGTATCCAAAATCTATAAAGAACTCACCAAACTCCACACCTGAAAAACAAATAATCCAGTGAAGAAATGGGCAGAAGACATGAATAGACACTTCTCTAAAGAAGACATACAGATGGCCAACAGGCACATGAAAAGATGTTCAACGTTGCTCCTCATCAGGGAAATGCAAATCAAAACCACACTGAGATACCCCCTCACGCCAGTCAGAGTGGCCAAAATGAACAAATCAGGAGACTATCGATGCTGGAGAGGATGTGGAGAAATGGGAACCCTCTTGCACTGTTGGTGGGAATGCAAACTGGTGCAGCCGCTCTTGAAAACTGTGTGGAGGTTCCTCAAAAAATTAAAAATAGATCTACCCTATGACCCAGCAACAGCACTGCTAGGAATTTACTCAAGGGATACAGGAGTGCTGAATACATAGGGACGCCTGTACCCCAGTGTTTAGAGCAGCACTTTCAACAATAGCCAAACTATGGAAAGAGCCTACATGTCCATCAACTGATGAATGGACAAAGAAATTGTGGTTTATATACACAATGGAATACTACGTGGCAATAAGAAAGAATGAAATACAACCTTTTGTAGCAACGTGGATGGAAGTGGAGAGTGTTATGCTAAGTGAAATAAGTCATACAGAGAAAGACAGATACCATATGTTTTCACTCTTATGTGGATCCTGAGAAACTTAACAGAAGACCATGGGGGAGGGGAAAGAAGAAAAAAAGAGAGGGAGGGAGCCAAACCATAAGAGACTCTTAAAAAGTGAGAACAAACTGAGGGTTGATGGGGGGTGGGAGGGAGGGAAGGGTGGGTGAGGGGTATTGAGGAGGGCACCTGTTGGGATGAACACTGGGTGTTGTATGGAAACAAATTTGACAATATATTTCATATTAAAAAAATAAAAAAATAAAAGTATGAAAAGCTGCATACCAAAATAAATATGAAAAAAAAGAAGATGTGGTATATATATACAATGGAATAGTACTCAACGATCACAAAGAATAAAATCTTGCCATTTGCAACGACCTAGATGGAACTAGAGTATATTATGCTAAGCAAACTAAGTCAGCCACAGAAAGACAGATATCATATGATTTCATTCATACGTGGAATTTAAGAAACAGCAGATGAACATAGGGAAAGGGAAGGAAAAATAAGATAAAAACAGAGAGGGAGGCAAACCATAAAAGTCTCTTAAATACATAGAACAAACTGAGGGTTGCTGGTGGGGTGTTGGGTGGGGGATGGGCTAAATGGGTGATCGGCATTAAGGAGGGCAGTTGTTGGCATGAGCACTGGGTGTTAGATTTGAATTCTACTCCTGAAACCAATACTACACTATATGTTAAGTAACTTGAATATAATTTAATTAATTAAAAAATAAAAAGAAATATACTGTTAGTCACATATGCAATTCTAAAGTTTCTGGTAGCCACACTTGAAAAAGTAAAAAAAAAAAATTAGGTAAAGTTAATTTCAATAAGACATTTTATTTAATCATATGTATCTACATTATTGTCATATCCATGCATAATTAATATGAAAATTATTAATTAGATACATAATCTTTTTTCATCGTAAGTTTTTGAATTGGTGTATATATTAAAATTAAAGCACATCTCAATTAAGGTATTATATTTTTATTGGAAGTTTCTGACTTGTATGTAGATTTCATAAAATTTGCAGTTGAAAAAGTATGTTTTGCTACCTAAGTTGTTCCAGACATATCTATACATTTTTTAATAACTGACTTGAACATCAAAAAAATCATTTTCTTTAATATTTGTATCCACATTGACAAGACCAGTTCACTTCCTTTAGAACTGATTTGACTTTGAAATAAAAGCATACCAATTTGAGATCTATGTGCATCTAAATTAAATAAATTTGCTGCTCTTTGTCAATTTAGGATAATTAGCATCAAATCCAAAATGGTATAACATAAATGGAAAAGCAACTCTCACTTTTTGTCAACAAAGTATTCCTCAATTTTTTCTTAGTTTTTATAGCCCATTTATATAAGGCTACCAATTATAATAATATTTTCTGCAAGTTGATTCATGTTAGAAAATGGGTAAAATCATTACTTTTGGTATATATTATGAGAAATTTACATTTTAACATAAATTCTCATAATTGTTTAACTTTGTCACAAGCTTTTTTGTACATAAAGACTTTTTAAAAAATTTTAAAAAATGTTTTCATTTATTCTTGAGAGACAGAGAGAGAGAGAGACAGACATGAGTGAGGGAGGGCAGAGAGAGAGGGAAACAGGACCCAAAGCAGGGTCCAGACTCTGAGCTGTCAGCATAGAGCCCAACGCAGGACTTGAACTCACCAACCGTGAGATCATGACCTGAGGTGAAGTCAGACACTTAGCCAACTGAGCCACCCAGGCTCCCCTAAATACTTTTTAAAACTTGCTTTAGGTTTATAATCATAATTGAGAAGAAGTTACTGAGATTTCTCATATATCATCTGCCCCAACATATGCATATCAACACCATTCACCACTCACCAGAATGGTACATTTTTTTTAAAAACCAAGGATGAACCTATGTTGACACAATAATCATCCACAGCCCATAGTTTACCTGAGCATTCACTCTTGGTTTAGTTTATTCAGTGGGTTTGAACAATGTCCAAATGCAAATAAAAACCACAATGAGATACCATATCATGCCTCTTACAATGGCTATTATACATATAAAAAGAAATAACACGTACAGATGAGGATGTGGAGAAAAGGGAATTCTTGTATACAGTTGGTGAAAATGTAAGTTGGTATAGCTACTGTTGAAAACAGTATGAAGTTTACTCAAAAAATAAAAATAGAACTACCATATGATCCAGCAATTTTATTTCTGGGTATTTATCTGAAGGAAACAAAAACAGTGACTTGAAAAGATATATGCACCCCCATGTTGTATCATGTACAACAGCCAATATGTAGAAACAACCTAAGTGTCTATGAGTGTATGAATAAAGAATATGTATACACACACACACACACACACAAATACTATTGAGCCATAAAAAAGAATAAAATCTTGCCATTTGTGACAATATGGATGGACCTTGGGCAGTATGCTAAGTGAAATAAATCAGACAGAGAAAGATAAGTACATATGAGCTCACTAATATATGGAATCTAAAAAACAAACAAAAAACAACAAAAACAAGGTCACAGATTCAGAGAATAGATTGGTGCCTGCTGGTGGGTTTGGGTGGCTGGCGGTAAAATGGGTGAAGAGGGTCAAAATGTACACAAAAACAAGTAAGTCATGGGGATATAATGCACAGCATGATGACTAAAGTTAAAAATACTGTATTGCATATTTAGGAGTTGCTAAAGAGTAAATCTTAAAAGTCCTCATCATGAGAAAAACACATTTTAAACTATGTACGGCATTAAATGATCATGAGACTCATTATGGTGATTGTTTCACAAGGTATACGAATAATGAATCATTGTTATATATCTGAAACAAATATAATGTTATATGTCAATTTTATCTCAAAAAATACTACTGTCATCACTAATATAGTTTAATCATAAGTCTTGAAGTCAGATAGCATCAATCCTCCAACTTTGTTCTTTTTCAATATTGTTTTAACTGTTCTGGGTCTTTTGCCTCTCCATAGAAACTTTACAATCTATTTGTTAATATTCATAAAATAACTAGTTGGGATTTTCATTGAAATTGAATCTACAGATGAAGCTGAGGATTGACATCCTGACAAAATTGAGTTTTCCTATCCATGAACATGGAATATTAATTCATTGCATTAATTTTTGATTTTGTTCATTAGAGTTTTGTAGTTTTTCTCAATTAGCTCTTGTATATATGTTGTTACATTTATAGCTAAGTATTTAATTTTTGGGTACTAATGTAAATGGTATTGTGTTTTTGTTTTCAAATATCACTTGTTCATTGTTGGTATACAGGAAAGCAATTTACTTTTGAATATCACCTTTGTATTCTGCAGACATGCTATAATCTCTTATTAGTTCCAGAAGTTTGTTGTTGTTGTTGTTAATTCTTTCAGATTAATTCTACATAGATGATTATACATCTGTAAACAAAGTTTCATGTATTCTTTCCAAATGTGTATACATCTTATTTCTTTTACTTGATTTACTGCATTAAAAAGGATTTCCAAAATAATGCTAAAAAAAAGTGTTGACAGAGGACTTCCTTTCCTTGTTCCTGACGTTACTGGGAAAGCTTCAACTTTCTCACCATTAAGTATATTATTACCTGTAGGTTTCTAATAGTGTCTTTATCCAGTTGAGAATGTTCTGCTCTATTTCTAGTTTACTGAGAGCTGTTATCATGAATGAGTGTTGGATTTTGTCAAATGTTTTTTTCTGCATTATCGATATAATTATGTGACTTTTCTTCTTCAGTCTGTTGACATGATGGTTACATTAATTGATTTATGAATGTTGAACCAGACTTCATATCTGTGATAAATCCCACTTGATCCTGATGCTTTTTATACTTTTTTTTGGATTTTATTTGGTGATATTTTGCTGAGAATTTTTGCATCTATGTTTATGAGCTATGTTTGTCTGTAGTTTTCTTGTAATGTCTTTGTCTTGTTTTGATATTAATGTGGTGCAGGCCTCATAGAATAAATTTGGGTGTGTTCCCACTGCTTCTTTCTATCCTCTGAAAGAGATTGTAAAGAATTGCTGTAATTCATTCCTTAAATGTTTGACAGAATTCACCAGGGAACTCCTGTGGGTCTGGTCTAAGATGGTATTAGTTATTGATTCAATTTCTTTAATAGATACAGGCATATTTATATAAACTATTCTTGTGTAAGTTTTGGCAGATTATGTCTTTTAAGGGATTGGTTCATTTCATCTAGGTTACCAAACTTGTGGGCATTGAGTTGCTCATTGTACTCCATTATTACTCTTTTAATTTCCATGGGATCAGTGGTGATGCCTCTTATTCCACTTCTGATATTAGTAATTTGTGTCCTCTCTCTATTTTCCTTTGGTAGTCTGGCTAGAGATTTCATCAACTGTACTGATCTTTTCAAAGAGCTAGCTTTGGTTTTGTTGATTTTCTCATTTCAGGTTTTCAATCTGCTCTAGTTTTTACGATTTCTTTTCTTCTACTTACTTTAGATTTAATTTGCTTTTCTTTTTTTCTAGTTTCCTAATTTTTTTAAATGTTTATTTATTTTGAGAGAGGGAGAGAGCGTGAGTGGGGGAGGGGCAGAGAGAGAGGGAGGCACAGAATCTAAGCAGCCTCCAGGCATTGAGCTGTCAGCACAGACGCAATGTGGGGGGGGCCATGAGATCATGACCTGGGCTGAAGTCGGACACTCAACTGACTGAGCCACTTAGGTGCCCCTCTAGTTTTCTAAGGGAGAAACTTAGATTAATGATTTTAGATTTTTTTTTCCTTTGTAATATAAGCATTCAGTTGCTATAAATTTTTTCTCTAAGCACTGCTTTTTTTTGCTAAGTTGTTACTTTAGTTTAAAACATTTAAAAATTTCTCCTGAGATTTCTTCTTTGATCTATGTGTTATTTAGAAGTATGTTGTTTAATCTCCACATATTTTAGGATTTTCCAGTTATTTTTCTGTTACTGATTTCTAGTTTAAATCCATTGTGCTCTGACAGCAGATATACAATGATTTGTATTCTTTTAAATGTGGTAAGGTGTGATTTATGGCCCAGAATGTGATTTATCTCAGTGGATGTTCCATGTGGACTTGGGAAAAAATGTGTCTTCTGCTATTGTTGGATAAAGTAATTTATAGATGTCAGTTATATCCAGTTGATACAAATAAGCTTTTAAAGCTTCAAATTTAGTTTGTTCACATGTAGTGTGATAGTGGTAAAAAATATAAATCATTCTGGCATTTTTTTTGGTTTTGATCATTGAATATGTGGAAAGGATTCATTTTCTTTCAAGAAAATTTGGAACTATAATTAAATCTTTGTAAAAATTTTCCCTGTCTTAACCAATATGCATTGGCAAAGTACATGACATCATTAAAATCTGTCTTCTATTCTCATCAATAGTTCTATAAAACGGTGATGATTCCTGACATTTACACATATATTGAATAATTTTTAACAATTACACCCATGAAGTAGAGCACGTGACTTTTTTTTTTTAAGTTTATGTATTTCTTTTAAGAGAGATTGAGAGAGAGCATGTGGGAGGGGCAGAGAGGGAGGGAGTCAGAGAGAATCCCAAGCAGGCTCGACAATGTCACTGCAGAGCCCGATGTGAGGCTTAAACTCACAAACTGTGAGATCATGACCAGGGCCAAAACTAAGAATCAGATGCTCAACAGACTAAACCACCCCAGCGCCCCAAGCATGTGACTCTTGATCTTTGGTGTGAGGTCTAGGCACTTGTTGGAGGTAGAGTTCATTTAAAAAACATAAACATACAGCTTAAAAAAAATTACACCATGATATTTTTCATAAAATCTACTGTAGAAACTGAACACACATAATTTCAATATGAAGCCTAGAGTGGAGCAAGGCAATAAAGGAATCATCTGTTTTGTTTTGTTTTGTTTTAAAGTTCCATTAACTTTGAGTTTTTAACTGAATATACCTGGAGCATTGTCTATCATGATAGAAACTAATTTTTCATGTCTAGCTGAAATTCTTCTTTGACAGATATAAAAAGTTGGAAAATATTTGTACATGTTTTATTTGTTTATTTATTTTGGGTTTGATTTTATATGTCTTAGTAAATTTGGAAGTTCTTTATGACAAAACATACCCACAATACTAATGAGGCTGTGTATCTTATGTCACACAACTCATTTAAAGCCAAAGTAAAGTTCTTACAATGTTTCAGAGTTTGAATCATTTGATCTTTCATATTGTTAGGAAAATCTGGGATGCTATGGTCAGTTGCTTTCTAGCTTCATTGAAGAAATTCCATTTTTTTATATTTTTTTGTCTTTTCCTCATAATTTTCTAGCACAAGTTTCATAATGGGATTAACTTATTTAACCATGTTGCTCTCTTAAAACTAGTTTTCTATTTTGTGTGTAAGAATCCAAAGTGTTTACAGCTAGCCAAAATTATAACCCAGATCCTCTTAAAGAAACATTTAAAATTCACTTCTTGGACATTTAATTTGGATTTCACATGACTAATTTCATTGATTCCTTTTTGACTTTTGAGAGGAAACTTCTTACCAATATCATTGAATAGCACTTTGTAATGGGTATTTGCATAATGTATATATAAGTATTAGACTCAATCATTCTCTTTTTTAATGTTTATTTATTTATTTTGAGAGAGACAGTGGGAGAGGGTGGCACAGAAAGTAAAGGAGAGACAAAAACCCAAACAGGCTCCACACTGTCAGTGCAGAGCCCAAGGTGGGTCTCAGACCCACAAACTGTGAGAAATCAAGAGTCAGACACTTAACCAACTGAGTCACCCAGGCACCTCTTAGACTCAATCATTCTTAACTGAATGATTAGAGTCTCTGCTCAGAGCTTAATGTGAGAATTTAGAAGCAAATTCAGGCTTCATGGCAAATGTTCCCATCTGGGATTGAGAAGTCTGTTTACTGTTTGTGATCTTAGATAAAAATTACTTACATTTTCTGTGTCTAAAACTATGGAATATAACTGCTAAACAAGAAACTAAAACAGCTCTAAGACCTGGCAACAATCACCGTCTCTATCATATTCTCTGCCATCTTCTATTTGCTGCAAATCCCGTTAGCTACTAAACGCCTTTTTCTGTTTTGTTTTTGGTTTTGTTCCCACCCCCACCCCCACCAATTCTGCTGCTTTATAACATGGCTTCCACTTGCTGTGGTACCAGTTCTACTTTGCAGCACCTTTGCAGCATTGTTCCAGCTCTTTCTACCAATTCTAACTGGCTCAAGCTTTCCACGTTTCCCAGGCGGAACTCTAAGAGCAATGACATGACTTGCCAGCCTTTTCATGTTTAGCACATCGCTGGCTAGCCTATTGGGCAGCTATCCATCCCTGAGCCAATCAGCTGTGGAAATGAGGTCACTTGGGAGAAGACAGGGCCATGAAGGCAGTAGTGGCTCTGCACAGGGTGGCTGCCTTTAGCGTGGGCAGGCAGGAAGAAATTATTCGACATCAAAAATACCCAAGATTGGCGTACAAGATCACTACAGCTCCTATTCTGACAAGATGTATGCCAAATCATTGGAAAGATACAGAAGAATTTTCTTAGGAAATAGAACGGATTTGTGAAGGAGAATTCTTTATCCCAATAGAAGAAGAAAATAAGGATGCCAGTATTATCAGTGCACCTCAAACTAATGATGTATAAATTCGATGTCCTTCTACCATTTTCCAACCATAGCACAGCTGAATGCCCTGCCCTTCACCTTGGTTCATCGATTCCTTCTCTGGTAGTAAGCTCCTGGCTGGCCTCCCTGCAGCCAACTCTCTGTGTTCTAAGTTAGTCCATGCATGAGAAGAGTATATTATATTTTGCTTAAATATGACGCTTGATTCCCACTTCCCAGAAGTAAGCTGTGACTTCTAATTAATTCCATTTAGAAGTAAATATGGAATACACACTGTGCAAGGTGCCTTCAGGAATATAAAAGCATGAACAGGATATCTACTCTGCCCTCAGGGAATGTACAATCTAAAAGAAGTTTTATGAGTTATAACTTATTATCTGTAATGCAAAGGAGAATCTGGTGTGTTAATAGAGGTACAGATTAAGAAACTTTTTTATAAGCATTCAAAATAGGGCTAAAAACAATGTTGTGCTGTGAATATTTAACACCTAACTCTGGGTGCTGTGCTTGGAGGAAACCCAGTTTGTAGTGTTTGCAGATTTCCATAATGTAAATATACCCATTATGGCCAATTTCAAGCTGCCAGTCTGAAATCACTGTTGGGAAGAGACATGTCATAGCCCATCGTTACACAGTATTTCCATCATCCAGATAGGATACCTCAAGAACACAGATAGTAACAAACTGTAGTAAAATAATTAGGACGTTTTCAATATAATTTAATCCTAAATTTAAATAATTTGATTTTTAGTAACAGGTGTGTTTAACAACTCACCTAGAAAATTCCTGAAATTTAATGACCGCTAATGTCCTCCAGTATGCTGCTGGTTAAAGGGCTATGAGGAACTTGGATTCTAACTTGGGGAGGGACAGATGGCAAAGAAGCCTCTAAGGTGAGCCTCAAAGCATCTCAAAGTAGGGTTTAGCTGCTAGACACAGGAGTGGAGGGGAGAGGCATGTTCCTGAGAGAGGAAATGAGAAGAAGGAATCGAAGAACAAAAAGCTTGAGGCATAACTGGAAAAAAAAAAATGAGTAAGCCACTTCTTTAATCCAACTCAGTCACTAACTATTGACCCAACTCAGGGCTAATTCTCATCTCCAACTCCACCCACTTCAGACCGATGATAGTGATAAAAATAATAAAGGTAATGACAGCTAATATCTGTTGGATGACTGCTCGGTGCCAGGTACTGTTCTAACTAAGGAACAAACCTTGTTTCCTTATTTACCATGTTGCTGAGCAGTCACTGTCTTCTCTGGGTGAGGCTACTCCATTCTGCTGCTCACCACGGAACCTGCTGTTCACCCTTGTCTTTCCCACACCACAGTGCAAGCTGCCATGTGTCACCGAGCTTGTGCAAGGGCTTTATGCAGAGTGAAGAAATCCTCTGGATCCTTGACTCAGAAATGTGAAAACAAAGTAGAGATGACCATACCTTTCTAGAAAGATAGGAAAGAGTATATTTCTTTTAGATGTAAAGAACACTTCTATGGGTTTGATGTGGAGATATCTGTTCTGTTTCATCAATTTATATTCTCCTCACTCCCCACACCCCACCATTGGCATTTGAGTTTGAGGTCCTATTTCTGTGGGCAAGACGGTCCCATTAACAAGGAGTAAAATAAAAATTAGTTTTGTAGCCAAGCACTTGCTGTACTTAGGAAGTCTGAAAATTTACAGTGTATTCAAAACTTTTGAAAGTCAGGTGGAACTTGATATGTATCAAGATAGTTATGAGACAGGGGCTCTCTGCACATGAGTTCTGAGCAGTTAGGATTAAGGGAACAGAAAGAGCCTTGGTTTTGTTCCTTTCTGCCAATTTCTCATACACCCTATCTCTTTGGAAGCAGTCCTATTTTTCACAATTTCAGGGTAAGAAATTATAGGAGCATCTCACTGTATTGCCACTTAGATTCCAGTAATGATGGGAAAAAGAAAAAAAAGTGAAACAAAACTAAGATGAATGATATTCCAAATATGGTGAGACCAGTAATTCTGTTTTTATTTGGAAATCCATTTATTTTGGTAAAATCCACCTGTTCTCAACTTGGAGGAAATGTCTACTTAGGGAGAAGCAATTTCTATGGCTCAAGTTTAAAATTTGTTTTTAAGGATAGATGAAATGTACAATTGGAAGGGAAGTGAGAGTACACTTGAGGACGCTTATATGGATTACATATCACACTTCTCACAGAATCATTATTAATTGAGAAATCCTATAGCTTGAGACACCAACCGGAAACAATGTAACTTGCTAATTACAATGGTAAAATGTGTGTGTGAGTGTGTGTGCATGCACTCTTATGTGCATGAGCACAAGGAAGGAGAATTAACCAAATGATGGTTTATTTTCTTATATTTGTTATTTGACTTGCTTCTACAAAATACTCAAAAGGCAAATAGTCTTTCTGTTCTCCAATAAGATATGCTGAATTACATCAACATTAACATTGTTTTCACATTAAAGATAAACCCACTCATTTGCTAAGGGTAACATGAGGTATATGGCTTTAGAATAACGACCTCCATCCTTGCCAATAAACAACTTTAGTGAACTCAATTTTCTCTAATTTATAGTCAGCCTGTTTAAATTACTGTTATTTGGCTGGGATTATTTCATAGGGATTTAATTGTGCCTGTAAATCGAATTTCTTTCAAATTCATCTCTTGATTCATTTTATTTCCCTCCCCCATGTCTCATTTTGCATATGCTCCAAAAAATATCAATAATTTATGCCACAAAGCCTTGTTTTCTCCTTTGTAACTACACACATGTTCTGCATTGTGTAGTGATGTCAAAGGAAATGTGTACATTGTGAAAAGGTCTTGAATTTTTCATGAACATTGGTTAGGGCCAAATGGCACTTTATAGATCTTTGGGAGAAGAACCAATCTATTTTGTGAAAGGGTTTCAAAACTGAGTAAAAGCAATAATAGAATAAGCACTAACAAAGATAATACCTGCTGAGCGTTTTTTTTTTTTTATAATGAACATATCTAAACATTTACACACACTATCTAATCCTTACAACTAAATTGTTAAAAAGGTCTCATGACCTCCATTTTACATATCAGGTAACTGAAGCTTAGACACAGGAAGTCACTGGGTAACATCACACAGGCAGGGAGTAACAGAAGAGGAACTTAAACTCAGGCCTTTTGGACCTCAAAACTCAAGTGGTCTTTTCATGAAATCACTTATGTAACTTTCTCATATGTGGGCCACAATAGTTGAGACAGATTGGTTCTGCTTCAGTTCTAAATCTAAAACTAGAACCTCCAACTCTTCTTCTTTTCTTAAAAAAATTTTTTTTTCATCCTGTCTATCCTACTCTATTCCTGCTGGCTCTCAACTGACCACAAAAATCAAATGAATAAAACCTGACGGCATTTGCAGCACAGGGTGAAGGGAATGACGTCATCTACACAGACGTCTGTAGGGCACAGGCAGTGTGATATCACCCTGAGCTGATCCGGAGTTGATGCAGAATATTCATTCATTATTCATTGAACGCCAAGTATATGCTAGATTAAGGGTCAGCAAACTGTGGCCCATGGGCCAAATATATCCTGGCTTCTGTGTTTGCAAGTAAAGTTTTATTGAAACACAGCCATGTGCATTCATTACATATGATCTATGGCTACTTTTGTGTCACAACAGGGACATTGTATAGCTGTGACAGACACCGTATAGCTTGCAATGATGAAAATACTTGCTTGCCCTATATAGAAACTGCTTGTTAACTCTGTGATAGATAATGATCAAAACAGACACAACCTCTACCTTTATGAAGCTTATTATTTTGTGAGACACATTAATAAAAAATATCATTATATTATTAGAAATTATGATACACACTATGAAAGTGGAGTACAGTAGGTAATAGAATTTACTGGGCTTATCATTTGCCATTGGTTCTTGCAATTCAGCCATTTGGGCTTTATTCTTTTACAGTCAAAAGTACTTTTTGAGTGGGATGACAAACATCTGCTTACTCACTCATTTATTCATTCTTTTAAATCCAGTGAATATATCCTGAGTACCTGCCATGTGCCCGACATTGTATTAGGCTCCAGCACAGGGGACTGAACAAAAGTTGGTTGCCCATTTGTTGAGTCTTTGGCCTTTTTTCTCAGTTGGTTCAGAACTCAGGAAGGGAAGAGTTCTATTTACTGAACCCTATCAACCTCTCAACAGAGTCCATTGTGAGACCTGGCTCTTTTTGCTCTTGAATTCTCTGAAGTGGCCTACTGTTCTTACAGTCTATCCCCACTTTGCGATGACAACTAGCTTGACTGGGTTTCAACCTTTCAAAACTTGGAATTTTGTGACTAAGTCAGCTAGATGAGCATTTGGCTTTACAGACTCTGTGGTGGGAGGAAGCAACGGAACGAGGTGCTAGAAATGGCTTTTATGTAGACAAGCATGTCTGTCCCAGTTCTGTTCTTGGCTTCCTATCTTCCTTCTCCATATGTTCTTCTTGTTGATCTGATCTTATCCTTGAAAACTTCAACTACCATTATTCTCCCAGTAGCTTTCAGGACATAGCTCTGTCTCAATTCCTTAGTTCCAGCCGCGGGATGCTCCAGTAGACTTTAATGGCTCATTAGTGCCTCAAACCCAACAGGACACCTCCACTTGTTCTTTACATACTCTCTACATATTCCTCATCTTGACTACACCCTTGGAGGAAAACATGGATCATAGAAACAGCTGAAACCACATGTCACACCCGAGTGAGGAAACAGCTGCAGGCCTAGGGTGGAGGCTACACTGGGAGGAACATCCAGGTGAATTCTGTCTCCCTAAGTCTGGCTCAGTTTTTGATCTTGAGGATGTGTCTTTCCCATCCCTCCTAACTGTGACCTTGGTCTCTCTTCAACTCAGACTTGGTTCTCTAAATCTAAGATCTGAGTTCCTGAACTTGATTTTGTACTTTCTGGTTCTATGTCACCCTCAACTTAGGAACACTTATTGGATATTCGCTGTTTTATATACCTATGTTACCTATGTTAGTCCTAATACAATCTTGTGAGGAAGGTAGCATTATTATTATCATCTATTCCCAGATGAGGGGGTGAGACACCAACAGGTTTAAGGGACTTGTCCAAGGTTACACAGATGGATGTGGTAGGAACTAGCATTCCAACCAGGTCTGATTGGCTCCAAAGTAATGCCCTAATTCCTTCTTCCTGCTACTGAGAATTGATTTCTGTTCCCTTCGTACTTAGTGTACTATTTGGGGGTTCTGATCTTGAAACTGACTTTAACATCTATACCAGGGATTAGTAAACATTTTCTGTAAAGGGCCAGACAATAAATATTCTTGGCTTTGCAGGACTTAAGGTCTTTATCACAGCTATTTTAGCTCTGCTGTTGTGGTATGGCCATAAACAATACTTAAATGATGGGGTGTGGCTCTGTTCCGATAAAGCCTTATTTTAGAGGGTGAAATTTGAATTTCATATAATTTTCACATGTCACTAATTACGATTATTCTTTTCAGTTTTCAAAAAATATAAAATGATTCTTAGCTTGTGAAACATACAAAAGTAGGCAGTGAGCCACATTAGACCCACAGGCCGGAGCTTGCCAACACCTTTTTCTATATCATGTTATTTGACTTTGGGTTTATGATTTTTCTGAAATCCTTACCCATTAGCTACCACTTATGGTGAGCATAGTAGACACCAATGTTCTGGACATTTTTACATATATTAACTAATGTGTTCTTCACAGCGGGTCTGTGAGGGAGATGCTATTACCATCTCAATTTTACAGATGAAGAAAATGAGCCACAGAGACATGAACCAATTTGCACAAGGTTGTATGAAGCTAGGAAATGGGGGAGTCCAGATTGGAGCCCAGGCAAACCCACTCCATGGCTGACATCTTAAGCACGAAGCTATGCTTCTGTTCTGGTTCCAATGAGATCACGTACCTTAGAGCGTTTTAAAAACTATAAAGGATTATATAAATATAAGTTAACAACTATCATAATTATTAGTGTTACATCTTTATCTAGGTTTCTGATGGGTTTGGATAGCAATCAAATTGATGTTAATCAAAACAAAAACACCCAGGCATGCCGTGGGATGATATCTATTTTTCTGTCCATCTTAGCATTACACATTTTTAAGCACTGCATTTCTGCCATGAATAAGTAAGCAATGGAGAAGACTTCTTTTTGTGGGTAGTTTGGTATTTGCTTCAATCTCTCCTGAACTCAGCATTACGTCTCAGTTCTGATTACAACTCAAATGAAGCCGCATGTATGAAAGAAGTTGCATATCAATAAGGGTTGTGATTAAGTGTTGTTTTCTTCCCCCACTCTTATTTCTTTAAGGTTCTTAAGTTAGATAGCAGGAGAGACATGACTTAATTATTGAGAATACTTTGGAGCCAAATGGAAAATTATACTACTACTTACTCAGATGCCAGGGTAATTAGAGCCCAATTATTTCTCTCATTTGGCACTAATGAATGAAGATCAATTAAAAAAATAATGTAACTGTGAATTGCTTTTATTGAGCAGAGAACTCGAAGCAGCTGAAATTGTCTACTCTTTCACTAATTGAAAATACTAAATGAAGGCAACCCAGAATGTGATTGTCTCCATGTAATTTTAGAGCGGTTTGATTTTCAGAAATCATGCAGATGGCCAAATTCTTGTATTAGACTTATTTCCTGGGTACAGCCCGCTGGTCTTTCTTCCATAAGAAAAGTCAAAACATGGCTCACGAAATTCTTATTTCCCTAGTGATAACATCAGGTTTGTTGGCAGGACTTTATTGTTGCTTCTGGGTTGGTCGTGCTTGGGCTAAGATGGAATGTCTGATTTGCTTGGCTATTTTACTTTTCTCCTGATTAGTATATCCATTTCATCAAATGTGTTCTGAAAACAACATTTATTTGTACCAAAATCTGATTGAAAGCGACATCTCCGTGATTAAAAGTTTAGACTCAGCTTATGTGGATATGGACTTACCTGCTAAGAGATAACCTTGGACTTCAGTTTGCCCTTTAACATAATGTTTAAGCAGCATCCACTAAAAAAAAAAAACAAAACAAAAAAACAAAAACAAAAACAAAAACAAAAAACAAGCTTCTGCTATTTTATTTTACTTATCTTTTTTAATATCTTTACTTTATATTTTTTTAGCATATATATTTTTTGAGGGGGTGGTATAAGAATTTCAATTCTGCAGGTTTGTTTGTGGTCTGAATATACATTCCCACGAAGGAGTTAGAGGTCAGCCTGAGCCGCTGAGTTCTACAGAGAAAGTTATGGCACCATTTATAACAATGGCGTTCTCCCTCCTCCCCACCCCCATGCACACTTCACGCACTCAAATAACCTGCAAGATTCGAGATTCACAAGTTACGTTCGTTTACCTCTATTATCTCAAATGCTTTAAGAAACCAATAAGGCAGCTTTTATCCTTAATTTACAAACAAACAAACAAACAAACAAACGAAGCTTCAGAGAGCTTAAAGGGCATCAAAGCATCAAAACCCGGGCTGTTGAGTCCCACTGTGGTCTCCACGAATGGTGACCCTGGAGTTGTGTAGTGTAAAACCTGCCTAGCCAAAGACAGCACCCTGACTTTGACTCCTAATTCGAATGCCTGAAGGAAAATGCAAAAAGAAAACCAAAAGAAAATTCTGAAGTGCATGAGTCAGAATGGAGGCAAACCGTAAAACAGTTGCTCTCTTAGCAATTCCCCAATTGAAAAAAAATTGGGTGTGACCAAAGTCTGAATCAGCTTTGGTCATCCGGGCTTTGCTACGTGGCTGAGCAAGTGGAAACTCAGAAGAATAAATCCCCTTTGTCCTGTGACGGAGTCAAAACGTTTACAACGTGTCCCATGTTCGGGTTGTGCAGTTACACTAACAGGGAAGGACTCGGGATGGGGATTCTAAACCCGTTGATCAAGGTTTGGCTTTTGCCTTTCTGGCTCTGCGTTGCTGCGGACTTCCTGGTTAAGTACTTCTCAGCACCGTCAGGAGGTGGGGAGCAGGTGTAAGAGAGAGGTTCAGCCTTCCGGCAACCAAGGGACTCAAATTATTACTGCCAACGGAGGCCATGCATAAAGTTCTAGGATTGCAGTGACAGGATTCAAAGCAGATGCCATTTTTCTGTGTCATGTAACTCTCTCTCACCAACTGTAGTTCACTGTTAACTAACACTTTATTTTTAATAATCCCATTTTCACCTTGTAAATAGTACTGCTATACCTCTCATTGTGGCTTTTGTGTATGTCATATATTAGAAAGATAATTTTGCTAAGTGAATACATTTGAGATATTCCATAATTTTTCCACCGTATTTTGGCACATTTTCATTAAAAACAGAAGATAGCAAGAGCTTAAACCAGAGCAAATAACTTTTTCGATTTTTTTTTTCAACTCTGGGAAGCTTTGTTCAGGGTGCTGAGGAGAAAGGAGGGTGCATAGAAAGGGAGCAGACTAACTCTGGGGTCAGAGCACTTGGGATCAATTCCGACTCTTCCACATCCAAGCCTTGGGCAAGGTTCTTCTTTTCACGTTTTAGTTTCCTCATCACTAAAACAGGGACAATTATCACGAACTTCCTCATGGCGCTGTTCTGAGAATGAATGGGATCTTATGGGTCAAGGGCTTGGCATAATACCTACCACATAGTGAGGCTCACTAAATGTGAGACTTCATTATTTCTCTCTTTAACTAAGATTAACACATCTATCTGTGGGGAAATTCCAGGTGAGTGGTATATTTTCCCAAAGGCATGGGGGAAAGTGGCAGAAAAAGGGGGGAGTGGGCTCTGTGGCTGCTGTGGCTGAAAATGGCATTTGGTGAACTCATTCAACAAATTTTTGCCAAGTTTTGCTATGAGGAGAGCTATACAAGGCATGGGAGATACAGGGAAGATACAAGTCTTCCCTCATGGAGCTTATGAACTAGTGAGGGATACGGATAAACAGATTGTAAAAATAAACATGTAATATGTGCCATAAAGAATGGTGAATCTAGGTAGGGGATGGGGATGATGAGGTTTGTGCATAGCAGGTGTGAGTTTGGGGGGCGTGTTTTAAGAGTGTGGAGAAGGAACTCCTCTCCGATGAGGTAGCATATGAGCAGAGCGCTGAAGAGAGGGAGGAAGTTACAGCAACAGGGGAGTTGATTTCCACAAAGAGAGAAGAGTAAGTACAAAGTCCCTGATGCTAGAATCAACTTGGTCTGTTCCAGGGATAAGAGCTCTGAAAGCCTAGAGCAGAGGATGTGTGTTGGATGAGGGTACATGTAGGTTGATGTAGACCAACCTAATGACTCTGGGTTTTATTCTGAGTCTGTGGTGGGAAGCTAATGGGTTAGACACAAGAGAGAAAGCAACTGATTTGCATTTTTCCAAGTTTACTTTGCATTCTGAGCAGAGGACTGATTCAAGAGGGCAAGAGCGAAAGCAGAGAAGATAGATGGTGGCTCTTGTGGCTGTCTGTAGGAAATGATGGTTAGTTGCCATGAAGGGTTGGAGGAGTAGACTGACTGAAGGTACCATGGAAGCACTTGAGGATGTGGTTATGAGGGAGAGAAAACAGTCAAAGATTTATGACTTCAAGGAGTGCCTGGGTGGCTCAGTCGGCAGAATATCCGACTTCAGCTCAGGTCATGATCTCACAGTCTGGTTTGTGATTTTGAGCCCTGCATCAGGCTCACCACTGTCAGCACAAAGCCTGCTTTGGATCCTCTGTCCCTCTCTCTCTGCCCTTCCCCCGCTGGCACTGTCTCTCTCTCTCTCTCTCTCTCTCTCTCTCTCTCTCAAGAATAGATAATTCTTAAAAAAAATAGAGATTTACAACTTCAAGATATCTGGCCTGAAGAAATAGATGAACAATGGTATTCTTTACCAGAGCAGGGCAGACTGGGAGACAAGAGGGTGTAGATGATGAAATCGAAACTTCTATTTGAGATGGCGATTCAAATCATGTCAAGTAGAAAGTTGGATATATGAGTGTGAACTTTAGAGGAGATTTTTGACCTGCTGAAGTTAAGCTGGGAGTCATTAGCGTATAGGTGGTGTTCAAGATTCCATAATAGATCTTAATATTGATTAACTCAAGTGTGAAGGTTTATCATCAGCCTCTTCCCTTGTATACCCAACTGTTGAATCTTAAACTTTATTATGATTGTCCCTATTTCAAAATCATTTAGACAAGTTTATTAAAAATACGATTGCTCAAAGCTATATGTCTTAGACAATTATGCCTCTCTATGTGACTTTTATCCTTTGATTTTATTTTGTGTCATAAATGTACACATATGCCTACTTCTTTTCCTTGGCAGCTCTTCCAGAATTTGAGAAGAGTACTCACAATAATCACAGCTATCAATGTTGAGCACACTCCAAATGCCAGCCCTTAATCCTCACAACAATAAGGGAATGTGGGGAGTGGGGGTGCAGACAGGTGCAAGGTATCTGGTTATCAACCCCGGGAGAAGAAGAAAAGCAACGTTGGTGGCTTTGTCTTGACGTGGCTAATTGGAAAGTGTTGTCTCTATCTGAGATATTTCAAAAACTCTACCAAACCCAGTGAATGTGATCCCCTTCTATGACACACGTGTGCACTGATGCTAATTTATTTGGAAATGGTGAGGAGGGTGCAGGAAGTCAGAATAGGGTAGAGATGGCAAGGAATTTCCATCTGTCTCTAGAAACTGACTTGAACGACTTGAACGTAAACTTGAGGCTTGGGCAGGCACAGGTCTATGTTGCTTGTAAGTGACAAAACCTGCACAAACTGGCTTAAGCAAAAAGGGTAAGTAGCGGGTTAAGTGGCTCATGTAGGAGAAGGTGAAGCAATTGACTTTAAACAAGGCTGAATCTAAGTGCTAAAATGAAGTTTCCTACTTTCTGAGACAGGGATTGAGAAGTGGGCCAGTGTCATTGGTGAACAAGAATCAACTTTCCCTTACTAGAAATAGGGTGATGAGCTGATGGAAGGAGGAGAGACAAAACCAACAAATGCCCGTCACAGGCAAGATAAGGGAAAGGAAAATGGACATGACTTCAGTGGTTATTTGAAAGGTGAGATATTGTATTTTTCAATTAGTACTTGAAACAAAAGAAAACAAAACAAAACATAACAGGGGCGTGTGGATGCCTCAGTCGGTTAAGCGTCCAACTTAGGCTCAGGTCATGATCTCATGGTTCATGAGTTTGAGCCCTGCGTTGGGCTCTGGGCTGACAGCTTGGAGCCTGGAACCTGCTTCCCATTCTGGGTCTCCCTCTCCCTGTTCCCCTCCCCCGCTTGTACTCTGTGTCTCTTTGTCCCTCTCAAAATAGATAAACATTAGAAAAAGAAAAGAAAAGAAAAGAAAAGAAAAGAAAAGAAAAGAAAAGAAAAGAAACAAAACCCAGAACAGTAAGCTCTCAGTAAAAAGGGGCAAATGTGACCAAGAGGCGGACTTAGAAGTTTCTCTATACAGTCAAGGGAAAGGTAGGAATGGTTGCTCAGGACAGCAAAGGGTCTGGCCAGACCACTCTGGCTCTTTAGTACAATTCTACCATGTACAACCTATTCAAGAGGTATAGAAACACTGAGATTTTCCAAAATCCCTGACAAATGTTTAAGCTCCTATCATTTTTGCACTGGTGCTGTTGACAGCTTGGTGCAGGACAAAAAAGGAATGCATCTTGGTCAGCCTGACATGGCTTCAAGTCATAGTGCTGCCATTTGTTAGTCATGTGACACAGGAAAACTTTCTGTACCTCTCCAAGCCTCAGGTTTCTCGTCTGCAAAATGGGAGTGCTAATGGGGTGTCCTCAGAGATTTGATAAGGACCCAAAGAAACCTGACATGCACGGTGCCTACGGCAGCGCTTTGCACGAAAGAACCTGTCAAAAAGGTGATGAATCCTCCTCTTCCTCCTCCTCTTTATTAATATTGCTCTTATTTTGGATAAACTGGATTCACAGTGAGTGCTAAAACGCACATAAAGCTGACTCAGGACGTTTTGTCATCTGCTTATGCTCAAAAGGATTGTGTTTTGTCTAGAAATAACAGTTTTTTTCGAGTGACTAATAGCTTGGCTTTGGGTGCAGGGAGACTAAGCTGTTTTGTCTGGGATCAGGTAATCCTAGTAGTTAACCTCTCTGAGCCTCAGTTTCCCAATAGAATCATTCTCATAGGGTTGTGAAAATAGAGAAGAGCTTGAATCATTGCTCTATTGTGCATATCCTAGTGCCTAGACCTTATAAGATTTTAATAAATACCAGTAACAGTAATAGCACCTATCATTATCTGTAGCAATTTCTGCAAGGTGGCCTTCAGCCTTGTGAAAAGAAGGGTTCTGAGAGAAAGACAGAGTTGTCCCTGGAGGACGATGCAGTTGTCAAATGATGAAGCTTCACCATCCGGATCACCTTAGTCATCCTCGTTAGAGTTGGTTGGAATGTGACACCAGTGTCGATTTGCCTCTAGGTGTCTTTTGAGGATGGAAGTCTTGACTCCATTCTGCCCATGATTTATTTAGAAATGCCTGGGAGCGGAGAAACACAGAACGTCCTGAAAAGTCGACGTGCGCATCTTGTCCCAGGGTAGTTTCGTGATGGTTCATTTGCTGTGTACACGGCTTACCTTGAATTTATAGACTCTGAGAGCACCAGTGAATGCAACAAACTGGCTTTTTGCTACTCTGGATCGTCTAATATAGTTTATAGTGCAACCATAAATTTGGAACCATTTATGGAACCTTATGACTTGCAAACATCTCCCCCAGTTTTATTACTTAGTAAGAAATGGGTGGCGCTCACAATAGTTCTAAAAACTGTAAAAGCGTTTAGAAAATTCAAATGGCCATACAGCGCAGGATGCAAGCATTTATCTTTAGTATATTGAAACCTAATTTTTTACTAAAATGTCAGCTTGTTTTAAAATACACAAGATGATGGGATTGGAATCTTTACCAAAAGAACTTGTCTTTGTTCCTTCCACTTCAAAAAAGAAAAAGAAAAAGAAAAAAAAAGTTGTGCTATGCCTAGGGAGGAATTTAGCAATTAGATGATTTCTATAAAATAGCAATTGACATATGCCCTATTTTTTTCTACCATCAAAGATGTTTAGTTGGAATAAAAGCTTTCTTCTCTGCAATCTGACATTCTCCCTGAATTTTATCTTACTCTGAAGTCATTATCTTACAATTAGGTCTGAACTTAGGGGTAAAACAACAAGAACATGAACCAGTAACTGCAGAGCAATGGCCTTCCTTGGGTTGGAGCTGTCTGATGCTATCTGGGTTGCACAGCTTTTTATCATCCTGGTGCTTAAAGCGAAAGGTCTTGTTCTGTTGCCTTCCCCCCACCCCATTATTCTTTAAAGTTGAACCTGCTGAGTAGGCTTAGGCCTCTGTGAATCAGGACGAGATATTGTTATCATAAAAATGAATGTGGAGGTCAGACATTTATCTTTGTCTCTGTCTCCCCTGCAGGATTCTGAGAAAGAAAAATTATGGATGAGGTGCTTTTATCTAAGCAAAGTTCAGATGGAGATAAATAGTGTGGGGTTGGGAGCAAACAGAAACAGAACAGAGTGAGGGTGAGTCTTGGGGGAGAAGATTCTGTTCTATTGAGTCCTATAATTGTCCCCATAGAAGGGGCCCTACAAACACTGTAGTGTGACTCCATCAGGGCACAAAAGCAGTGCGGCATGAGAGATGCGAGAAGGGGCAGATCCCTTTCATGTTGCTCTTGCACTAGAAATTTAAGGGCCCAGGAAGGTACAGGTTAAGTGTGTGGGGGTTTGAGGTCAGATGGTTTGGTACGAATCTTGCCTATGCCACTTTTCAGCTGTGTATGGGGAAGAAATATAAATTCTCTAAGCGTCCCAGCTGTCAGATGCAGAAGAACAGTGTTCCATACAACATGCATTATTAAATGTATTACCTAAAGTAATAGAAAGCACAGAACACTGTGCCTGACAGAGGAAGACCCATGCTTCCTCCCTCCCTTCCTTCCTTCTTTCCTCCTTCCTTCCTTAATCCTTCCCTCCTTCCTTCCTTCCTTCCTTCCTTCCTTCCTTCCTTCCTTCCATCATTCATTCACTCAACAAGAAATTATTGAATATTTATAATGTATTAATACTGTTCTTGACACTGCAGATACAGTGATTCACACAACATAGCACTCTTGATCTCATGAATGTTGCTAAAATGTTGACTATTATGATGGTAATAATTAAGGACAACTGAGACTCTAAGAAGTCATGCTGCCAAATACTAAAAGGCCTTGAACTAGAGCAGGGTCTTTAGATTCCCACGCTTCTCTCCCACTGCCCAGACCCTCCACGCCCATCCGATACGATGCTGCTTCTGCTCAGTTTGTCACCTTCCATTTTCTTTGTTCTGATATTGATTTTTTAAGAACAAAATGCATTTTTAAACACAATTTTAGATTTATGAATTGTGAAGATATTCCAGACAATTGCCATATACCTCACACTGTCCCCTAAATCCGACAGTAGCATGGTATTTTTGATACAATTAATGACCGAATATTGATACTTTATTCTATTTTCCTTAGGTTTTCTTTTAACCTAATGTTCTTTTACTGTTCCAAGAAACCATCCAGGACACCACATTGCATTTAAGTCATCATATCTCCTTAGCTTCCACTGGGCTCCGTCTGTGTTGCTGACTTTCCTTATTTTTTGATGACCTTGACAGTTTTGAGGATTACTGGTTAGGTATTTTGTAGAATGTCCCTCGTTGGGATTTGTCTGATGTTTTCCTCATGATCAGACTGCCGTTATGTATTTTCGAGAGGAAGACCGTGGGGGTACGGTGCCATTTTCATCACATTATATCAAGACTACAAACCACAACATGGCAGTTCGCTGTTGATATTGACCTGGATCTCCTGGATGAGGGAGGTTTTTCCCTCTTTTGAATTCCTTTCCATAAATGCACTCTGGAAGGAAGATATTATGTGTAGCATACACTTAATGGAGTGGGGAGTTACACTCCATCTCCTTGAGAGGGGCATATCTGCAGGAAGTATTTGGAATTCTTTTGCACAGGCTATTTTTTTAATTGCCATTTTTAAAATATATCCAATCACTTACTTACATCAGCATGAATTCATGGATACTTATTTCATACTTTGAGTTGCAATCCAGCACTCCTTTTTCTCATACATTCTTCCAGCTTTGCTCATTGAGAGCTCTTCCGATCAGCCCCTGTTGTATTTTTGATGTGCCTTCACCAATGTGCTGGTTTTTTGTTGCTGTTGTTTGCTTTTTAGTACTTCTTACTTTCTGGCACTCCAAAGTTCTCTAGGTTTATCTTGTATATTTTCTGTCCCAGTCCTTGAGTCAGCCATTCCTGCAAGAAGCTCGGGCTCCTTTATACTGGAGAATGGCGTTAGAAGCCAGTATCTGGGGGTGACTGCATGGCTCAGTCACTTAAGCCTCCAACTTTGGCTCAGGTCATGATCTTGCGATTTGTGGTTTTGAGCCCCGTGTCAGGCTCTGTGCTGACAGCTCAGAGCCTGGAGTCAGCTTCAGATTCTGTGTCTCCCTCTCTCTCTGCCCCTCCCCTTCTCATGCTCTCTCTCAAAAATAAAAACAAACATTAAAAAAAATTAAACTGCTAATCTCATTTAAGAGGAATGACATGAAAAAGAAACCGGTGTCTGGGCCCTTGGTGTGCTCACTGCTACTGTGATACTATTGTTTCTATGCATTCCCAGCTGGCAGAGCAAGGAAATATATGAGTGTTTACTAATTTCTGTCTATATACATATCTATAATTATTTCTATATGCAACTTTCTGTATGTAAAGTAAGCCAAACATGAGTTCACAGTAATGTCTCCAACTCTAATCCATTATCACAGAGACCATTCTTGCCTCCTCTCTTCTCCTATCTGTAAATTTCCAGTTCAACACTAACAGAAAACTCCCACTATCCACCATCCATTTACTTATTCAATTCCAGGGTACATGTATTATGGCATCAGAATTATTAACACACACTCCTGTGTAAATCAACTTCATCACTAGCAAAAGTGATTACGGACATGTTCTCATCTTCTCTTTAAGATTAACTCAACAGATTCTGTACATTTCCAAAGTTAAGTCAGCACCTTTTCCTCCAAACCCCTTTAGAGAGATTGTCTCATACGTGTGTAATACTGTCAGAGGGCTTTGTCACATTCCACATTCCATCCTGGGATCTCCAACCTCCCAAATGATTTCTAAAAAATTTTCATACATTATGGTTGGCTCTTTGTACTGTAAAGTTTAATGGGTTTTGACAAATATAGTATCATGTATCCACCACTGCAGGATCATACAGAAAAGTTTCACTATCCCATAACTACCTGAGGCTTCACCCTTTCAACCCTATCCATCCCACCAAGCCCCTGGCAACCACTGGTCTCCTCTCTGTTGCTCCAGTTTTGCCTTTTCCAGAGGATCATTTTGCTGAAGTCATATAGTATGGACCTTTACAGACTGGTTTCTTTCACTGGGCAATACGCATTTATGATTCATTCTATCCTTCCTTCCTTCCTTCTTTCCTTCCTTCTTTCCTTCCTTCCTTCATTTCTTCCTTCCTTCCTTCCATCCTCCTCCCTCCGTCTCTCTTTCTTTTTGTGGCTTAATAGCTCAAATAGATGCATTTTCCAAAATACATGCATAATTCAAATATATGCATTTAATGCTAATATTCTATTATATGAGTGCACCACAGTTTATGACTGCATTACCTACTAAAGGACATCTTGGTTGCTTACAGTTTTTTGGCAACTATGAATAACGCTGCTGTAAACATTCACGTGCATTTTTTTTTTTTGTGTGAGAACATAAGTTTTCAAATTGGTCAGCTAAATATCTAGGGGAATGATTACTGAAATTTATGCTAACACTATGTTAAGCTTTCTAAGAAAACACCAAAGTGTTTTCCAAAGTGGCTGTGTTATTTGGCATTTCTACCAGCAAAGAATGGGAGTTCTTGTTGTCCCACATTCTTGCCAGCATTTGGTGTTGTAAATTTAAAATTGTTTTTGCCATTCTAATGGGTGTATAGTGATATCTCATTTTTTAATTTGTAACTCCCCAATGAATCTTTTCATATGCTCATTTATCACATATCTCTTACTTGCCATGTACGTTTTCTTTTGAGAGGTGTCTGTTCAGGTTTTCTGATTTTTTTTTTTTTTTTTATTGAGCTGTTTGGTTTCTTTTTGTTGAATTTTAAGAACACTTGTATATTTTGGATATAAGTTCTTTATCAGATACGCCTTTTGCAAATATTTTCTCCTAGGCTGTGGCTTGGCTTTTGATTTTCTTAATAGTGTCTTTCACAGAGCAGACAGAAGTTTTTAATTTTTATGAAGTCCAACTTACCAATTTTTTTCAGAGATCATGCTTTTGGGGTTGTAACTGAAAACTCATTGTCAAACCCAGATCATTACCGATTTTTTCCCTATATTTTGACCTAGAAATTTTATAGCTTTGCATTTACATTTGGCTATACGATCCATTTTGAGTTGAGTTTTGTGAAAAGCATAAAATCAACATCTAGATTCTTTTCTTTTTCTCTTTTCTTGTTTTGTTTTTGCACATGGATATCCAGTTGTCCCAGTGTTATTTGTTGAAAAGACTATCCTTTCTGTAATGGGTTGCTTATGTGCCTTGGTCAAAGATCAATTGACTATGTTTGTGTGAAAATATTTCTGGGCTCTCTATTCTGTTCCATTGATCCATATGTCTATTCTTTCCTTAATACCATGTTTTTTGGTCACTACAGTTTTAGAGTATGTCTTGAAATTTGGTAGCATGTCTTGAATTTTCAATTTTATTCTTCAGTATTTTTGTGGATATCCTAGGCCTTTCACCTTCACATATATAACTTAGTATTAGTTTGTTGATATCTAACAAGTTAGTGTGCTAGGCTCTTGATTGGGGTTTTGTTGAACCCCTAGACCAAGATGAGATGAATTGACACTTTAATATTGAGTTTTCTAATCTGTGAAGACAGAATATTTCTCCATTTGTTTATATCTTCTTTAATTTTTTAAAATCAGAATTCTATACTTTTCCACGTATAGGTCCTGTACATATTTTGTTAGGTTTATATCTAATTATTTTACTTTTTGATGCTACCATAAATGGTAATTTTTGAAAAACTCCAAATTCGTATTGTTCACTGCTGGCATATAGGAAAACAACTGACTTTTGTATATGAAACTTGTATCCTGTAACACTCCTATACTCACTTACTTGCTTCAGGAGGTTTTTTTTTTATTTTTGTTTTGTTTTGTCTTTTAACTCTTTGGGGTTTTCAGCATAGATACTTATGTCATCTGTGAACAAAGTCAGTTTTATTTCTTCCTTCCCAAACTGTATACCTTTCATTTTCCTCATTTTCCTTTCTTATTGCACTAGCTAGGGTTTCTAGTATAATAAGTGAATAAGAGCTGTGAGAAGGGGCCTCCTTGCCACCATTTTAATCTTAGAGACAAAGCAACCAATTCTCAACATTAAGGATAAGGTTACCACAGGGGGTTTTGGTAGAGGTTGATTATCCAGTTGAGGAAGTTCCCCTCCAGTCTTTGTTGAGTTTTTATCATGAATGAGTGTTGGATTTTCCAAATGCTCTTTCTGGATAAACTGATATGATCATATGATCTTTTTTCTTTAGTCTAGAGAAGTGGATTATATTGACTGATTTTAGAATGTTGAACCAACCTTGCATACCTGGAATAAATCCCATTTGATGATTTCGTTACGTATTTACTTACTTACTTATTTAAACTTATTGCAAGGGAGGGGCAGAGAGAGAATCCCAAGCAGGCTCTGTACTGTCAGTGCAGAGCCCGATGCGGGGCTCGTACCCACAAACTGTGAGATCACAAACTGTGAAATCAGGACCTGAACTGAAATCAAGAGGCTTATCCAACTGAGCCACCCAGGTACCTCCCCCCTCAGTAATTTTATATATTGCTGGACTTTATTTGCTATATTTTTAATTGAGGATATTGATCTACAATTTTCCATTGTTGTGATGTCTTGATCTTTTTTTTTCCTTTGGTTTCAGAGAAATACTGACATCCTAAAATGAGTTGGTCGATAGTATTTCTGTTTCTATTTTGTGGAAGAGACTGTAGACTATTCGTATCATTTCTTCTTTACATGTTTTGGAAAGTTTATCAGTGAAACCAACTGGGCTTGGTGTTTTTAAAAATTACTTATTAATTCAATTACTATAATAAACATGGACCTATTAAGATTATCTGTTACTCCTTGTGTGAATTTTAGTAGTTTGTGTTTTTATAACCAATTGGTTTATTGCATGTAAATAATTAAATTTATGGGCATAGAGTTGTTCATATATTTCTTGATTATACGTTTAATGTCCATGGTATCAGGAATAATGGTTTTTCTTTCATTTGTGATATTAGTAATTTGTATCTTCTTTCTTTTTCTCTTGGTTTGCCTAGTTAGAAGGTTGTCAATTTGATTGATCTTTTCAAAAAACCAGGTTTTGGTTTTGTGGATTCTATTATTTTCCTGTTTTCAATTTCAATGATTTCTCTCATTTTTGTTACTTCTGTTCTTTTTTTCTGCTTCATTTAGGCTTAAATTGTTCCTCTTTCTCTAGTTTCCTGACATGAAAACTTAAATGATTGATTTTAGATTATTCTACTTCTTAATATATGCATTGAATGCCATGAATTTCTCTCTAAGCACAGCCTTCAAAGAACTCCATAAATTTTAATTAGCTGTATTTTCATTTTTTATTTGGCTCAAAATGTTTTAAACTTTCTTATGAAACAACTTCTTCTCCTCGTCCTCCTCCGCCCCCCTTCTCTTCCCCTTCCTCTCCCCTCTCCTCCTCTTCCTCCTTCTCCTTCTCATTTTTCTGCACTGCTCCCCCCCTTCTTCTTACTAGGTGTTATTTACAAGTGTGTTATTTAATCTTCAAGTATTTGGGGGTTTTGTTATTTGTTAATTTTGTCATGATCTCAGAACATAAATTTGTTAAGGTTTGGCTTTATGGCTCAGAATGTGGTTTTCCTTGGCAAATCTTTCACAAGATTGAAAAGAATGTGCATTCTGCTGTTGTTGGCTAGAGCATTCTGTAGGTGTCAAGCAGGCTGAGAGTGCTGGTCACATCCACTATATGGCACAAAGTTTCTGCCTGCTTGATCTTCCAATTACCAAAAGAAGGTATTAAAGTCTTTACTCATAATAATTGATTTATTTATCTTTTCAGTGTTATCTTTTTGCCCCTGTTCCACACTGCTGTTAGAGGCATACATGTTTATAACTTTTTAGTCTTCTTAGAGAATTGACCTCTTTATCAGCAAAATGACTCTATTTATCCCTGATAAATCTCTTTTTCCAAAATAAGTTTCAGATTTTTTATGTAGGAGGTGACCCCAAGATCAAGAGTGAGTGAATGAGGAGAGTAAAACAGGGAAGAAACAAAACCCAACAGCAGTCATTGAGGCTGTCACTCTTGGAAATGGGACAATGATTGTACTGGAACAGCTGAGATACATGTGGAATGCTTCCCAGAATTATTTACTCCAAAGATGGGAAGCTAGAACATTTATCTATTAGCTCTCAACCCTTCTTGGATGAGGGTGGTTCCCGAGGGTATTAACTTCCCCACACTTAGGGGCTGGGCTTGATGTGGGTCCAGGAGAGTTGAGCCCTGACACAGGAGGTGCTAAGGTAGGGTATGAAGTGTGGCCATGCACTTGCGATGAGTGTCCCTTGACAGCACAAGGAGGGGGGAGCTGTCCACTGAAGCTGTGACTAGAATAGGAAGCAAGCAATGCTAACAGGATGCAGAGCAAAACGAGGCATCTGCTGTGATGGGTTTCTACTGCAATCTTTAGCGTGGAAAATTACTGTAAAATACACCAGTGTACTCTCCTACCTGGATAGTGCCAAGGGATGCTATTTACGTCTCCTCACTATGCTGAAAGCCATCTTAAATAAGCATACCAAGTAAAACCAGTATGCTTACTATGGCCTGCAGCTTCACAACAGATTTTTTGGCTGTTCATTTCCACTCAGATGGCTGCTCCTCTGCAGACGGATGCAAATTCTGAAACTTGAACAGGCAGTACACACGCGGGATGAGATGGATTCGTTGCGTGAGCAGTGAGAAATTAGCAGGTCTGTGTCTGAACATCCATTTTTCTGAAATCCTATTCTATCCTTGTATGCCTTTATTTTGCATGCTTCCTCTGCAAATTAAGTGTGGTGAAAGGATATGCTTATCCGAAAGGATCAGTAAGGTGAAATGTGTTCAAATAACTCAGTTGTCTGACTGAGGTGTGGGTTACTTGCAATTTCTTATGACGGTAGGCCAGAAGGCAGAAGAAAGAATCACTGTCACAGTCAGTGTAAGTGACTTTCACCACCATGAGAAGCTAGAGGTGCTACTGCATAATGGGGGCAGGGAGAAGTAAACCTGAAACCCAGGGCATTCACTAGGGGTGTCTCTTGCTCTTTCTATACCTCTTGATAATGGTATACAGGAAAGTGCAATAACCAGTCCCACAGTGACAAGGAAACTACAGTAGGTATTTGAGTCCTTACCAGGCAACCATGCCTGGTGAAGTGCTAGCCAAGGGTGAAGGATAAACAGAATGGTTGGTGGAAAGAGATCTATTGAATATTAATTCTAGCCTCAGGACTGGCTGCAGCTGTCATTTAGGCTGGTTCACTAGCCCTCTTGGATTAAGTCTTGGCTGAAATTATGGTGTCTGCCACTTTAAAGAAGCTGCGTAATTATTTGAACTGAGAGAGTAAACGCATAGCAGAGTGGTTCAAAGGGTAGATCGGAGCACACATGTTGTGTGTATCACCTCAGAACTTCTTATCTATTCTTATCTTCACCTCTTATTTTAGCCCATCTGTGATAAGTGGTGGTTCCACTCATACCTCAGCCAGCTTTATTTCGGGGCTTTATTTGACAGTGCTTTATTTTGGGCTTCCAATGCATGTCTCCTGTTTTCTGTTCTAGAATTTCTCTCATGCTGTGGTGTGGGATGCCCTTGGCAATCCATTTGGCACTCATTCAGGCGCAGTGTATGGGGAAATAATTGATCCACAGAGAATAGGAGTCAAAGGTAAATGCTTCCTTCTTCAGTCCTCTGGGGTGGATGGACCTGAGAGGCATTTCATTCATCTAGCTTCTTTGAAAGCCCCATAGGATTAAGCATCCAGTTTCGCCTAGTGGTTGTTAGTATTGTCAATAATGCATCCACGTATTTGGTCTCATTCATTTTTCTGTGTTTATTTCTCTATCCTACACTTCCAAATAAGCTGCTTGGACATAAGTTTTTTTTTTTTTTGTTTTTTTTTTTTAATTTTAAGGGCTGCTTGCGGGGAAATAGAAATAAATCAAAATTAAAAGCAGATTAAGAAGCATAATTTTTACATGGACAGTGAACATTTTCAGTTTAATGTAACTCAAGAATCAAAGCATCCTAGTAATCTTTGTCATTTTGTTTAAATGATCACATGTAATATTAAAATCATCAAGGGTTCTATGCAGATATAATACCAAGACAAGTCTTCTTACCAGACTGTAACACCTAGATAGAATTGTAGAGCCGACGATGAATTGGAAGTTCTGACATCTGAGGAACAAGCACAAATATGTTGCCATTTTTTTTTAGCCACCGAGAGTGGGGCTGAAGTTGATGTAGTTGGAAGGGAGGGGTGGTTATCATTTCTGAAAGTGCGTTATAAGTTTCCTACTCTTTTGGTCTGTCTCATGTCCTTACCAATGATATTGCAGTTAGGCACTGAAGACGATTCTCACACTTCCTCAAACATATTTTCATTGTGGACTGAACTTCATTAAAGATACTTCACTACTGATACTGCATTTAAAATGTGCTATTTTTTTTTTTGGGAATATTCACGTTCAAATTTTTATTTATGGGTAACGAAGCACTGTAAACATGGAGGCTTAAAACAAAAACATCATTTGGCTCAGGAATCTGTGGGGTATCATGGGAACATCTTGTCTCTGCTCCACCTAGTATTAGCTGGGGTGGCCCAGAGGCTAGAATCTGCAGAGGCTCCCACGTCTAGAGTTTAAGCAGGGTGTCAGCTGGGGCTGTGGCGAGAAAGGGAAGTTAGATTCCGCATTTTGATGGGTTGTGGGTCAAAGAATTTACAACATGTTTTAAAACCCACAGAGTGTACCTAAAGAGTAACAGATCCCCCTGATTCTCACATAGCTACGACACAATTTTTCATGAGAATTACTTGCTTTACGATGCTTGATCTTATTTTCTAGAGCAATTCTGCAATAGGACTTTCTGTGATGACATAAATGGTCTATATCTGGCTCTGTTCAATATAATAATCACTAGCCAGATGTGGCGATTGAGTGCATGCCATATGGCTGATGAAACTGAGTTTTAAATTTCATTTAATTTTAATTAATTTACATTAAATAGGCGCCTGTGTATAGTGGCTACTATACTGGGCAGCTCAGGTCTAAAACAACAAGTATAAAGAAATAGAGTTCAAATTCCAGCAGTGATGTAAGTACTGGGCAGGCTTTCTAGTACAACCCTACAACATTCCAATTACAAGCAAAAGGCTTCCAGGCCTGACTGCATTCGAAGTACAAACGGAGATGATTTGGCCTAGGATGTCCTAGAGAGGAGAAATTTCCCAGCGTGTGGGTGTGGAAAAGCAGAATAATCACTGGTGAGAAGAGTCAGGACAACTCCTCAGGTGGGCAAGATGCTGGAATGGTTTAGACATGCAGATCCTTGCTCAACAATCTGTCTCTTCACACAGAGACGCTAGCCAACTTCTTTTGGCGTGAAGTGTGAGTGCTCCTTAAGCTTGGATCTCACAGGACGATGACTTCTGAAATTCCTGTGTGTGCCTGTCTTCTGTGCCTGCCTCCCCCAGCCTCTTTGCCCTCCTTACCCTTGTCTTTCCTGTTCCTTCCTCTTGAAACTTTGTGATTCTGGAGTCACAATGTTGAAAATGTCATGGCCATCCCATCAAAATAATGAACAACTGTCATCCAAAAAGATTCCTTGATCATCTACTATGTGTAAGGCTCCATGCTGGGTGTGTCAGTAAGAATCAATTTCTGCTCTTGGAACGCTATCATCTGGTTGGTGAGATTTAAGAGAACAGCTACAATTTAAAGAGAGTTTACTACTTGCCAAGTATCATGCTAATTTTTTTATGAATATGATCTCATTTATCCTTTAAAAATCCTATGACACAGAGACTTTTTATTCATGCATTATAGATGGAGACACTGATGTCAAGTGAGGTTAAACTAGCTCATTCAAAGTAAAACATCTATTAAGTGGCCTAGTGGATTTGAATCTAGGCTGAGTGAACAGCAAAGAGGACAGGTGGTAACATTTGCGCACCTGTCCCAAAGACATGACAATAGGTTGAAGAAGGAGTTGGTAAGAGGGGCTGTTCAAAAAGTATCTTTTCAGCATTACGACTTGGAAGAAAATATCTTTAGAACAACAACTAGGTAAGTGGGAAGGAATAAGTGGTAAATGAGAGAGGCTTTTTGAGAGTCACAGCCCTTCCATGAAAGGTTGGGTCCTGCCAACTTACTCTACCTGGGAAGGAATGTTATATTCAGTGTGCATGTTTCAACTTACTGAGCTCACTGGAAAGCCTTGAGGAACTGCATTCAAATGCCAGCATAGGCCTCCCTGAGACAATGAACAGATCCATATCACTATGAAATACAATTGGAAGGACTTCGATTAACTCTAGGGAGGGGAAAATATCTCTACGGAGGGCACAGAGAAAGATACAGAATTTGATGGGACGATCCTTTATCTAAAACTAAATATGAGCTAGAGATCAGTTGTTCAAGTCCTGGATTCAGAGACCTGGATTCGAATCCCACCTCTGTCATTGACTAGCTGAGGAACCCTGAACAAGATACTTAACTTCTTTTCGTATTCCTTGTTAGAAAAGTAGAGACAATAACAAGGTTATTGCAGGTGCTTGCAGGTTAGTTGTGAGGATGAGATGAAATAATTCATGTAAAATGCTCAGTGCCATGGCCGGCACATAATAATGCTCATTACGTGATAGCTGCTGCTGGTTTTAAAAGTCAGTGGAGAAGAGTGTGGCCTCTGGGCCACCAACTACTGGCTGTGAATCCCAGTTCTACATAATAAATATGGGACCCTGTGCAGGCTATATTACGTCTCTGTGCCTTGGTTTCCTTACTTACAAAATGGAGACAAAAATAATCCCTCACCCTTCATACTCATTAAGGTAGCTATTATTTAAAAAAACAACAACAACAACAAAAAACAAAAACCAGAAAATAAGTACTGACAAGGATCTGGAAAAATTGGAATCCTGGGCTCTGTTTGTTGGGAATGTAAAATGGTGTGGCTGCCATGGAAAACAGTACGGGGGTTCCTCAAAAAATAACACAGAGAATTACGATGTGATCCAGCAATTCCACTTTTTTTAAAAAAAAATTTGTTTTAATGCTTACTTATTTTTGAGAGAGGGAAAAAGACAGAGCATGAGATGGGGGAGAGGCAGAGAGGAAGGGAGACACAGAATTGGAAGCAGGCTCCGGGCTCTGAGTTGTCAGCACAGAGCAGTACGTGGGGCTCGAAGTCACAAACCACGAGATCATGACCTGAGCTGAAGTTGGATGCTTAACTGACTGAGCCACCCAGGCAGTCCACTACTTTGTTTTTTAAATATTTACTTTTTGAGAGAAAGAGAAAGAAAGAACACGTGCAAGAGGAGGAGGGGCAGAGACAAAGGGATACAGAGGATCCCAAGTAGGCTCGGTGCTGACAGCAGAGAGCCTGATGTGGGGCTCGAACTCATGACCTGAGCCAAAGTCGGATGCTCAACCAACTGAGCCACCCTGAAACAGAGTTTCAGTTTGGGAAGATGAAAAACTTCTGGATATGGATGTTGGTAATGGTTGTACAATAATTTGAATGTACTCAGTGGCAATGAACTGTACATTTAAAAATGGTCCAGATGATTAATTTTGTTATACGTATTTTATCACAGTAAAAAAGAGATAAGGTGTCAACTGTTTATAATATTACCTAGGACTTCATCTAAGGCTCTGCTAGGATGATGATGACGATGATTATCAATATTAGTATTTATTTTATATCTTTGTGCACTAGCCCCAGATAAAGCTATGTAAATTAACATTCACTTTGTTTTCATATGACAAGGATAATGATCAGCCAAGAGTTAAAGAGAAGAAGAACACTCAAACTAACCTACCTGCCAGATTCTTCAGAACACTGATTATTTAATGTCTGAGAAAAATGAATATTAATGACTTTCAACTTCTTTCTTTTATCTTTATGACCAACCTTGTAGCATCAAAATAAAGAGGATAAAAATACAGGATGATTCAACTGATGGCTTATTTTTTGCAATAAAACATTTTTAAAATTCAGGTGTCTTACTAGTGATGGAATCTTGGAGGAACTTTGGAAACAAACAAACAAAAATGTCATCCCATCATTCGTTAAAAGATTAAGAAAAATCCTGCCAACCATGAGTCTGGAAGAAATCGCTCACATGCTAAAACTAATAATGGTAATTTTCAAATGCCCAAAAGTTGAGCTGTCAACGTCTGGGAAACTGTGTGTTCCCACTGACAGGAATTTCTAACGCTGAGGAGAAAAAGGAAAATAAACGACAGCCTTGTTCAACTTTGCTAATTTCACAAGCTGAGGCTTATTTCTGGGATGTGCCCGAGAACCAGGGTCACTGTGGCTAATGCTCCCAAATGAGACACCAGACTCCAGAACTGAACACTTTATACTTATGATTTGTGTTGACTTCTGTGTGACAGTTGAAGAAATGAAGTACAGGCATGACGTGTAAGGCCTCAGGAATCAGACTGCTCCAAATCCTAGGTTGGTCACTTACTAGCTGTGAGATCTTAAACAAATTACTCCTTGTGGCTCAGTTCCCTCACCTCAGAGTAAGGACAGTAACAGCTTCTGCCTCAGTGTTGTTGTGATACTAGATAATACACAGATATTTGATAATTAGATAATAACTAGGCAACAGTTTTGATTATTAAATAATAATTACCTAGTAAATTAGGTAAGAATTGATAAGTAATTAGGTAATAAAAATAAGATGATACAGATAAATGTTCAATAATCATTAATGGAGGTGCTGGTGATGAGGATGGTGGTGGGAGTGGTAGTTAATATAGAGGAACCCAGGAAACTCTCACTCCATTCCAGGGTTGCCACGGGGGGTGTGCTGGGCAGATGATGAACCTTACCTCACCAAGAATGCTTTTAGCAACTAGTGACAGAAAAGCCAATTGAAAGTGGCCTACAAACTATGCAGTGGTATTTGGAGAGAGCATTCTTACTCACACTGGTTGGCTCAGAGCCTCAGCAATCTAAAGGATAGCTTATCTGTGAATCCTTTGGCCCTCCTCTCATTCTGGTTGCCTTTTGGTGACAAGATGGTTACTGTCATCCCACATACCATCTGTAAGTGCAAGAAGGAACAAGGGACAATGGATGGCATCTTCTTCTTTCATTAGGCAAGCAAAAATATGCCCAGAAACTCAAGACTTGTTTTGCTCATAGCCTGGTGGCCCAGAACTGTACCCAAGGCCACTTGTTACTCGGAGGAAGCCTGAGAAAGAAGTATTTAGCCAGCGACATTGCCTCTGTGAACAAACTGAGGTTGTGACAGCAAGGGAGAAGGAGGAAGCAGATGTATTTACGTCGGGTGCACTTGCCCTCACGTTTTCCAGGCAGAAGAGGGGGTGGTGAGACGTTGGATGCTAATGTACAGGATTCTCTCTGAGGATGACATCAGAAAGACAATAATGACAGCACAGAGCTCAGTTGCAGCAGGTAGCATGCTACATTCAGTCTCCTGTTGTTCTTCTGTCAGTCTTTCAGATGAGCAGTTTGCGATGTAGGTCACATGGCCCAAATCCAGCTGCTGCGCTGTTTTTGTCAGGCCGCTTGCAAAAGGAGTTAAGAATGGTCAAATTTATGTCCGTGAAGTTTTACAAAAACAGATAAACAGGAAGGAAGCTGACGCAACAAAGACCCTAAGTGGCGCACGAAGCCTAAAAATATTTGCTTTCCGGTGTTTATGGAAATGCTTTGCTGCCTCCCATTCTGGTATGTGGATTCCTTGAGAGTCGCGTTAACATTCTATCTCTGTATCTCTGTGATGCTGTCTGGCACATAGTAGGTTCTCAGTGAAAGCGTGATAAGGAATGACTATAGAAAGAGTGACATGGACAAATACATTGCATTCCAGTACTTTCTAAAGTGCATTGCGTTTCAGTACTTTCTCAAGTGCTTTTCATTAATAAAGAGTGTCTACACCATTTCACTTAATGCCTGTAATAGCCCTGCCAACATCCAAGTTCCCTCAGCTAATGACTCCTGCCTAGAATGTAAGTCTGTGAATCCCGAGTACTCTCTCTCTCTCTGGCCCTGACAGTATGGAGATGATTACCTGCTTGTAATCATCTCAGTTTCTTATTTCCTTTCTTTACTCTCACACAGTGAGCTCTATGAGACAAGCGTTCCTGTCTGTTTTATCCACTGACTGCTGAGTCCCTGAATCTGAAAAATTATCTGTCCAATTAATGAGTAAGTGAGTTTGAGCCCTCCCATGTTAGAATATAGGGGGTCATGTTTTAATGTGGCAGTGGTGTTCTTTACTCTCTTTCTGTCAGGGATTGGTTTGAACTGTTTATCTAGTTCCTAAGGAGAGAGTTATTGCTGGGCTGGCTCAACTCTGAATTCACATTTATGACTCAAGCAACTGGGAATTTTGTTCCCTTATTGATTGAAAAATACACATGTGGGCACCAGAGCTCTGTTTTCACTGCATATACAGAGGTATACAGTCCTTTCTTGACATCCTGCAAGACTCTTCTCATATAAATGCCTGCTAGTTAATTCATTAACTCACCCATTATCAAATGATGTTTGAATATCCATGTTGTCAGGCAATGTGCTGGGGTTCATTGGTGGTTCCCGCTCTAGAAGAGCACACGATCTAAGTGGGGAAACAGATGAAAAAGAAATAAGTTCCAGTAGTCATATCTATGTGGGCCATGAAGTGACATTTTGAGGTTGAATTTTGTGTGTTTCTTTTGAATGGTACCTTGTGGCATCCACAGAGAGTCAGCTCTCTACTGAAGATGTTAATCAAGTTAAAAGAATTTGGTGAAACAAACCAGCTATCATGTCTCAGAAGTGTCAACCACAGGACATTTTATTGCTTTGCTCATTGGCTTTGTTTTCCCGGTTAGAAACCTATTTAAGATGCTTGCTATCTAAACATAGGCTGTGGGGATGGGGAGAGTGAAATGCTAGGTCTCAGATGTCCTGTGAACACTTGTCGGTCAGTACCTGCTACTAACAACACTATTAAACTCATGTGAGTTAACATGAGTGGCATCTTGAATTTGTAAAATGAACTTTTTGTTTTGGAATAATTTGGGGATTATAAAACAGTTGCCAGAAAGTGCACAGAGTTCTTATATATCCTTTATCCAATTTCTACTAACACTAACGTCTTCCATAATTGTGGTACATTTGTCAAAGCCAGGAAACGAACATTAGCATCACTATGAGTGAAACTCCAGACTGTGCTTATGAAGCTCAGATTTCCTCCTAGTGTCTCACTTCTGTTCCAGAAATGAAAATTGTATTTAGTGTTACTTATTTGGGGGATAAAGAAGTATAAATTAGATAGATTTTTTTCCTTTAAAGTCTATTTGTATAAATCTGCATTAAAAAGTACTAAAATAGAGTGACTAATTTAAAATTTGCTTAATGTTTATGAGAACTTAATATAAGTCAAAATAATTCACAACATTTAACAGAGAGACCAACAAAGACAGAAAAATTGTTTAGAAGAATTATAGGCTCAAACTTTGTTTTATAGTAATCATAAAAGAGGTTAAAGCACATGCTAATAAAATAATTCCAGTATAATAGCACATTTGCTTACTAAAACATGCATCTAAAGCACAAGAAACATCCTATGAACACTATTTTAAGTGATAAACATTTATTTAGAAATAAAAATTCTTTCAACTCTGCTGTATGCACCTCTCTTTTCCATAAATTCTCCAACCTTATGTATAATCAGGATTGCTTGTAAAACTGTTTTCCACCTAATGGTCTGAGACTTTTTCTGCTACTTTTAGCCAATAATTAATTTTTATGGGCAAATCAGGGAAACGCTGACAGGCCTGTGACTTCTGAATGGTGTCTCTCTACTGAGTTATATTTAAACTATGCTAATCCTTTGTGGCCATGTCACATCTGCACACGTCAGGTACTTCTGAAAACTGTTCCTTTATGGAAAGAAGTTGCCTTAACCTTACACACACTCCCGTGGTCTGGCTGCTTTCAAACCAGACTGAAAGAGGTTTCCACTCTGTATTTGGCCAGGGTATTAGCAATCGTATTAACATGGAATATTTCAAACTATGAGAAGGGGTGTACTTGGTAAGGGGAAAGATGTAAGACATCACTCATTAGGGTTTTTATCTGAGCCATAGGGTAGCCTGGTCTATTTAGTATTTCTCAAGACTAGACAGAGTGGAATATTGAGAACTGGGACATTGAAATTAGTAACGTTGTAGATATGAACTCTACCACTTACGAGCCATGTGACCGGAAACCAATTACTAACCTTGTGAACCTCGGTTTACCACTGTGTAAAATAAGAGGAATAGTAACAATGACCTCCTAAGGCTATTGGATAATTATATTGAGAGCATGTAGCACAGAGTCTGGGATGGAGTTACCATCTACAAATGTTAAGTGCCACTACTGCTAGCCTGCACAATATTAATGCTCTTCCTGGAGAAAAGTAAGGGAAGCAGGAGGTTTCAAGAATTTAGGAATGGTTCTTTGGTGCAGTATTTCATGTGGTGTAATATGCAGGAGTTCCCAAACCTATTTGATCAAGGCATCTATTTCTCTAAGCTGCTTGTGTTAGTTTCCGAGTGCTTCTGTAACCAATTACCACAAACTTAGCAGCTCAAAACAACACAGAATTCTTTTCTTATGGCCCTGGAAGTCATAAATCTATAATGAATCTTACTAACTTCTGATCAAGTTATATGCAGGGCTACATCCCTTCTGGAGGCTCCAGGGGAGAATCTGTTTCTTTGCATTGTCCACCTGCTTGCTACAGGCTGCTGTCTTCCTTGGCTCATGCTCCCTTTCTTCAACCTCAAAGCCAACAACACAGCAGCCCCAGGCTCTCTCTCCCACTCTCTCTGACCTCTGCTTTCTCTGCCACATCTCCTTGGATTGTGACCCTCTGGTTTTCCTTTTGCAAGCACCCCTGTGATTAGATTAGGCCCATTAAGATAGCCCAAATAATCCCTCCATGGCAAGATCATTAACTTAATCACATCAGCAATATGTATATTTGTCATAAAGGTAACATATTTGCAGATTTCAGGGGTTAGGATGTGGACATCTTTGTGAGACCAGTATCTTGTCTATCACACATGACCTAAGAATTCTAGGATTCTGAGAAAACAGTTAAGAAAAGCCCTGAACCTCATGGTCAACAAGTTAGGGGATGGGAGGCAGGAAGGCAAGGATAATAGTGTAACTGGGAAATTTCATTTATATTGGTTATAAAATACGGGTGTATACCAGTCAGGGTCCCAAGAGAAAATGGATGGCAAAACAGGATGGTAGGATAAACAAAAGAAGCATTAATAAAGTAAAAGTAAAGAGGCTTCAAAGGTGTGTACACGGATAGGGAACCCGCCAGAATAGTTCTAATCTTTCAATCTTTTCTCCCTCCTGCCAGGGCTACGCATTGACATAACCCAGCCACAAAGCCAAAGAACAGGAGAGCTGGGGATGTAGAACAGTGGTTCTCAACCTTGAGCCTGTGTCAAAAACCAAAGGGGCTTCCTGAAACACAGACTTCTGGGGCCTATCCCCAGAATCTCTGATTCAGTAGGTTTTCAGGAGAGTCTGATGCCGCAGTCTGGAATTAAACCTTGAGACCACTGATGTTGACCAAACAGGTTAGCCTCCAGGAGCCCAGAGCAGGTGGAGAAGGATGATGAATGGGTCTGAATGGACCAACTGAAGTTATATGCAATAGTAGGCAGTAAAACAACAAATTATGGACCAAATAGTGTTGATTTTAAGTACAATGGGAGTCCTAGCGTGTGGAAAGCTGATGGGTGGAGGAGTTGAGGAAGGTTTCATGGAGGAGGTGGAATTTTGCTTAGTGAGAAGGTCAACTTTTAGAAGCATTTGGAAAAACAGTTAATTGTCTAAGAAAGGGGCAGAGATAGGTAACAGTATCTGGGACTGATGGGAGTGGGAAAAGGGAACCAGTGCAGGTTTTTGAGTAAGGGAATAATGTTATGAATGACCAGGATGAATGGAAGGGAAAGACGGCTCACTTGGTGACACAAGGTAAGAAAGTTGTTAAAATACTTGTATTGTAGAAAAAAAATCCCTACTAAGTTTGAGAAAAGACTAGGTTTCTGTTTTAGGCTCTGTTATGAACTAATTAACTAGCTGGATAAGGTTGGTTCAACCATTGAACCACACTAAAGGGAGTGGAATTATTTTATTACAAGAGTGTGTTAACTGCCTGGAGAGAAAAGAGCAAATAGAAGAAACATTTCGAATGCTACCAACATCTACATCTAGGAAACAGCAACATCTGCCAACCAGTGTGTAAACTTTGTCAACTTTTGGTAAGGAAAAACTTCAATTCTTGCTGGTGGTGACTTGTTGCCAACCATGCAAGGATTATTTTTGTGGGGGGAGTAGACGATATACATGATTAATGTGAAATAAAAAAGAAAAAATTTTACATCACTAAAATTAATTTACTTTGCTTAAAAAATTTTTTATCCATCCATCTATTCATCCATCCATCCATCCATCCATCCACCCACCCATTTATAAATTGCTGTTATAAATGAGAACACCAGACTTTGAAGATTTTGAGAATGTGCCTACTAGTGGATGGTAGCTCTTCTTGAAGATATTTGCTCTCTGCAAAGTAATAAAGATGGAGCTGACATTCACCATCTGCCCTCACTGAGATAAGGTTTTATGTGTGTTCTAATCATGGTGTCTACACTGCTCAGACGGGGAAAAAAAGAGTATCATTTCCTGGAAACAATTTTAATTTCTGTTCACATACATTAGCTTCTTCTTTGTATTCTATACTTTGATTTGTTGTAATGTTTTGGATACAGAGAAATTAAGTTTATGACAACTTACTTTAAAAAGGTAATCAAGGTTCTGATATATTTCAGAATGACAGAAAGAAAGAAAGAAAGAAAGAAAGAAAGAAGAAAGAAAGAAAAAGAAGGAAAGAAAGAAAGGCATAAAAATAGTACTCTTTCCCCCTAAAATTATTGGCAATGCCAAATCTGGAGAGTACGTGATACTTGCCTTCAATGATATGATCACTAATAGTAATAACTTAACCCTATCTAGTGTTTACCATGTACCAAGTAGATATTTCATAGCCATTCTGTCTTTTAATCATCACAACAATTATATGAAGTAGTTATTATTTTGAGAACACAGAAAAAAGAAGAAATAGAAGCTTAGATAGGTTAAGTGTTTGCCTGACAATTGCACTGACCTAGGTGTTGATGCTGAGTTTCAAATTCATGTCTGATTTATTTCAATAGACCATGCTTTTTTTTTTTTTAAGTTTTTTTTTTTTTTAATGCTTATTTATTTTTGAGACAGAGAGAGACAGAGCATGAACGGGGGAGGGTCAGAGAGAGGGAGACACAGAATTTGAAACAGGCTCCAGGCTCCGAGCTGTCAGCACAGAGCCCGACGCGGGGCTCAAACTCACAGAGTGCGAGATAGCGACCTGAGCCGAAGTCGGCTGCTCAATCGACTGAGCCACCCAGGCGCCCCTAATAGACCATGCTTTTTACCATTACATTCTTCTAACATTCTCACCCAAACCCCTATTAACTCTCTTTTCTTTCTGTTTTTTATTAATTTTTTTGATGTGTGGTTTATACTCAAAGCCTCTACTTTTCCTACTATATGTTATCTACTGCTGCATAACAAATTACCCTAAAGCTTAGGTTAAAATAACATTTATTATTTCAGTTTCTGTGGGGCAGGAATTTAGCAGTGCTCAGCTGGGTGCTTCTGTCCTACAGTATCTTATTGCAGCTGTGGCTACAGTCACCTAGAGTTTTGACTGATGCTAGAAGATCCACTTTCAAGATGGCCCACTCATTGACGATTGGTAGGAGGGCTCGGTTCTCCACTGACTCTTTGCGGGAGACCTCACTTCCTCACCACATGGACGTGTCCATAGGGCTTCTTGAGGGTTCTCGTGTCACGGCAGCTGGCTACCTCCTAGAGAGAGTGACCTAAGAAAGAGCAAGATAGAAGCCAGAGCCCCTTTTATGACCTACCTTTGGAAGTGACACTCATTATTTCTGCCGTATCCTGTTGGTTACACAAGTCAACCCTATTCAGTGTGGGAAGCTGTGAGTGCCAGGGGGAGAGAATACTTGTAGCCTGGCTACATACCTCCTATTTGGGAAGGTGACTACACATTTACCCCTCACTTCTTTCTTAACACTCTGTACTTTATTTTTTACCCCCTTCCTTGGGTTTTAAAATGCTTCTACCCAACAGATACTATAATTTCCTTTCTATTACATTTCAAAGTTTTGCAGGACTGAACCATCCCTTATCATCTCCTCATTTTCTTCTTGGTTTTTCATTCAGATCTAGTGCTTAGCATAGTGCTGGGCACACAGGAAGATGACTTGATAAACACTTGTTACATGAGTGAACACATCCAATGACTATATGCTCAATTTCCTTCTGCCTCTGTGCTTCTGTACTTCTTACTCTTCATTAGTGCTCAGTCACAAGCTGGGCATAATTGGGCCAACTGGGGTGTTTTATTTCTCTCAATTGCACAGAACTGTAAAAATTGAGGCAACATGTAAATTTTTTAAATGTTTTTTCTTTTCTTTCTTTTCTTTCTTTTTTTCTTTTTTTTCTTTTTCTTTTTTTTTTTTTTTTTTGAGGGGCAGAGAGAGACAGAGCATCAGCAGGGGAGGGACAGAGACAGAGGGAGACACAGAATCGGAAGCAGACTCCAGGCTCTGAGCTGTCAGCACAGAACCCACGGACCGTGAGATCATGACCCGAGCCAAAGACAGACGCGTAACTGATTGAGCCACCCAGGTGCCCCTAGGCAACATTGAAAATTTCGGGGGTTTCTCACAAAAATATGAGTTCCTGCTTTTGGTGAAAACGTTGAGGATGTGGCATGGAAGTAGTTGCTGGAGCCAAACAAGGAGGTCCCCTCTAGAGACGGTAGGTTCTCTTCAGCTCATGATGATTCTCACCATTTCTGCTTCTCCTTCCTACACTGAGACTCCTCCAACTTGCCATTTGTTACTGTACTTATGATGTTATTTTTCTTAGAATGCAGAAATGTCCCTAAAATCCATGTCTCTATAAAAGTGGGAAAATGAAAGACAGCCCAGGTGCTCACATGACTTTTCTTAAACCTCCCTGGTTAAAATAGGCAGGAGTTTGTGACCTGTGTTCTCTGAGCCATGGTTGACGAAAATGATCCCATCAGGTACTCTCCCCAGCATGCCTCCTGGATCCTTATGTTTGATGTCTTTTATTTCTTATCACCCAAGGCCTGAAATGGAGGATGAGTTCATTGTTCAACTGCAGGAGAGACTAACTTTTCTATGACTAGGTGGTGAGCAGAAAGTACCAGTGACTGCTCTGCCTTCTGGTAAGAACACATCTCTACATACTGGAATCATTTTGTTTTGTTCTAGAAACCCATTTGGCCAAGGCTTTGGTTCTGTTGTTGGAAACTGTTGTCTTATTTCTACTCATTTTCCTACTTAAAACATCCTGGTGTGCTGAAATCAGATTTCAAGCTTCTGTGTGTGGATGTATAAAGTGACCGAAGGATGGGAAGAAAAGAGTATGTTACTCAATAGGCAAAGTTGTAGGTAATTGAGGGAAACTTATCTCCACAAAGGCAAATTGAAGTCTATACTGAAGAGAAGGACCAGTTTGTCACCACAGAGGCAGGTGACGGCAAGGGAGACAAACTAATTACAGCTGTATGAGTATCTGTCGTCGACATGAAAGTGAACAGAAATTCAGAAGATCTCCAAGTTTAGTTATTTGAGATATTAGTTAGGAATTGCTTTTTGCTCTTAAAAACAGAGCCCCAACTAAGGGACTCAAATCAATTTAAAAGATCTGTCATTTGCAAGGTCATTGATAAAAGTAGTCTAGGGGTGTTATGGAAGCTTTATAGATACGTTGTAGATCCAGCTTTCCCCGTTGTTTTCCTCTGCCAGCTTCGAAGCTTAACTTCCATCTGTAAGTCACAAGTGGCTGTTGGATTTCCAACCATTGTGTCAGCTTACTGAGTAGGAGCCAACAGAACAGCAGAGCAAAAGGGCTCTTCCAGCTGTCCCTGTCCAGTACTTCCGCATATATCTCATTGGTTATTCCTATGTATAAGGGAGGGGGGGAAATGTTTCTTCAGCTAGATTCATTGCTTAGGGTTCTGGCGGTAAGGACCAAAGAATGAATAAATGGAACAAGTTGTGTCAAATCTTTTTTAAGGGAAAGTAAGAAAAGTAATTATTATTTGACAGTTTACTACGTGCTGGGGCTGCGCTACAAATGATCTCATTAAATAGTCACACAACCATACGAAATAAGAGGTACTATGTCATTGCCGTGTTACAGGTGAGGAAACTGAGGCTCAGGGAGGTTAAGTAACTTGACTGAGGTTAAGCTGTAAGTAGTAAATAGTGAGTGGGCCAACATTTCCAAAAACTGTTGCTTTGTCCTTGGAAATTTATAGGAGATGAGATATCCTTTCTTGAGAACACTGGAGTTTCTCATTTCTCTTAGGGTTATAGAATTCCTGTAGACCAATATGAACTCCTAACCTGAACTCTCCTGCTCTTTTTTATTGAGACTTTTAAGACAATAAAACAACAGTTAAAAGCCTTTGAAGACCACAGGAAAGTGATAAACTATCTAGATTTCCTCCATTCCTGGATGTTTAATTTGCATATTGAGGCTCTACAAATGGATGAGGTTTTTTCCTCGAAGCTATATATGTACTTTGCTCATGTGAATCAAGATCTTCCTCAGAAGTGACTACTCCTTGATCTTGTTTGTGCATTTTGCCACCTCAGGATGAGAAGTGAATTGTACTTATTCTAGTTGAGCCAAGTATAAATTTTGTCCTACAGATCAGGACAAAATTGTGAACTGTGAATTGCCCGGTATAAAAAAATGACATGTTGTTGTCTTATTAGGCTAGTTCTTTGTTATTTGTAAAATGAAACTCAGCAAATTATGCGTGAGGTTTTCAAAGAAGGTGTATTACTCATAAAGTTCATGATGGGAAATTTGGAAGTCTAGCCAGACTAAGCATAGTGTCATGGGTTTTGTTTTTAGTGGAGAACAAAAGAACGGATTTCCTCAAACTCAGGAGCAAAATAAGTTGCGCCTAGAAGATTGAGCTGTGGATCAAATGTTCAAAGCTTGGATCACATAATATACATCATTGTCATTTCAACCACAATACTAGCAATGAGTTAAAAAAAAGACGTATTATTGCTAATTCCTCCAGGGTCTTTTTCAATCTCTTCCAGAAAGAAAATTCAAAGCTTGCTGTGTTAGCATATCTTTTGAGAAGCCTGGATGCCAGTGGGCAAAATACACTAGGACGGAAACTTTCCAGAGGCCGTGAGCATGTTGTTTTTATTCATTGTATGTCGGCTGCTCTGAGCACACAGTAGGCACTCAAATACTCAAAAAGTAGGTGAAAGAATATCAGATTTCCTAGTCCCTTTTAAAGCCTGAAGACCTACTTAGGATCCTATTTATGGCTTCCAGATCTAGAAACTACCTCTCTGGTCACCTCCCCACTTCTCCCTACCATTTTGGCCTTTATATACTTTGGTAAAATGAGATGGTCTTCTTGGAAATCACCCTTTGCCTCTTACTCATCAACCCTTATGACTTTTTCTCAGTCCTTTTTCTACCGGGTCTGACACAGCACTCATCAAGTTTGGCTTGACCTTGAAGCTGTCTCCTCTCTTTGTTCCTACAATGCTATACAGTCTTGATTTTTCCCCCCTTTTATGACCTCTTCTCTGTCATTCTCTGAATGCTTTTTTTAAAAAATGTTTATTCATTTTTGAGAGAGTGAGAGACAGAGTGCAAGCAGGGGAGGGATAGAGAGAGAAGGAGACACAGAATCTGAAGCAGGCTCCAGGCTCTGAGCTGTCAGCACAGAGCCCGACACAGGACTCAAACTCATGAACTGTGAGACATGACCTGAACTGAAGACGGATGCCAAACCAACCGAGCCACCCAGGCGCCCCACTCTTTCATTTTTATATGGAAAGTCTCTCATATTCAATTAGTCACTGAGGTCTCCTCATATCTTTGTAAATGCTCTTGTTAGGGATCTTGTCTCTACATTTGTCTTCAAATACTCTTTTCAGTTTATTCCTATCCTGTTTTATCTGCCCCATACCTTCTATGTTCTCACCTCATACCTCCGTTATTTTGCTGCCTGGAAGACACTGGCACACATCTAGAGTGGAAGTGATCGCTTCCTCTCCCCTCCTCCAATACACACATGTGCACATGTTCACACACATATACACTCACTGTGATAGTTTTATGTGTCAACCTGACTGGAGCATGTGAGTCCCCAGCTATTTGGTTAAACATTAGTCTGGGGGTATCTATGCTGGTATTTCTGGGTGAGATTGACATGTGAATCAGTAGATGGGTGAAAGCAGTATGCCCTCCCCAAATGCAGCTGGGTATCATTCAATCCGTTGAGAACCTAATGGGAATAAAAGGTTGAGTAAGAATAAATTCTTTCTCTCTACCAGATGGTCTTTGAGCTGGGATGTCAGTCATCTTCAGCCTTTGGACGTGGACTCAGACTGGAGCTTACACCATCAGCTCTCTTGGTTCTTAAGCCTTCAGACTTGGACAGGGATTATACCATGGGATCCTCTGCATTTAGACTTTTTAGTCTTATCAATTGAGCCAATTCTTTATAATCTCTTATCTCCCCCTTTATAATCTCTCCTCCCCCTTTTATAATCTCTCTCTCTCCAGAAATATATCCGATTGCATTCTGTTGGTTCTATTTCTCTGGAGAACCCTGACTAACACACTCACATGCCCATGCCCCTGCCCACACACATTCACACCACTCACACTCACATATGGAGGTCCTCACTAATGGCTTTTCCAATTCTGAACCCAGTGCCTCAAAGGAAAATCTTCAAGGTAGCTTTGACCCACCACCCTCTCCTTCCTTCTTCAAAACCAACCAATCAGAAAGTACTGTTGACAACTTTTTGTGATGCTTTTCAAAAGCAACTTCTTCCATTTACGTTTTAAAATTATTTTAAAAATAGTTTTAGTCTTATCGCAAAGTTGCAAAATAGTATCAGGGATTCCCCTACATCCATCACCCAGCTTCTCTTATATTAATATCTTGTACAATAATCATATACTTTTCAAAGTTAAGACATTAACATTAGTACAGTACCATTAACTAAACTACAGGCTTTATTCAAACTACAGTTTCCCCTTCTTTTCAGTTCCAGGATTTCAATGGCATTTAGTTGTCATTTCTCCTTAGTCTACTCTAATTTGTGACAGTGGCAATATCCATCTTTATTCTGTGGATAATATGTCTTCTGGGTTTCTCCACTGTAAAGTTGCTACTTTTCTCTTTGAAGTTAATAAATATCTTAGAGGAAATACTTTGAGACTGTACAAATACACCATGTCTCCTCAGTTTTTTCTTTGCCTACCAGTTTTAATGTTCATTGTTGGGTCTTGCAGACTAATTACTGGTGTGGTGTTCTAATGGTGATTTTTCTATTTCCCTTACTCTTTTGATCTTTATTCATTCCTTTAATTCCATTTGAAATGACAACTATTAAGAATAGTCACATTTTTTGGGGGTGCATTTACTCTGCACCTGGTATTGGAATATGAATTTAATATTAACTGTGTCATTTAAAGCCCACAGTAACTCTTTGAATTAGGTGTGGTTATCACCACCTTATAGATTAGCAAAGGGCACCCATAGAGGTGAATAATTTGACCATGGAAAATTGGATGAGGCCAGCATCCCACCCATGTTTGTCTGATCTAAAGTCTGTTCTCCCCACCCTTACATAATCCTGTTATTACTTTGGTTTATACACTCATGTCATGAGAACGTCTGTAGGAGAGTGACCACCGTGACTACCAGGGCCCAGTTTGCTTCCCTATTGCATAATTCTTTGATGTTACCTGTACTCAAGACATTACAATGGCTCCCATTAAAGATAAGATGAGGTCTGAAATTCCTAACCCACAATGAAGGCATCTGGCATTTGAACCCAAACCAACCTTCCCTTCCTTCCTTATATCTGTTCTCTACTCCTGTAAATGTTCCCACCACAGTAGCCTGTCAATTCATGGTGATTTCTATCTCTCTGTCTCTCTCTCTTAAAAAAAAAGTTTATTGAGAGAGAGAGAGAGAGAGAGAGAGAGAGAGAGAGAGAGAGAGAATCCCAAGCAGGCTTTGCACTGCCAGTATCAAGCTGCATGTGGGGCTCAATCTCACAAACATGTGGGATCACTACCTGAGCCAAGATCAAGACTCAGACACCCAATCCCTGAGCCACCCAGGTACTCCTTTCCTATCTCTTGGCTTTGCCTTACATTTCAATAGCTATTTCTCTTTCTCTGTCAGTTAATCCTGCCCATCTCTTAAAGCACGCATCCTCTGTGAAGGGGAAGTCCTACTGGCTCTATTTTCCAAACATATCTGGGAGCTGGTTCAATCTGGATGCTTCCACTACTAATCCCCAGGCCCAAGCCTCCATCATCTTATTCCATCATTACTTATTCATGAATGCATTAAGTCAAAGTGCACACAAAAACCAGAAAGTCCTGATGAGACCTGCTCCACCTCCCTGCTTCCCTACCATCATCTCTCCAACCTGGGCTCTTTCTGTTTTCATCTTTATTAGTTCCACTCCAACTACACTGACCTCTGTGCTGTCACTAGAATATCCCAGGCACACTGAAGGCTTTTGACTTGCCTCATCCCTCTACCAGGAATGCTCTTCCTCCAGTTATTTATACAACTAATTCTCTCAGGTCCTTCAAGTATTCACTCAAATGTCACCTCCTCAGTGACGTCCAACCTGACCTTGAAAAGTATCCAATCTCCCTAATCTTCACCTGCTTTTCCTGTTTCCCCTGTACTCACAATTGTCTAATAAGTGCTATGCTTCTGCTTATGTCTATAGTTCATTGTCTATCTGGAGTATAAGCACCAGGCAGGCAGCGATCTTTGTATTTTGCTTACTGATGTATCCCAAGCACCAAAGACTGAACCTAGTATACAGAAGATGCTGAGGAAATTTTTGATGAATTATATGAGTATCTCATTCACAATAACCTCTTCCTATGTCATTTCCCCACCTCCACCCCGTCACTCTGTGGTATACCTAATATTGGAACCATTCTTTTGGCATGTATATACGCCTCATTTTGTTTCTTGTTTCACATTACATTCATAGCCATAGATGTCAAGCAGAGTTCAGCAACCTGGTTACATTTCCTTACTGTCTTATTTATCTAGACGACTCTTTCATGCTCATTAAACTTTCATCTTTCCCCAGTGTCGGGGTAGAAGAGAACTCTCATTTCCTATTGGCTCCTAAACATGTGCTGCATCAGTACTCTAGTTCTCAGTGTGCCCTCTGGTTGTATGTGGGCAAACCCACTACCTGAGTTCTTTCCTTTTCACCTCCTCAAGCACTTCTCTTCTGGAGGTGAATCTGCTCCTACCTACATAATCCATTTCTCCCTGTCTCTTGGATAGGCTCAGCAAGGGTGAACAATCTCCCGTCTTTAAAAACCCTCCTAAGTCAACAAACCCATTTTCTGCTACTTGCCCATGTCTCTGTTTCTTTTATAAAAAATTCTCATTGGACTCCCTGTCTTTCCTTCCTCAAATACCATTCATTCTTCCCTAATACATTTCAGTCAGGTTTTTGTCCCTACCCCTTCACTGAAACTGTTCTTGTCCAGGACCTCCATTTTGCCGGATCCAATGGTCAATTCTCAGGATTTGTCTTACTTGATCACTTAGCAACATTGGGCACAGTAGATTATTCCTTCCTTCTTGAAACACTTGACTTAAGGCTCTTCCTTCCTTTCCCATCCTGAAAACACTGATACTCCAGGATTCAGCCTTTGATCCTCCTTTCTTCCCTCTCTGCATGTATACCCTGACTGATGTGGCTTTGGAACCATCTCTCCAGTGATGATTCCCAAATCTTTATTCCAACATGGACCTCTCCCCTAAGCTCTAGTCTCATATAGCCCCTCAACACCTCCCCTTGGATGTCTCATGGCTGCTCAAAACTTGCCCCTAATAGAACTTTCACTTTTCTCCAACTCAGCAAATGTCAGCCCCATTCACTTAAAAAAAATACAACTATGAGTCATCATTGATTTCTTCCTTTCTTTCACAAGTCAATCCACCAACAACTGCAGTTGGATCTACCTGTGAAATATATCTCAAATCTCATTCCTTTTTGTCTCATTTTTCACCAACATCCTAGTCTAAGTTATCACTGTGCACCCGGATTATTGCAGTAGCCTCCCTCTGGCTTCCTTGATTACATTACATCTTCCAATATGGCCTTAAAAATAATATTAGAATATTGCCTCCCGAGCCAAAACCTTTTATTGTCATTTTAGCAAATTGAGAATAAAATCCAAACTTCCTACCATCGCTTTTGAGGCTTTACGTGAGCCTTCCTGATACCTCTCTGATCTTGCCATCTGCTATTGTCCCTTTAACTCACTTCAGTCTTGTCACTCTGGACTTGCTCTATCTTGGAAATCTCAAACCTACTCCTGCCTAAGGGCCTTTGTACTTGCTGTTATCTCCACCTGAAATCTTCCTTTGCAAGATCTTCCCATGACTTGCTTATTTCATTCATTTTTCCATGAATGTCTCCTCCTCAGAGAGGCCTTCCCTGACACCCAGTCTAAAGTTACCTCCACCCCATCACCCTCCCTCCTTGTGCTCTGCTTTAATTTTCTTCATAGCGCTTGGAACTGAAATCATTTTATAAATTTGTTATTTCCTTGACTGGCCTACTAGGATGGAAACTGTGAGCTTGTGAAACATCTTTGTCTTACTGTGGAATCCCTAGTGGTTAGAACAGCAGGTAACTGAATAACGACTAGTTGAATGAAGAGATATAGTTAATCATTTATTGGAGTGCATATTTGGGCCAGGTGTAGGGCAGAGTGCTATGAATACAGGGATGAATGAGAAAATTCTAGCCCTCAAGGAACTCACTGTCTTACATAGTAGTTCTTGATGTGTCTTCTTTAGACCAGCAGAATCGGCACCAACCACCTGGGAATTTATTAGAAAGGGAAACTCTCAAGCCCTAACTGGAACTAGTGGATCAGCAGCCCCTGGGGGGAGGCAGCAGTCTGTGTGTTAACAAGCCCTCTTTGGAACTCTGATGCCCTGTGGAGTTTGAGGACCACTGCTCTGATGGTGAAGTCAGACCCCAACAGGTGATCGTAATGTATGGGGGCCAGTGCCATTAACAAATGCTGGACATTTTAAAGACATTCTTTGTTAAAGGTAAGACTGCTGCACCAGTACAAATAAATGTCCCCAACATACTTGTCATCCTCCCTTTTCTTATCCTTTCCATTTTTCTTTTTTAATTCTTATTCTTTTTTTTTTTTTTTGAGAGAGAGAGAAACACACTGTGAAGGGGGGAGGAGCAGAGAGAGCGGGAGACCCAGAATCCGAAGCAGGCTCCAGGCTTTGAGCTGTCAGCACAGAACTCGACGCGGAGCTCAAACTCACAAACCGTGAGATCATGACCTGAGCCAAAGTCAGACGCTTAACTGAATGAGCCACCCAGGCACCCCTTCTTTCCATTTTTCTAAACAGAGTGAACTTATATTCTGAACAGAGGGGAAAGAAAAACAAAAACAAAAATAACACACCAACAGCTGGTCTGAGACCAAGTGAGTTGTAGCCTAGTTTAACCAGTTTTCTAAATCCAGTTAAACGAGGCTATAACTCTGGGGCTGGCCCACGCTCTGTGTTGTTTAAATTACAGAATCTCCAAAGGAATTGGAACAACAGGCCCAGTGTTGCCCGCTGTGAGCCAGCAGAACACCACCTAGACAATAGAAGTCACTCACAAAACAAGGACTTAATACAGGGCTAAGAATGGCAACTTCAGAGGAAAGTGAGTCTTGATCCTAGAAAGCAGGCCAGCAGGCCCCGTTTGGGCCCCTCTCTGTCTACTGACCACCGTTTGAACGTCTCTGTTTGAAGTTTTTGCCTGTTCAGATGGGCTGTAGCCAGGACAATTTTTAATGAACACCGGTGGGCATTTCCCTACCACCCTGACAAATACCAATCCGCCTGTGAGGCTCCCTCTGATTGTAGCTACAGATAAGAGAAGATCTCCCGGACATTTCCACCTCGTATTTATCCACTGAGCAAAACTTTGAGAGCCAGTTTAATTGGCTTGAATACCTCTCAGACTTGCTATCAGCCGATAAATCAGCAGGAGGCGCTTAGAAAATTAGGTTGGCTTTAATCTTATTTTAAAACTTGGAGTAGTAGGAAAAAAAAAAAAAGAAGAAATACAAAAGAGAAAACATTTGACTAAGTTTTGGTGGAGTGAAATTATTGGCCATTTCAAATGTTCTAGGATGTCGACTGAAGCCCATATGAAAACAGTTAAATGCTATTCCAAGAGAATCCAATATGCTAGGAATATGATAGGGGACAGTGAATGGAAAATTCTGTAATTACTATGTTCATATTTCATGGTAAAATATATTCAAGATTAACTGTATTCTAATGGAATGGTGCCTGCATCCAAAACATTTGGGGGCCGCTTGGTTGGGTGGGAAGGAGGAATAATTTAATTAGGCCACAGATAGAGTTTTCTTAGAATTCTTGGTCATACATAGCTAGTTTTGAATTTCTTCTTTTACAACTTGGAGCCACTGGTCATGAAACCAGCATTGTTGGGAAATAAACCTGGTCAGAAGCCTTATGCTTTTGGTTCTACACGTGTGGGCCTATCTTTGGTGCAGCGGGAGCATGAAGAGACAGGGCATTGCTCCCGTGCACAGAACTTTCTGTGGGTTTCACAGTCATACACTGACTTTGGAAACCAGTCAGTTTTTCTGAAAATATACACAACGTTAAACCACAGGCCGGGTTTTCAATATGTTGTAAACATTCTCACAGAGAGAGCAAAAATAGCCCACTTTGATTCATTGCCTGCCAGTGCTTGCTCTCAAGAGTGGCCAAGAGGGGCAGAGAATCGAGAAAAGAAAAAAAAAAAAAAAAAGAGAGTGAGCCAAAGAGAGGGACAAGAGAGAGAAAGGAGGAGAGGACAAAGGAGAGGGAGGGAATGGGGGAGAGGGAGGGGAGGGAGAGAAAGAGAGAGAGAGTGAAAAGATTCTAAAATAAACCAGCAGCCTCAAGTACCATAGAATGTTCAACTTCCTAAAAACATCAATTCAAGGGCAAACCTTACTTGCGGGATCCTGGGGTAATAACAAGTCACGGTGGGTGTGTAATGGTACCCGGCAACGGCAGAGTGAATGCCTGCCCGCCTAGCCCCACAACTTTAGAAATTCGCTTGGATTTTGGATTCATGCGGCTATGAGCATTAGAGAGGAAATACTCCTAACGCTCATGCAGAATTGCCAGCGGGGCTCATTGCTACTTATTACTGTGAAGCAATGAGGGGTTTTCCAGGGTTTCCCAATTCTCAATGTATCTTGCACTTAAGAGACAGAAATCACTGGAGTCCACTTACAGATTGTAGAGAGGGGGAAAATACAGGGAGAAATGGTGTTTATGATGTTTATGGTAGGCAGACTTAAAAAAATATTCAAAAGCGGGCACTAGGGTGGCTCAGTCGGTTAAGTGTCTGAGTCTTGATCTCCGCTTAGGTCACGATCTCAGGGTTTTGTGAGTTTGAGCCCCACATCGGGCTCTGTGCTGATGGTGCAGAGCCTGCCTAGGATTCTCTCTCTTCTCTCTCTCTGTCCCTCCCTCACGTGCACTGTGCTTCCCCCCTCTCAAAATAAAGAAACAGGGGCACCTGGGTGGCTCAATCGGTTAAGTGTCCGACTTCAGCTCAGGTCACCAGCTCAGGTCCGTGAGTTCGAACCCCGCGTCAGGCTCTGGGCTGACAGCTCAGAGCCTGGAGCCTACTTCCGATTCTGTGTCTCCGTCTCTCTCTGCCCCTCCCCCGTTCATGCTCTGTCTCTGTCTCAAAAATAAATAAACATTAAAAAAAAAGAAATATTAAAAAAATTTTTAAAAAGAAAAAAATATTCAAAGGAAATAATGCTGATTATGCTAATGTTTTAATTTTAAATTTTTCCTTTGGCTTATTTAACAATAGTTTTGTCTTACTCTTCTTTCTTTATACTTTTCATTGAAACTTTATGGAGTTTAAGTTGTTTTTTTATAAGGGGATTTTTAACTGAGTTTAAAAAACCTTACTGTCTATTGAATCCCACTCCATATTCCTTTGAGTAGCTCATATCTTTCAAAGGACTTTGCTCCTGAATCTCACAGACTCAATTTTAGAACCAATGTTCACTATTTCAGCCCATCCTATTTGCTCCATTTAATGATATATATGATTCTAGGGTCTTTATTTATTTTTTATTTTTTTAATGTTTATTTATTTATTTTTTATTTTTTTATTTAAAAAAAAATTTTTTTTTTCAATGTTTATTTATTTTTGGAACAGAGAGAGACAGAGCATGAACAGGGGAGGGGCAGAGAGAGAGGGAGACACAGAATCGGAAACAGGCTCCAGGCTCTGAGCCATCAGCCCAGAGCCCGACGCGGGGCTGGAACTCACGGACCGCGAGATCGTGACCTGGCTGAAGTCGGACGCTTAACCGACTGCGCCACCCAGGCGCCCCAATGTTTATTTATTTTTGAGAGGGACAGAGACAGAGCATGAGTAAAGGAGGGGCAGAGAGAGAGAATCCAATGAGACACAGAGACACAGAATCCAAAGCAGCCTCCAGGCTCTGAGCTGTCAGCACAGAGCCCAACGTGGGGCTCAAACTCACGGACTGTGAGATCATGACCTGAGCTCAAGTTGGACACTTAACTGATGGAGCCACCCCCATGCCCCATTTCTAGGGTCTTTATAGACCACCAAGAAAGCCATGCTTTTCTACTTCATCCAGATTCTTGGGTTCACCTCTCAGCGTCACAGTTTAATTGTGTAACTTTAGGCAAGTTATATATTTTCTCTGCAATCATTTTCCTTACTTGTAAAATGGAGACATAATAACACCTACCAACAGGTTGGTGGTGGAGGTTAAATGAGTTGATATGAATTAAGCACTTAGAATAATAGCCACCACGTGGTAAGTGCCAGAGAGATGCTAGTTTTATTCTGAACCAACCATTCATGCATATAACCAATTTTTACTGATCAACTATTCTTGGCTACCCTTCCTGTGACCACAGGGCCTTTGTAGGTATAGTTCTCATTGGAATTGTTTTCTCCTCTCTCCTTGAGGAAACTGTATATCTTTCAGATCTTAGCTCAAATGTCATTTTTTATTGACAGCTTCCCCTGATGCCCCCAGAACAGATCAGATTCTCAATGTCTGGATTTCCTTTCCTTTATAACGTTAATCAGAATTTGTAACTATGCATCTGGCTCTTATTATTTAACTATCATGCGTCCCTCACTAGACCATGTACCCCACAAGAACAAGGACCATGCAGGATTTTGTTTGCCATTATGCCATCAGTGACATCAGATGATTAATAAGTAACTGTGGTCTGAACCAATGGGTAAGTCTGTCATCACGGTGCTGAGGATTAATGGTGAAAAAATCAACAGTCCCTGCCCTGAAGGAGCTTGCTGTCAGTTAGAGGTTGGAGTCCAGTTTGGAATCAACTTCAATTATCTGGGTGAATAAGGAGGAAGGCCAGACCTAACGCAGTGACAATGCACTGGCTCACCGGGCCCAGTGGCTTAATTACCTGCCTTGGCAGCCTCCGGGGCAACTGAGGGCACGGTCCCCAGGGCCAGTGAGCATCTCAGTAGTAAAGCGGAATAATGGGCTTCTTAAGAACGTTGCACTTGGGAATCCTCAGTTCATCTTTAATCTCTGTCCTCATGTTAGCCTGAACGTCCAAGAAGTTTCTCTCCATTTTTTTGTTCCCACATAATTTATCCAGGCTGTCACTGACAGTGCCTCTGCAAAACTTTCTCTCTTCCTGAAAACTAATTTTACATTTTAGTTGTGAATTCAGTGGTATTTGTGATCCTCGGAGGTCTATTCTTTTTGGAATGCGGCCCTACTGTTCTATGTATAACATTTGACTCTGCATCTTTACATCCTGCTTGGTATTCCACTTCAGGCCTACATAATCCATCCACAGTGTAGGGAAGTAATGGAAAGTGGAGTCTCAAAACCTAAATCCAGCTCAACCTGTATCTTTATTTCGATTTCCTTTTTTAAACTCATAAGAACAATACCCTTATAGTGATGAACACCACCATCGTGTATTTATTAAATATTCATGATCTTAGTGGGCTATAGAGTATTGGGCTTTAGGTTACAAGGCTTTAGTATCTCTGCCATTAGCTGGCTATATGAACTGGGCTTACTAATTCCTTAACGTATTGTGCCCTAGCTTTCTCTCTGTCCTGTGGGAATAAATGCAAAACCTGTATCATTTAAGTGTGAAGTTTAAGTGTGGTAATGCATGGGAAGCACTTAGACCCATGCATGTACAGAATCGGAGCACAGTGATGGTAGGAATACAGCTGCTGATGCCGATGATAAGTTCCTCAGTTGTGAAGTCCATCATTATTCAACCCAGAAATTTCCTTTAAGGTTATCCAGGACTGATTACGTATCTAGGTATGTGGCCGAGGCAATTCAAATTATCTCCAGAGGATCACATCTTCAACTTAAGTCACATAGAATCCCTACAAACTCTTTTTAAGGGACAATGAACAATATACAGTTTAAAATGGACAAGCACATAAAGAAACCAGACACCAAGAGTGAGAACCAGTAGAAACAACAAAAAGCAAAAGCCACACTATCAAGACTTCAGATATCGGACTTGTCAATAAAAGGTCATAAAAAAACTATTTTCGAAATAAGTTTGTTCAAATAAATAAAAGGCAAGCTTCAGAATAGCTACAAGCTATTATCCAATGCCAGAAAAGGCAGAGATGAACTCTGAGTATCCTTGTAGCTGAGTATTTTTCTTTAGCTCTTCTATCCACCTTGGTCTTCTAATCAACTTGGTCTGCCAATTTCCAATTTTCGGTCAAAATCTGGCCTTGAACCCTAGTCCTCACACCTGGGGCACTCACTGGTATTTTCCTTCCTTTGAAGAGGTGGGTGATTCCACTTCCTGCACTTCCTGGGCAGAGCTGGAACTCTTCCCATGAAGGGATAGATGTTCTGGGACCTCAGCTTGTCTTAGGGCAGTAGCATATCTCATTCCCTGTCCTCTGTCCACTTTGATTCCTGTTATAGGAAAGAGGCCTCCACATGGTTAAAACAATAAGGAAATTTATTTTTTCGCATAACAGAAAATCAAAAGGAAGGCTGGGCTTTAGAGTTGGTTAATTAGTGGTTCAGCAACAATCCCAGATTCTTTGTTTCTGCCTTGCTATCCACACCATGGGCTTCATTCTACAGCTGGTTCCACTCAACATCTCAAGATGGCTGTCAGAGGCAATTAGGACTATGTGTGTGTTTGCTGGAGCCCAGTGAGAGAAAAGCAGACTCTGCCTCAAACCACTGGATGAAAGGATTTTCTATGGTCTGATTGGGCCAGCACAGGCCATGTGACCATATAGTCTAAAAACATTCACTGATTGGCTTAAGTCTGAATTCCTGAACCAATCACTGGCAAGGAGGAATTTACTATGTAAATTGTAAATTATTCATGATTTCCCACAGGGCTGAAACTAGCCCTGTGAGGATATAGAAGGGGTTGTTATTTTCTTCATGATGATTTGGAAAAACAAGTGGATGAGAAGCTAAATGTCTTGCAAAGTATAAGGAGACTATAATACAGTGTCATACAATAAGGAACTGTCCTCTTATCTGTGGGACATTTCAAAACATAATAGCCTTATGGAGATATAATTCATATACCATAGAACTCACCTATTTAAAACACTCGATTTTTTTTAGATTATTCAAAGCTGTGCAACTACAATCACAAACAATTTTAGAACATTTTCATCACCCCTCCCCCCCGGCAAATAAATCCCCATAGCAATCACTCAGCCTCCCCCACTGTCCCAACACACACAACACCTTATTTACTTCTGTCTCCAAAGATTTGCCGATTCTGGGCATTTCATAAAAATAGAACAAAACAATACATGGATTTGGTGACTGGCTTCTTTTCACTCCATGTAATGTTTTCAAGGTTCATCCGTGTTGTAGCATGCAGTGGTATTTCACTTCTTTAGCCTAAATAATATTCCATTGCATGGATGTACCACATTTTGTTCATCTATTCATGAGTTGTTGGACATCTGAGTTATTTCCACTTTGGGGCTGCCATCAATGACTGGGCATTCATGCACTGGCATGGGTTTTTGCATAGACACATGTTTGCATTTCTCCTGGATATACACCCAGGAATGGAATTGTTTGGTCATACTGGTAACTCTGTGTTTCAAACATTTTTTTTTGATGTTTATTTTTATTTTTGAGACAGAGAGAGTGCAAGTGGACAAGGGGCTGGGAGACAGGGGGACGGAGGATCCGAAGCGGGCTCTGCTCTGATAGCAGTGAGCCCAATGTGGGGCTTGAACTCATGAACAGTGAGATCATGACCTGAGTTGAAGCTGGACACTCAACCCACTGAACCACCCAGGTGCCCCTAATGTTTAAAATTTTGAAGAACTGCCAGATTGTTTTCCAAAGCATTTTATATTCTTACCTAATCTGCACATGGAAACATCTGTGCTTCTAATTATTTGAGTGCATTCAATGACCGTGATTTACATATAAACATAAAGCATTGTTTTGCAAAGTATTCCTATCCACTGGATTTTCCAAGAATGCTGGCACTGCATGAAGAGAGGAAATACCTTACTATGCCTTATTTGGAACTTTACTAGGAAATGGTCACCACTTCAGAAAATCACATCACTGACACCCATACTGTTGTATTTGAGTAACCAAAAAATCCCACAACTTATGTCCACCCTATGCCAGTGGTCCTCAACCAGATCTGATTGTGCTCACCACCCACTGGCAATGACTGGAGTCATTTTTGTTTGCTTGGAAAATGGAATGGAGGTGTCACTGGCATCATAGGTAAACCCCAGGGCATTCCCCACAACAAGTAATTATCTAGCCCCAAAAGTCAATCGTGCCCTGGTGTATTCTCAAATTCATAGTGTACCTTCACTTAAGCACAATCTTTCAACTTTTTATTATGTACTTTAGTGGAGTCAGTCATGCCTGGGCATTTTCTGATCAAAATGCATATAACTTTAAGTATGTGAAACTTCTACCTATCTTTTACATGGCAGTTAGGGAATCATACTGATTTTATAAGATATGTATCTCTGGATTTCATTTCATGGTAAATACAGGGGATCCTACAAATTACAGAAACCCACTAGGGAGTCAGTGCTTTGGATCTTTCAGGTTCAACAATGGGAGCTGGGCTGATCTTCTTCCAAGGCCACCAGGCCCTGCAAGGCAAGGGTTGATGCAGAGAGGAACAGGGACTCTCTGAAGAAGGTCAGAAAAGGAGAATACTGGGCAAAGAGTCAACTGTGTCTACTACAGTTAACTGAAGTTTACCAAGATCCTGGTTTTCAATCCCTACCTTGAGTGCCTAAATTACCCTTGGCACTTTAAAATCCCCTTCCTTCCTTCCTTCCTTCCTTCCTTCCTTCCTTCCTTCCTTCCATCCTTCCTTGCATCTGTTCTTTTTCTTTCTTTCTTTCTTTTTCTTTCTTTCTTTTCCCCTCTTTCCTTCTCTTTCTTTTCTTTCTTAAACTCCTTTTAGTAGATTCTGTTATTTGCAACCAAAAAGAACCAGAAGTAAAATAAAGGCAGGTAGGAAATAACTACAAGTGGGGAACAAATAGTACAGCTTCCTCATAAGCTTAAAGAGGGACTGTTATTGATACGATTTAAACCTGTTTTTCCTATTGGGTCTTACCAGCAGCAGATGTTGCTGTAGAATGTATCCATCTAAGAATACAACAATAGATGGAGGGTCTTAACTTTCCGACTGTGAATGGTGCAGAACTTGCATGTGGACAGCAGAGACCCCAGAACAAAAGAGCTGTCATGGGAAGAGTAAGAGCTGAAAATATTTCCTGCCCCTGGGAAGTCGGTGCTATGGAACTTTCTTCTACTCAGCAATCAAGAAACACATTTCTTCACTGGTCCGTGAAAAACAAGGTAGTTCTATAGTTGACTAGTTAACCTTTTCTTTGCAGTGTAAAACTTCACTGTGCATAAGGACCTTAACATGTGTATGCATGTCCACATGGCGCCTGTGTTGGTTAAAGTTCAGAGTCCTCCACTCGGCCCCGAGGGGTAACTATCATAGTAGGGCTGGCGTGTACATGGGAACCTATACTTGAAACAAGACGCTTCCCTTTTCCTTTCTCTGCTCCCTTTGATTCAAGCTTTGAGAATCGTCCTGTAGACATAACGATATTGGTCTTTTTTTTTTTTTTTTTTCTTTTTTCCTGACTGTGGCAAGAGCTGGGAAAGAAAAAGCTGCCAGGGTTTTTCCTGCTGCAGGGAGCTTACTCAGATCTGTCTGTCAGCTCGACTTTCTGGCTGCTTCCAGACGGCCTAAGAAGTTGGCTCTTCTGGAGCTGGCTGACATTCCCTCTGCAGTGGAATTTCCTTTGCTGCAGAACCTGTGGCCTGCATCCTGCTGTGCACAGATTTTCTTGCCGCTCAGTGAGATCTCCTTAAACCAGCCTCAGCCGAGCAATGGTTGGAAATGGGGTGCACAGGCCTGGCGGGCACACAAAGTGCAGCTTGGGCATCAGACACGGTTAGGCAATGCAGAGGAAAATGTCTGCTGTCGCCTCTCAAGGGTGTTGGGCCACTGACCATGTCAACTGCCTTATGAAATGTGCTCTTACGCCCCCATAAAGGAGTACGCTTGATAAAGGCCAGGGTTAGAGAATTTGATGGATGTATTTATATGTGTATCTAACCCCTGATGGGCTGAGGTTTCTGCGATTCCAATGGACTTTGATGTGGAGGAGAAAATACATTTCAGCAAGAAATCTCTGTCGGAGAGAAGGCTTGGGTGCCCTCCCCCACCCTCCAAAGGCTTCTGAACCAGACAGAAAGCAGGTTCCGAGGATATGAAAAGTTGAAGTGCTGAAGAAAACAGTAATTTCAGCTGGGGTTGCTGGTGGGTGTGGAGAGATGACTCAGATTCATGAAAGAGAATCAAAGAAATGCTGGAAAGGAAAAATGTACTTGGTAGCATATGGCTGTTTTGCCTTTTTCTTGCTGCCAACAGGGGCAAAGTCTTTAAGAAAAGGGAACAGAGGCCATACAGGAGTGTTTGGGTAAACTGGAGAGGTAAGTGCTCCTGCCAAGGGCAGAAGTGTCCTTCGGAAGAAGTGTAAACCATCCTGGTAAGAGAAATTTGGTACCATAATGGTGCCCGCTCTTCATGGATAGCAAATATCAGACCTTCAGGTCACTTTCTGCCTAATGCTTGCCTGTGACAGACAATGCCAGTGGATCACAGCATACTTTTTCACTCCAGGCAACCATTAGCAACTGATCAAGGTTAGCATTCAAGATGAGATAGAAGAAGATACTCAAGTATTTGAACAGGGAAGATTTGAGAGAATATCTTAGACTAGATAACGTGCAGGAGCAAGACGAATGTCACAGAATGATTCCAAAGCCTCAGGAATTTGGGGGGCATACTCTGTATTTCTTTATTTTCTTAATGTTTGTTTCTTTTCGAGAGAGAGACAGCATGAGCAGGGGAGGAGCAGAGAGTGAGGGGGCCAGAGGATCCAAAGGGGGCTGCGTGCTGACAGCAGAGAGCCCGATGTGGGACTTGATCTCATGAACTGTGAGATCATGCCCTCACCCAAAGTCGGACACTTAACCAACTGAGCCACCCAGGCGCCCCCTGATTTCTTTCTAAAGACTGAAGAACCTTGGACACTTTGTAACAATGATAATTAAAGCAACTATCATTTACCAGACATTTCAACATGCAATGAGCTATTTTTCGTGTCATTTAATCCTCACTCTAGAGCCATGATGGGCTGAAATTCCCATTTTGTAGATGAGAGAATTGAGGCTTAGCAAAGTTAAGACACTTGCCTGAGGTCACACAGAAGTGTAACTGCAGAGTATCAATTTTAAGCTGCCACTCAAAATCTAGAGGCCGTGGGCCCAAGGAGATCTCTCTCAGTCTGAGTGAGCCTGGGGAAATGCAAAGGCATGGCCCAAGAGAGAATTCTCGCCAGCTCCTGCAGATTTGTTTATCTCCTAAATTACCTGCGTAGAGATTTCTGCCTTCTCTCTGGCTATAGAGGGTGGGCTTTGTAGTAAGGAGAAGCATGTAGAAATTGTAAGCTGACACCTCACCCTGGTCATTTCCATGACTTATGAGCATACATCAGACACACAGTTGCTAAACACTCTTGCATGATACTCATTTTCCTCGGATCCCAGCTGCCTGGGAGTTCGCAAAGAAAGCCGGGGCCAGCTCTAGGGTCAGCCGAACGAACAGATGGGGATGAGCAGAGGTGACACACGATCGCTCCTTGGCATCTGCTGGGCCTGTCTCGGCTGCTTTGGCTGGCCGATGCCTTGACCCAGCTAATCCTGTTGGTCATCCTGTGCCGGCTGTGTTGTGTCACTCATCCCAGCCCCTGGGGTAACTTCTGCTCACAGAGGGTTTCTTTCCTTCAGAAAGTCATGCTGGTAGTGTTCTGACTGCTTGCTTCAATTTGGGCCTTGGCCTGGCCTTCAGCCAACAAACTTTATGCATGAACTAAAGGAGTATCTAAGATGCCAGACTCTAGGTAGTTTATTGATAACATTAGTCTATTTCCAGGCCCTTCCTTTTCTGGAATTGGCCATCTCCCGCCAACAATGCTTATATACTTACTACGGTTAGCTAGATTTTTAAGAATGTCATGCTGGAAAAAAAAAAAAAAAAAAAAAGGAGAACGCAGGTTTAATTTGGGGAAGTTCTTTGGGTTCATGGCCACTGAGGTCATTCATCATGAATCTACCTCCCTAGTTACTGAGCACCTATTATATGCCAATCAACCTTATTAGGAGCACTACCACATCAGCTGTGAAAAAAAGAAACCCAACTTCATTAGTCTCACTGCAGAACTTCTTGTCTACTGAAAAAGTTTGAAAAATATGCTAGTTAGAAACAAATTAGTATAATTATAATGGAGCCAATCTATAAAGGAAAAAAATGTTTCAGGAACTGATATGTGAAGACCTGGAAGCAGGAAAGAGCTTGGTTTTTGCTTTAGGAACTGGAAGGTGGCCACTGGGGCTGAAATGTAGAAGGGCAATGGTGACGGGCAGGAGTTTGGGACAGGTTGGATCACGCAGCATCATGCTAGGGAGCTTAGATTTTGAGTTTCACTGGAACACACTGAAGGGTTTTCATCAGAGAAATGGCATAATCTGGGCAATGTTTTCAGCAGCTTGTTTTCCTGCATTGTGGAGAATATTTTGGACAGAGTTAGAGAGGAAGAAATAAGACAAATGAAGAGGCTATCACAGTACCTCGGGAACACTAAGATGGCTGTAATGGGAATGGAGAAAGGTCAGAGCGCTGTCAAAATTATTCTTTCTGGTCATTTGGGAACAAAATGACAATAGGTTAATGACCTGTGTGACTCATTTTCTCCATTGTGAGTTTAAAATTTATTTAAAAAATCTATTTAGACATTGTGCTATTAATACTGTATTATCTGAGAGTCATCTAATAACTAAACCCAGGTTTTCTCTGAGAATATCCACTGCAATGCTGTTTTTATAATAGCACAAATTATACCCTCAATGTCCCAAATATCCTACTTAGGAACTTGTCTGATATAGACAGATATTCATAATGAAGGAACTGAGTAAATAAGACATATTTAAGATCAAAATGGACAATGTGATGCCATATTTTGGATGACATCCGCAAAGAAAAATAAACCTCTCAGATGACATCCAGTCAGATGTTGACAATGGTGAACACTGGGTGGGAGAAATCAGGACAATCTCTTTTCTCTCTCATTTCTATTTATTCTATTTAAAAATTTTTTTTCAACGTTTTTATTTATTTTTTTGGGACAGAGAGAGACAGAGCATGAACGGGGGAGGGGCAGAGAGAGAGGGAGACACAGAATCGGAAACAGGCTCCAGGCTCTGAGCCATCAGCCCAGAGCCTGACGCGGGGCTCGAACTCCTGGACCGCAAGATCGTGACCTGGCTGAAGTCGGACCTTAACCGACTGCACCACCCAGGCGCCACTGTTTATTCTATTTTATACCAGAGTATCATTTTGTATAACTTTGTGAAGCAACGGATTGGTAGTAATTGTGTTTTTCTCTGATTGCTAAACATGCTTTAGTCATTGAGCTTTGGCACATGACTAATATGTTCTTCTCCCTTTGATCTGGCTCATAATCTTCATTTGCTTCCTTCTGGAATATCCTCCCTACTCTCTTCCTTGTATCTAAATTTGGTCTTCCATAAACAGGGTGTGACCATATAATTTCTCATGCAAACTGGGATGCTTTCATATATGAAAGGAGCCGATAGTATGTCACAACCCAGCCAAATCAGTACATCTGGTCAACCCCTTATAATCCCTTGCTCATTTGGCATCTCCACCCTATGTGATACTCTCTCTGCCATTTTTATCCTTCATCTTTTGGCAATTGGTAGAAATTTAATTTTTGTTTTATATTTTTTCCATATAGTTATTTATGTCTTTGACTGTTATTGACCACTTCACCTGCCTGTGTCTTCCTTCTTGACTAGACACCAAGCTCAGTGATAAAAGGCACAATATTGTCCACCACGCCTCCCTGACTTCAATACCTAATAAATGCTCAATAAATATTTTCTCTATTTAGTGGTGAAATTATTATACCTTTCCAGGCATATGAAAAAAACATTTACTCAGATCAGAAAGAGAGTTAAAGCAAGTCTTTGGGGAAGGTGCAGCTAGCAGAAACATAGCCAAATCAAGGCAGGTTTCCAGTCTTCCAAGAGTCAGGGAGCCCTATGGAAGTACTCTAACCCAAACTGTGGAAATTGGGAACAAATGTGTTTGGAAACTTCACATGTTTGGGGGCGGGGTCCCTTTACAGGCTTGTAGGCCACATGGCAGTTTCAAGTTTTGGTACATAAGGCTTGGGAGTGAAAGTCAGATGTGATTAAAAATACACATCTTACAGATGTCTGGATGCTGTTCAAATCCCCAAAAGTGTGATAGAAAACCCAGTTGCTTTCCAGATTTTTAGGGCAGGAAAAAAAGGCCATCGTGGCCCCTTTGTCTCTTTATTGAATGGGTATGTTCAAGTGACGTTTTAAATTTGTAGTGTTATCTCAGCTGCTTGTTTACCTTTTTAGCAGTCCTGCTCCCTGCCCTGAAACTGAAAGCAGGGTAATTGGGGGAACATGTGACACGTTCCAGGAGATGAAAAGTTCTCATTATTTTTAGCATATGCTAAGCAAGCCTAGGTAAGCGCAATGCACATATAATTTATGGAAATGAAAAAATATAAAATCCTGGATACTGCCTCCCTGATACCAAAATAGAACACAGTTATTTTCTTTCAGCATTTTCCTATGTTCTCGTTTTTAAAAAGAGAATTTAAATTTTATTTATTTGACTTATTTTTTTATAAACACTCTCTAACCACATCCAGCCGTCTGGCTTTGTTTATAATAACCTGTTTACTCATCATCAACTTCAACATACAATCTGAACATCTGTCTCCTTCTACCCCAACATATTTGCTTTCAATCTTCATCTTAGCTTGAACTTGAAGGTCAACGTCTCTTTCTTTGGGGCTCAAAGGAGTTGCAGAGACCCCAGAGACGCTTCCTTGCAGTGGGCCTAAGAGGTATGTTTAATTTTAAATTTCACATCCCACCCCCTCCCCCCGAAAATAAAAAGGGGGAAAAATTGGTCTCTGTTACACAGGGAGAAAACAAAGTGGGAAAGAAAGGCACTTTGTTTTGCCAGACAAAGACAGGCTATCAATTTTCATAAATCTGCATTCCCAAGACAACTGCTCACGTCTGGTAAGAGGTCCATTTCTTTGAACTTACATACCAGAAAGTAGTTTTTTTTTCCCCCTTGCCTCAAAAGAATACAGTTAATAATAGTATACGTATAACATAAGTAATTGAACGTAGATAATTTTATTAATTCCAACAATTCTATTTTATAAGGATGGGGTTCCTTGGGGTGGGAAAATGGTCCAGAGCCAAGTAGGCAAGTCCTAAACAAGAGCTTCCATAAATACACCTTCTGGTTTTCTACAAAACATTTTTGGCAATCGTAATACGTGTGTGTGTGTGTGTGTGTGTGTGTGTACATTTATATATCAGTTGGTAATTGCAAGATGGACATTTAATTATCTGATTGAAACAAGGAGAGTCTGGCACATCTCAAATAGGATCGGCAATCTGTAAAACAACTGTTTTGCATCAGAGACTCAAATAGTAGTAATATTTGCTGGTTTTGTCAATGTAGATGCTGTAAAGTCCTATAACTTTTCTGCTTATTCTTTTCCTTCTTCACCTCCAGTTTTAACTGCTGGACAGCTAACATTTCTTGCACAAATAAAACCCTAGCCATACATACATATCAACATCAAGCATGCACATGTATAGTATCTGTCAGCCTTAATCCATTTCCAAGTGAAGTTTTATGGCTGGGTCTTTGACACAGACAGGGCTCATGTTACAAAGACTGCCTAATATACATATAGTTCATTAAATAATGAGATCTCATAAATCACTAAGCATAAATAGCATAGATCAGTTGATGCAACACATTGAAAGAGGCCAACACTTGGATTTTAAAAATTGACAAGTGCTTCTGTATATGCATAGTATATTCATAGTCTGAGGGTTGGTTTTTAGAGTTGTCCAGACCACGAATTCTGGCTGATGACCTGAGTCACTTTGTGTGCCCGATAGACATTTAGCTTCCCCGGCCTCTCTCTTAGAGATATTAATTCAGCAGGATGGGGTAGATCCTGGGGCTGTGTAGTTTTCATGGAGGCTTCAGGTAATCCTCATGCTGGGGCGAAAGGGGGAATACTACTAGACCCGTGCCGCTCAGAATGTGGTCCCTGGATCAGCAGCATTGGTATTTCCCGGAAGCAGGTTAGAGACACAGAATCTCTGGCCCCACCCTAGGCATACCAATTCGGAGTTTGTACTTCAGCAGCATCCCCATGTGATCTGTGTGTGCACTAATGTGCGGGAAGCAGTATAAGCAGCTCAAGACCAGTATAGTGACTACCACTGTCTTTGTTATAAATCCACAGCCCCAAACTCCACTTTATTTTATTATACTTTTTGGCAGTTAAATATATCCTATAATTTCATATTTTGAATCTCAGTTCAGGGAGTATATTTTCATGATGCTGAACTTACTGGTTGAGTCGATTAGTCTGGTCAAGTGAGTGGTTAATCTTGTGAAGAGAAAAAAAAAATCCCCAAACCATCAGCCCAGACAATTATTCATTATAATGTCAACAAAAATACCTCCTGAGTGATTGAATCATTCCTGTTGCAAAGCCTTGTCCTGATGGGACACTATGTTGGCTTAACATGACTTAGCAACAGGTTCCACCTTGTATGTCTTCATTGGAGTCATGGTGTGTGGGTTAAAATCCTGAATTTTGGAAAGGAAAAGAGTAGGTTTGAGTCCAGGTTTGTCCACTTATTAGCTGCATATTCTTGGGCATTTTTTTCCCCCCTGTTTGCTCATGTGTTATAAATAATAAGAGGTTGTGCTTCATAGTGCTGCCACATCCTTTCCAAGCTATGAAGTTTAGTTTTTATCATTGGAAGGGCTTTCATAGTTGCTTTTTGTTTTATTTTAAATTCAGATAGAATTCACCTACTGTAGAATTCACCCTTTAAAGTGTGTAGGGAATAGTTTGGGTTTGGGAATGGCTTTGGTAGATTTTGGGGTGGTGTTTTAAGATTTGGGGATGGTGTTTTAAGACCCAGGAAGCTTTATCATCAACAGCCTTATATGTAAATATAAGCAAATTAAGGAGAACTGACTTGATGTCCTTTAATTTATGAGTCTTGATGGCCCTGTTGAAAAAACCCAGGGCATTATCCAGGCATATGTGGTTTGCTTACAATGAATCCTCTGCTTGAACTCTAAAGCTAGTTCTCATATACCTGTGATTTCATTTAATATTTATTACTAAGCTTGCAAGAGCTGTAGGACTTTTGAATAGCATTGGTTTCCTGTGAAAATCAGTTACCGAATGACTGTGCCAAAGGGGGATTAGAATAGGTGGCAAATTATTGTGTAGGTGGCCTTGCTTCCAGCCCAACATTTGAGTTCAGTAATTTCAGATTAAAATGAATTTTCAGGGCAAGGGATAAAGAAGCCACCAGAACCAAAACACATAGCCTGGAGTTTGTTGTGGGGAGAAGGAGCAAAGATGGCTTCTTTGGCGATAGCTTATGTATGCGAAAGAGCTGCACCCCAACTTACTTCTTCACCCAGCCCTCCCAGAGGATCCTTCCCACTGCTTGGTCTCCTCAATATTTGGTAAGATCCCAGGGCTATTAACTCTGCTAATTATATTCAAGCCAATTCACAAAAAGATATTTGGGGTTTCAAAATCATTTTTCATCCAATAATTTCTTGCAAGAGAAATAAAAAATACAATTGATAAGAGTAACATTTTAAAAACTTAATTAGTAAACTTGTTTTGCTTGTGTGTGTGTGTGTGTGTGTGTGTGTGTGTGTGTGTGTGTGTGTGAATGACTACCTTCAATGTTGGTAAGGTGCTTTCGATCATTTATTCTTAATCACTGCTCATGGCTGGAGAAAATGATATGATATATTTTAAGCTTTGTCAAAAGTTTGTTATTTTCTTGAACATTGTATTTGGACTGGCATTCCTCAGATTGACTATAAAGAAATTACTAACAAAAATTACCTGTACTTAATAGATTTTCTTGTTCCCAAAGAGTTATAGGTTAGTAATTTTGAAACTACTTTCTGTGTAAACTAGAATTAAGCAGATAATAGATTTCAGATAGCAGTAGCAATGTTTCAGATTATTGGAGGAAGGAGTTACAAATACAACAAAGGGTAAGAATTAGAATACATCCTATTCTGTTAAATTAAAACTGGAGGTCTTAACAATTGGAGGTCATAAACCACTCATGATTTTTGATGTGAAAGGTATGGATACAGTTATGGATACAAGTGAAGATGGGTGTGTGTATGTGTATTCACATGCACACATAAGTGAATGTGTACAAAACTTTGGGTTTTCCAGCTCTGTGGGTTGAAAGGAACTAGAGGCAATAACACCTTCGTAAACACATGCATGCCTATGTCAGTCTCAAAATACCATTTTTCCCCAGAAGGAACTAAGACCCCTTAGAGAAATAGCTGACCCTAGGGGAGAGGCAACAAACAAATAAGAACAAACAAAAACAACACAGATCTGGAACTTCATGTTATGTCTGAAAGTAGGAAGTGCTCAAAGAATTATGGGGACATGCCAAAAGCACACAGGTGCCAGCCAGCTGGAAGGAACCCCCACTAGCTAAATACCTAACACTTTGAGTATCAAAATAGAGATAACAACAGATGATGACCAATTAAATAAAATAGGAAACCACGAGTCCATATGGATATAAATAATTAGTTAGGGAAAAGGGAAGTTTCTCCTTATAGGAGACTGTACCTGATAAACGCAGAAGGAACGATGGAATTAGAAATCCACAGGAATCACAGTATCACAGTAACAATGAATTCAAGCTAACGTAGTCAACAGATACTAAAATAGTGAAAGTATGATGAATAATAGGGTCTTTCCACAGTTTTACAAAATATGAATTAATTACAAAGGGGAAAAAGGTATCTTTACAGTGTCAGATACCACCTTAACCAGGTGATCAGAGTTAGCATCCTGAGTAGTGAGACAAGCCAACAGCAGGGGCCTTATGATACGATACAATGAGAAGAAAACAGTATCACATCTACAGTGTTCCTGCTGCAAATGAGTAACCTGAAACCACTCATGAGAAAATATCCAAGAAATCCAGAGTGAAGAACATGTTACAAAATAATGGGCCTTTATTCTTTAATGATGTTAATATCATGAACGACAAAGAATAGTTGAGGAATTGTTTTAGATTACAGAAAACCAGAGGCTTATGACAATTGAACACAATGTATGATCCAGGATTTTATTTGCTATAAAGATCACTATCAGGACAAATGGAGAAATCTATATAAATTCTACAGATTAGACTATATATCATCAATACAAATTTTATATCTGATTTTCATGTGTGCTTTCCTTAATTTTAGGAAAGATACACTGAAGGATTTAGGGGTGTAGGTGTATTCTGTCTTCAAGGTGCTCTCAAATGGGAGAGGGAAAGAGGTTGGGAGGGAAGGAGGGAAGGCAGAGGGGAAATGGAGAGAAAGGATTAGAGACAAGAAGGAGAGGGGGAGAGACAGAGGAGGCTGGGAGAGAGAATCAGAAAGCAAATGTGGAGAAATGTTCAAATGTGGAAAATGTAGGTAAAGGCGTATAAGGGATTTTTAAAAATATTTTCCTTCCATCTCATCTGTAAGTTGAAAACTAGGTTGAAATAACAAGTTAAAAAAGATGTATTTTTGGTTGGATAATTTCACTTCTAAGAACATAGGGATATAAAAGTACAGATAATATTTATGTACAATGTGTTTATCCTAGCATTATTTACAATAATACAAAATTAGAAATAATGTACATGTAGAATAATAAGAGAATGTATAAATGATTAGACATAAGCATTTAAACATATTATGTAGTTAGTGGAATCAAGTTTTTCAAAGAGATATAATTAAGTGGAAAATGCTATAATAATAATTATAAACTCAATTATGCAAAAAATATATACACTAAAGAAGGGGTATATTAATATGTTGATGGAACCTTTCTTTAAAGAGAATAACTAAAGATTACTTGAAATATGTGTTGATTTTCATATTTATTCCTAATTAACATATTTCTAACAAGAAAGAAAAGCATTTTTTCTTATTTTCATAGCTCCTAATTTGAGATTCTGTTTGATTTGAGAAAGGGTGAGGTTTTCAGGAAAAGGATATGATAGTGAAAAAAAGAAAAAGAAAAACTATTTCAACTACAAGATTACCTCAAATGTAGGCACTTTAGAGACCTCAATGTATAAACAATTAGTGTGCTAATTACAAATTGCAACTTGTCAACACTTGGGTGATTTAATTTTTTAATGCACGTATTTCAAAGTAAGGTGATTACATTTACACTTCCTAAAATACACATTTCCTTGTTTCAGACAGACCTTCCCTCTACTGAACACATGCAAATCATATATCCTTCTAAGATGTGATTTCCAAGGATGGGAGATGGCTTCTGGTAAAATGGCAGATGCTTTCGGTAGAGGATGGAAGAAATCATCACAGGGATGGTAGCTATGATTCCCCCTCATTTAAAGAGCTTGTAAAACGTTGATAAGAAGGGAAGTTGATTGAAGATCACATAGGAATATTTAAAAGATTTGCTAGTCATAGGTAATTTGAAACCGTAGCAATGGTCGTGGTGAACAACATTGAGGCCATCTTTATCAGGCTGCAACCTTTCTTTGGTAGTAGACACACATACTATTTATTGAGAATTTCTTCTTCAGAGGTGGTGGGTTCAGGTATTTTTTGAAATAACAAAGATTGTGTAGAATGTTCCACATTACTGAAAGAAGATATCAGAAGAGAATTCACAGGAGGAACATTGCTTAAGCAAAATTAAAAAGGCCTTGAAGTTGGGTTTTCTCAAAACCAAGGTGGTAACTGAAAGCCAATAATAACAAAAATAAGGAACATGTACTGAGCACCTACTGTTTGCTTACTCTTGTGCCTTCCTCACTTCCTGTATTGCTAGTATCTAAACTGGACAGCCTTGAAAAGCTCAAAATAAAAATTGTCCTGCAATGACTTGGTATCATCTTTTGTGCTTAGGATCCAAATAACTCATGAAAGATAGCTTGCTTGATTTTGTTTATGGGAGATAGGACTTGAGTTCAAGCAAGAAATCCTGGAAGCTGGGCTTCAGGTGAGATGGAGGATTTGGCAAAGGAAGGCATGAGGCGATGTTTCCATTAGGGATGATTGGAAAAGAAAGAGGCTGGAAAGGAAATAAATATCCATGTGCTGTTGGGTTGCCAAGAAGAACATGACTCACCAATGAGAGATTTGTTATCTGAGACTCTGAGTCCCTTCTTGAAAAGTGATACTTCTCCCAAGGTGGATTGGACTCAGGAAGAATGAGATGTGGGAATCTGGATGGGTTCCATTTCGAGGGGGATTGATACCAGACTGCACTCTGCTGCCAGTACCTTAGAGGCAAGGTATTGCATTTCCCCTGGACTTTGTTACAGATGTGCAAGCCTGATGGACAAGGGGAAGCACAGGAGACCCACCATTTGGAATGAGCAAATCTTCCAGGGAGCCTTTTCTCATGCCTGCAACTCGTCTTTTTTTTCTTCTCTTCCTCCTCCACATTTTTTCCCACATGTTGAAATCCTGCTTTAGTTTAAAGGTTAACCCACAAATACAGTCTCCACTGAAGAATCTTCCTGATCCACTGAAGAAATGAATTCCTCCCTTCCTGGTGCTTTCATATCACTGTTTATTCTTTTTGTCAAATCATGTCTTAGGCTGGCATGGCTTGCCTTCTACTCTGGCAATTGGTATAGATGTTGGTCCTCCTTGATATTGTGAAAGTTCTTTGAGGGCAGGAACTAAGACTTATCTTGCTGCCTCTAGACCATCACTCAAGGCCTTGCCCAAATGAAAGATCAGTAAGTATTTATTTCTGAAGTGTAATTAAGTGGTCCATCTGTGTGATATGCATTTACTTAGTGAAGTCTGTGAGAGGGATAAGAGGCATACCATGGGAATAGGGGGACAAGAAGCAGTAGGTAACAGATCCAGAAACACCAGAAAGAAAAGTTAGCCAGCTATGTCATTTACCCTCTTTTCTGTGAAATGAATTTACGAGTTGATCTTAAGTCAGTAATGGCACTTAAGGCACTGAGAATTAAGGTTAGGGCAGCACTGTGCTGCTGGAAGAATGCTGGACTGAGACTCACTGTCTGTTCCTCTGACTTTAAGAGGGCATTTGACTTCTATGCACCTTATCCTCCTCACCTGAGAAATAGAGATGAACTACAGTCCCTCCCTTTCCACTGGTTTGTTGTCAAAATTCATGAGGCCACTACAAAAGTGATGTGTAAGCTCGGAGTACTCCTTACCATTGTTGGATCAGCATCATTGGCATCACCTGGGAGCTGGTTAGCAATGCAGGACCTCAGGCCCCACTGTAGACCTCCTAAATCAGAAGCTACATTTTAACAAAGTCTTCAGGCAGTTTGCATGCCCATGAACTGTTTCAGAAGTACTGCTCTCAAGGGTTGTAGAATATAACATGTGGTTGTTAATAAGGTCTGGTCTGTATGTGTTGGGGAAAATGAACGTGAACTCAATCCTGATGACTGAGCATTGGGAGGGAAGCCAGCTGGCGAGTGGAAGGGTGCTAGCACCCATGGATCATACTGGTGAGGTAGGAAGTGAAGGACCTCTTCTGTTGCTTATAAAATGGTGGGCATGCCGATCCCTCAGACATGTGCTCCCTTGATGCCACCTACGCTCAGTACTTCTCCCTGTCCTTTCCTCTCATCAAAACTCATCTGTCCTATGTTCTTCTTTCTCAACAATCCTGGCCACATGAGGGTTAGGTAGTACAAAGTAAGGGTTTAGTGTTAGGTGGTACCTCAGAAAGAGGCGTCATGCGAGAGAACTTCCCAAGATGCCATTTTCATTCCAGGGAGTTAGGAAGGTCATGGAGAATTTGGAGTGTGAAGGAAGACCCAAGGAGCTTATTAAACAACACCATGTTGATAATCATGGTTGTTAATGACCAGGACTCTGTGTATCTCGAAGTGGTAGGGCTAGCATAGGACTACTGGATTTGCATACAGGAGGGCAATGAGATACTTAAGGAGAGGTTAGAGGAAGGTTGGAAATGACAATGAAAGCTACTATGCATTAAGCATCTACTCTGTGCTGGGCATTATGCTGGATATTTTGCCTTTACAAATATTATCCCACAACTAACTAAAATTTAAATAAAAAACCAAAAAGATAAAATATTATCCCCTTTCATCCAAAATGTAACTCTATAATCCCTATTTTACAAGCAAAGCAGTTGGGGTTATTAAACACGTACAAGGTCACACAGCTCATAGACAATGGAGCTGAGATTGGACCTCAAATTGGATGAATGGCAGAGCTTTCTACTGAAAAGAATGGAAGAAACAGAACTCCCTAAAGAAGTATCTAAGGATATCTAATTTTTGATACCATCAAGATATATATAATAAAATTTAGAAGGACTGGTTAGGACAAAACAATTCCCCTCTTCATACTTTATTTCTGTATGAGACAGTATTCCATAGTGCCAGTCAAGACTTTGGATAGTAACTAGAATACTCTTTAAACTTTGTCCTTGATGTTGTACTTGAAAAATAAAACCAAAAATGGTGACCACTTTCACTATAACTTTGTTTTGTCTTTTGCTGACTTACCAAGAGGTCTAGTACGAAGACATGGGGAGGGTTAATTGAGTCTGACCTAAAAGAGAATTCCTACACATGTATATGAAGAAGTAAGAAGTTTTGTACTCGTAAAAATCTATCTTGAAGAACAAACCGTACATTCTTTCTGTGTATTTTTAAACAATGGATTGTGAAGCACCCATCGTTTTAAAGATAGTTTTGAACTTTACACAGTTAAGAAGGGATAGAGCATTACTGTACACTTTCTAACACTTTTTTTGGGAAAAATGACAATTTTGGGCTCTTGTCTAAGTGTATATACATTCTACAAGATATATGATATGACAATTTTAATTTCAGAAGACTAGGACTTTGGAATGATATAACATTAATAGATTCTATAATAATAGTCCTTGAGTTTACTCTATTTGCTTTCTAATAGTTACAGTGTTAGGGGCTGAGACACACATGATGGTGTTTTTCCTAACCATTTGGGAACACAGATGTTTAACTGCTATCTAATAGGGGTCATTTCAAAAAATAGCTGGGCCAAAGCAACAGAAAACCTTTTTGCAAATATAATATGAGTGCATCTGTTCTAAGGAGGTCATATAATTCTCTCTAGCTTTATGCCAAAATGAAGGCAGGGAAGATTTACATTTATAGGGGAAGCAGGAATGTTTCAAAGGCTTACGAGTGTGGATGTGATGTCAGCCATTGCTTCAAGGACAGCCTCCACCACTGTCTGTGGGAAGTTGCACAGGTTATTTAACCCCTAGTTGACAGTTATCCAATCAAAGAGTGACAGGAACGGTATCTCTACAATGTAGACAGGATTACTGGGAGATCTAGATGGAATGATGCATACTAAGCTTGAGCACAGGGACCTGCCATACTGCAGTTAAGAGAAAGCTACTGTTGCTGAAACTAACAAACATTACATCGGATCATTTACAAGGTAAGGAATTCTGACTTCAGTCATATATGGCAGCTTTGGATGGAAATTGGGATGAATTAGAATTGTTGGAATATGCTTTCGAGCTTGGCCATCCCCAGCCCCTTCCTAGTCTCTGCTTAATTACCAAGAAGCGTGGTTTCATTCTGGCTCCTGTGAAGTCCTTAAGGCTCAAAAGGCAACAGTCAGGACTTCTTAAAATGGAGTTCTGGTAGATTTACTTATTTGTATTTGTGCCAAGCTCTTTAAGATGTCCTATAATTCTACCAAGAACTGGGTTTTTAAAGTTCTCCCAGCTTGGAGAATTTGAAAACCAATATGTAGAGGATGATGGGAAATTTGATAACTAGACCAATATGCAGTGGATAACGTTCCCCAAAGATCAGCAAAATCCTGGATCAGACTGTGGTCTATACTTCTGTTTTTCGTTGAAATGTTTCTGCTTTAAAGGCCAACCACGATCTTCACTGAGATGTGATAGAGTACTATGTGGGGAAATGATAAATCACACATGAACTTTTTCATCTTTAGATAATTATGGTTTAAATTTTATTGTTTAGGCATAACAACATGGATGAAATTGTGTCTTCTCTGCAGCTGGTTTGAGAATTTTTTAACTGAGGAAATGTGGCCTTTGCTGAGAAGTTACATTCAGCCAGCTGTGGGGTAAGCGCAAGTGTGGGGCCGGGACAAGTTTTCATGCAGAAGAAGGAAATGACTTTACATTTATAAGAATCAGAAGCTGGAGTCAAGGCAAGGGGCCAAGAGAGAATGAGAAGCTACATAGGGAAAAAAGAGGAGAGACAAAGGGAAACCCATCAGTTACCTAGAAAAGAGCTCTTAGTACAAGAGAGTATCTTGTAGGGACCTTTACAGAGGTAATCACTGTAGGCTCTAAGGTGAAAGCATCCTCTCTCTCACTTGAAAACTTCCACAGAATTTACGTTGCTTACCAGTGCTCACGGCCTAAGCAGATTCTTTTTAGAGAACACAAAAAGGTCCTGAGCCTGCCTCCAACTAGGCATGAGGGAAAAATGGAGCCTGTGTGGGAGGAAACCAACATATGGTACACACAAGTGGCACATGCTAATTGTGGAGAAATGAGAAAATATGGGTGAGTAAAAGGAAAGCAAGGAATCGTCCAGATTTAAACCATCCTGAGACAGCTATTCTTAATGTGTTGATGGCTTCTGGTCCTTGTTCTAGATTATTGTGCACATTTGTGTTGTTCTATTATACTTTTCTTCAAATAAAGTGCGATCCAAGCAGTATATATTGCTGTACATACAGTATAGAACCTTTTCGATTTGTCTAACAATATGCTGAGGACATCCCTCTAACTGCAGGGTGGCATTGGCAGAAGCTAGGTAGAATAATCACATGAGAAACAGTGATTTCCAGGCTTTTGCTATCATAATTATTGGCCTGATAATAACCTGACAGCTAAATCTTGAACACTTACCTGGTTATTTCCTTCAGATGAATTTTCCCTTCTCCCCTTTCGTCCTTTCCCCCTTTCTTTCATCTATCAACAAATAGCTGCTGTCTTAGTCAGCTCGGGCTGCTGTGACAAAATACCACAGACTGGGGGACTTAAACCCCAGAGATTTATTCCACAGTGTGGGAGACAGGGAAGTCCAAAATCAAGTTGGTGGCAGATTCAGTTCCTGGTGAGAGTTCTCTTCCAGACTGGCAGACAGATAACCTCTTTCTGGGTCCTCACATGACAGAGAAGGCAGGAGTAATGAAAAGAGCTCTCGTCTCTTCTTCCTCTTTGTAAAAGGACAGTACTTCTATCATGGTGGCTCTACCCTCATGACCTCATCAGGCCTTATTAATTTCTAAAGGACTCACCTCCAAATACTATCACAGTGAGGGGTAGGGTTTCAACATACGAATTCTGGAGTGGACACAAAGCATTTGGTCCCTAACAATTGCTGAATGTCTCCTCGGTATTGGGTCCTGGTGGAGGTTCTGGGGATACAGATCTTTTGACCTTCATGTGGGAGATGTTGACGCTCATCAAATAGCCAGGCAGAAAGAATAACTTGTGAAAGTCATGGAAGATTTCACTGAAGAAGTAAACTTGAGCTGGGCTGTGAAGGATGAACAGGAAATAATTAGGGGAAGACAGAAAGGAAGAGGAGCTCAAGAAGAAGGAATAGCAGGTGCAGAGACTTGAAGGCAGGAAGGAATATGCCAGAACAAAGGAGTAAATGAGGATCAGTATTAAGAAAGTAGACGTAGTCAGGAGGTTTCCAGGAACTGTTGCTTCAAAAGGATATAGTATTTCCAGGACTTATTTTAAGTAAAACTGCTCTTAAGAAATGTGACATCACAGGTAATTGTATTATGTTTTAAATACTCTATTGAGTTAAATTATTCCCATGGGAAAATTTAAATAAAAAACTATTGGATTTATGGATATTGTATGGAGGAGGCTGAGTAAACCTCAGTGAATCTGCAAGAACATATAAGAAATGGTACTTGAAGAGTATTTGTGACTCCTTTAACAGCCCGTACCTAAAAGCTCTTCCGGGTTGGGCTAGGAAGAGATACACGTATCCCTAGTGAACAAATCAGCAGTGGAACCAAATGAGCTTAGTCACATTTGGTAGGTTCTACCAGAGGATCATTTCATCAGTCACTAATCCTGGGCGCAGTCTTTCCTCAGCCAGAAAGACTAGGGCATCTACAGAGCAAAACAATGTGTACCAAGAGCAAGAATGTTATCGCACAGTTGACAGAATTCCATGATATTCTTGGACAAGGTCCAGAATTAAGACATAACTTCATGAACGTTTCTGTGGTTTTTTGACATGCTGACAATACTGGTGAGGCTTCGAAGTATTATTTATTACTCAAATGGAATATTTGGCAATCACTTTGCTTTGGCTTAGAGCTGCTGCTAGCCCACACAGAGCCTTTGTGTGAAAAGGAAAATGGCACCCGTGGCAGATGCTTGACTTGGTGATCTTACATGGTGTCTGTGTGAATTGGGGAAAGACAAGCCTCTTCCTGCTCTCATCAGGGTAGCATCACACCAGGGTGTGCTGCTTGGTGAGGGGACCATAGGGGACACTTCAGCTACACTTGCCCCCTTTTCCAGGCACCTATGTGTCAGGTACGATCCACAAGGACAACCCAGTGATTTTGCTTTGCCTTGCTCTCATTTTGATGTAAATCATGGCTATGAGGTTGCTTGCCTCATCTTTGTTTTGGTGATTTTTCACAGAAAAAGTGAGAAAAAAATTTTTTAAAAAGCAAGGTTTAAAAACCACCTTTTCTCTTTTATTTGACTTCCCAACACTTGATCCGATATGTAACCTTATCGTCATACTGATGACAAGGGATCATATTGCATGAATAATTCCTGATTTCCACAGGGAAAGTCAGCAAATCTGACCAATTTTTACTTATGATTGAGGAGATAGTTAATTTGAAAGTCTGCTTTTTTCTTACAGTGCTGAGTTCCACTATGCTCAAAGCACAACTTCTGTTTGCAGATGCTTTTCTGGCTTTATCTTTCTATTTATTAGTGGTCTAGAAGGACCCCACTTTATGACTCTTTGTTTACACTTCTAGAGAGGTCAAGTGGGGAGCCGTCTAAAGGGAACACACGTCGTTTTTGAAATTGTTTTTTAAAGGATTTTAATTGTCACGGAACTGACAGAGAAAAACCCTGGTTTCCTAGGCAAGCTCTCCTCTCAAACCACGATGCCCAGGGAAAATCATTAATGGCAACAGCAGAATATAGGGCGCTTCGTTGAATCAATGTTCTTTTGTTCTGAATTGTCCTTCTCAAGCATACAGCCACGATGCCAAATATTGGCCCTATTTAGGCCAATCATTAAGTAGAGCCTGGCACCAAATTTACAACAACTATTCGAGAAAACAAGGCTAGCTGGTTCTGTTCAATCGCAATGCATGCATGTGAGCTCAAAAACTTCTAGGGAACCCCTGGTGGCTCAGTCCCTTAAGCATCCGACTTTGTCTCAGGTCATGATCTCATGACTCAGCTCAAGGGTTCAAGCCATGTGTCGGGCTCTGTGCTGATAGCTTAGAGCCTGGAGCCTGCTTCAGATTCTGTCTCTGTCTCTCCCTGCCCCTCCCCTGCTCATATTCACTCTCTCTCTCTCTCTCTCTCTCTCAAGTATAAATAAACATGAAACAAACAAACAAAAAAAACCTTCTAGATGTACACAGTCTCATGGAAACTTGGTCTGCCCAGGGGTTTCTTTCATGCTCCTCCATGCTACTTGAATTATTCTGTAGCAATTTGAATTTATATTCCTCCTTTCATCACAACAGTGCCTTTTCCACTTAAAGGAGACATGATCTTTTTTCTCTCACATCCGTTTTCAAGATAAACAAGAAGAGATTTCTCTCTTGCAACGTGCCAAGCTTGGTTGGCACTAAAAGTAAAGGGAGCAAGGAAGAAAAACAAATACAACGGAAATTATTTAAAGGAGGAGAGGCGACAGGGAGGAGGCAAACAGCAAGCAAACACTGGGCAGGCTCAGGGGTTTCACACAGGATAAGGGTTCATCAATAATTTCACCCCAGAAACACCAGCACTCCTATCTCATTCTGGAAATTGTGACCATGAGGCCACACTGGTAGGATATTCTAGGGCTGAGAGCTGCCTTATGCACATTTATTTATCTTCTAGTTAAGTGGCAAGTAAAGCAGGATGGGTTTAGGAAATTTGGGGTTTTGTCTCAGCTCTGCCATTACCTTGTGTTTTAGTCAGCTATTGCCTTAATTATGCTGCAAAACAAACCATCCAAAATCTCAGTGGCACGCAACAATAAGCATTCATTTCTTTCTCACTAGACTGTGGGCTGGCGGGCACAGCTCTGCTTCTGGCTGTGAGTCTGTGGGTCAGTTGGGGTGGCCCTGCTCCAGGCTGCCAATCAAAGCGAGACTTACTCCGGGGTCTCTCATGCTGGGGCCAAGCAGAAAGGGCAGCAGTTACTTGGGGGCATAGTCATCTCATGGAGGAGGTCTGAAACTCCTGAAGGGCCGATGGGAACACACTGTCTGATGGTCTGTGCTTAGAATTGCCACACTCTGGCTTTCACTCTCATGGACCTTTCTTCAACTGGCCAAATTAAGTTATCGAAGCAGGGGTAGGGGTGATGGGAGAACACTTCTCCCCCTTGGAGGGGGGTGAGGAGTGAATATTGGCTCAACAACAGAATATGCCATAACTTGATACTTGATTTCAGGTAACAACTGCATTTCTCTTTCTCAAATTTGTGAAATAAGGCTTTGGACCACAAAGGCAGAGAGAAATATATTCTGCCTAAGACCCCTAAGACCAAGTGAGGAAACAATGGTTATTAACTATCTTTAAAAAATTAAAAAAAAATTTTTTTAATTTTTGAGAGAGAGAAAGAGACAGTGTGAGCAGGGGAGGGGCAGAGAGAGAAACACACAGAATCTGAAGCAGGCTCGAGGCTCTGAGCTGTCAGCAAAGAGCCCAACACAGGGCTCGAACTCACGAACCGTGAGATCATGACCTGAGCCGGAGTTGGATGCTTAACCAACTAACTGAGCCACCCAGATGTCCCTAACTACCTTTTTAAAAAGTCAAAATTACATATACTTAATGGTCTCCTAAACAAATCATAATTTAGGGTGAGCATATTATCACATGTCAGAAGGTCAATGAAAAAGCTGTCATTAGTTTTTAACTTCTTGAATTTTTCTATCGCAGTCCGTTGGAGAAGCAACCTCATGGCGACCAGGTTGTAAAACTAGCCAGGTTACATATGGCAATCTCCCACATCCACCCTAAGGTTTCTGTTATTGGGCTCAGTCAGCAAATATGGCCTGTAGGCCAAATCTGTTTTCATACAGCCTTTTGTGTGCTAAGGATGGTTTTTAAATTTTTACGTGCTTTTTTTTTTTTTAAATTTTTTTTTTTTTAATTTTTTTTTTTAACGTTTATTTTTGAGACAGAGAGAGACAGAGCATGAACGGGGGAGGGTCAGAGAGAGGGAGACACAGAATCTGAAACAGGCTCCAGGCTCTGAGCTGTCAGCACAGAGCCCGACGCGGGGCTCGAACTCACGGACCGCGAGATCGTGACCTGAGCCGAAGTCGGCCGCCTAACCGACTGAGCCACCCAGGCGCCCCTTAAATTTTTTTTTCAACGTTTATTTATTTT
>NW_024412414.1:15344881-15529152 GCF_014898765.1 Herpailurus yagouaroundi | reverse complement strand
TTTTTTTTTTTTTAAAGAAAATAATGTTTTGTAACATGTGAAAATAAATAAAATTCAAATTTCAATGGCCTTAAAAATCCTCCTTGAAACATAGCCTTCCTCATCCACCTACGTATTGTCTCTGCTTTTGTGCTACAGCAGAAGAGGTAAGCACTTATGACAGAGACCATAGAGCCAGAAAAGCTACTGTAATTGTGTTTCTGAGAAGGTATGAGGCCTAACAATTTTGTACCATGAGACAGAGAAATGAACACAGTATTGGATGCGTTCCTCGGCCTCCCCTGAATCTACATCACTCCGGCAAAGCAGGGAGTTCAAAGGCGTGGTGCCTGGCACTCCCTTAATCCTCTCCACAGACTGCACCTCAGATCCACCAGATCCTGTGATGAAGAAATACCTCCTTTCTGTTGCCTAGGTAAAATTCTGTATTGCTCTCCCGTAGGTGTTTCTTAACACAGGCTGGAGTGAAACAGCCAGCTCTTCAAAAGTCCACTGAGCATGCCTCCATGCCAAACCCCGTATATGTTTCATATGGCATTTTGGGTAATGTCAAAAATGGCTCTTGAAGGCCCTTGATGGACATCGATTTACATCTTCCGTTGGTTTACACTGACAATTTGTTTCCTGCCTATTGTTTTTCGCACACATTTTTTTCAACCTTCGTAAGCTTGGATTTTGATTTAATTTTTGTTTTATAAAAACAAATGTCATCCCACGAGGGGAGATAGCTTTTGTTATAAACATACATGTGTAGGACTGTAAAAGTTAATGAAATTCACAACCAAACCTTATAATAAAATGGCCTCGGGACAGAAACAATCTGATCAGCCTCCAGTGAGTCACAGATGATCGACTGGAATCGCACACAGGTGGCTGAGGGCACAAGGCCGCTGGCGTCTTGCCTCACAACACACAGGGGACGTGCATTTTATGACCCAACTCTGCGTGCCCTGTCGTGCTTTATTGTTTGCATATTTCTGTTTAAACCTGCCCTGGCAACGTAGCTGCAGAGAAATTACAGTCTGCAAAACCACACTCATTAGGAGAAGTTAGCAAATATTTCATTGCCCGAGAAAGGACCAATTTCTTTGCAAAGCACCGTCCAGATGAGGTAACTCAAGCTTTGGGGGCCCCGGCTGAGGTTTGCAGCTTTGAAAAAGAGCACAAAGGAATAACTCCCCTTCATCCTTACTTGTCTTTAAATCTTTTTCTGTTAAGTCTGTGGGAGAAGAGAAACTATTTGCTATAGTTTGGGCTGCATGCTTTATTGAGTTGGACAGAGTCATTGAGAGAGTGGACATGACTCTTAGCTTTGGGGAGTACCAGGATGGAGACAGCTTCCCAATCTTCCGTTCCAAAATTAAATCATGAGCTCTATTACAAATCTTGGGTGGTATTGCAAGGTCAGTGAAACTATCTGAGGGGGGGGGGTCCTTTTAGAGTACTTGGTTGTGTATTGATGCCGAGCAAGCCAGGGGTGGGGTAGAGGAGTACATTCTAAGAAAGGTAATACGGGCTTTATCATGGCACTGACTGATGCTACAAGGGGAAGTCTGTGGGATCGTCAGCTACATGAGGCTATCAGCGACAGAGAAACCTATCCAAATCGGAAAACAAATGCAGAAATAATACTGCATTGCTTTGAGAACAAATAAATCACCTGGGGTGTTTGAATCCTACCAATGGTAGCACCACCACCACCAGTAACCACTTCTAAGGGTATCTGCGACCGTTTTCTGATGGCATTTAGACGGCAGAATGGTGAAGAGCAGGCTCTGGAACTAGACACCAGGGATGGAGGGCTGGTCTGCCCAGTAAGAGCTCTGTAACTTGGGGCAACTTACCTACGATCTGTGTACCTCTGTCTCCTCTGCAGAAAGACAGGGATAACAAGAGCACCTACCCAGAGGGTTCCTATGCTGATGCAGTAAGTCAATCAATGAAAGGAGCTTCACGCAGTGCCTGGCACACAGTAAATGCTTCGGTGATATTAACTATTATTAATGTAATTATTTGGTGTATATGTTCCTACATCTACCCAGGACTCTACAATCATACAGTTATTTAAGCAAGAGAGATGAGAACTAACAGTGCATGCCATGAGCTAGGTCTTAGCTCACCACTCTCTGTTTATTGTTGGATTTACTTCTTCTGACGGTCTTATGGTGGTAAATACAGATAAGAAAAAATTCTAGAAGGGCAATGAACTCAGAAAGCACCCATCAGCTCCATGTCAGTAGAGCTGGTGTCAGCCACTTACTTACCAAGCTGTGCCCGGTTAAGAGCTGGAGCTTTGGGTTTAATTCTTGCCTCTGTCTTTTACTAACTGATCTCAGACAGTTTAACCCCTTTCAACTTCATTTTCTGCCTGCAACAAGTGGATAATTATAGAAACTACATCACAGGTGTGCCATAAATATTAACATTCATGAGTGTGTAACACAGTACCCAGTACTTAAAAGATAGTGATCGACAGCCACTAGCTATTGTAACATGAGATGTGCACATACGTTGACTCTGTATTTCCCCATCACAATATCTGTCGTGTGGTTAATACACCCATCATCACTATAGGAGTGTGACCTATGTGATACTGGATGCCCAAAGTATAGTAATCACTCTGTGTCCCCAATTCCTGGGACAAATATTCTAGCTCACATCAGGTATTCAATAAATAAATGGTTGTCAAATGGCTAAATAAATCAGTTTATATTTAACTCACTGCACTCTCAGTGCAGAGCCCAATGAGGGGCTCAAACTCACGAACCATGAGATCCATGACCTGAACAGAAGTCTGGTGCTTAACCGACTGAGCCACCAGGTGCCCCTTAATTCATCCATTCTTATGTTTTCTTTGAAGTTATGAACAAAAGGCATTATACTTACAGTAGAATATTACTTATCCTTAACAAAGCAGGAAACCCTACCACCAAAAGGTGCAGGGACTAACATGGAGAACCCCCTGCTAGGTGGAGAAAGTCCATCACAGAAGGATAAATATTGTAGCACTTACATGCAGCATCTCAAATACAAATACTTATATAATGTGTTGAAAATTGCCAAACTCTTAGAAGCAGAGACTGGAATGGTGGTCTCCAGGGACTGTGGGGAGGACGAAATGGGGAATTACTTTTCAACGGGTAGAAAGTTTTAGTTATGCAAGAGCGCTAAATTCTAGAGATGTGCTGTGCAACATCGTGCCTATAGTTAATAGTTGTATTACACACTTAAATTTGTTAAGAGGACAGATCTCATGTTAAGTGTTCTTACCACAATAAAAAAAAAAAGCACTAGAACTGAAGTTTTTGAAATAGTTCCCATTAAGTTCAAGGGAACTGTGCCCCCCAAATATTTTCTGATTTCTTCCTTAATTTGGCTTGAAGAACTGACATTTACAGGTGACCCTCATAAGCCTTTTTGCTCTTTAAAGAAAGAAGGATGGTGATAGAAACGTGTTGTGTCCAGCCTGGCACTTTGGAGATCCTACTTAGTCACACTGCACCATCACCATCATGGTGCTCGTACTGTTAACTCTTTCTCTATGCGGCAGACCATACCAAGACCTTTTCGATAATGTCTTTTAAAAAAATGTTTTACTTGTTTTTGACAGGGTGAGTGGGGGAGGCACGGAGGGAGGGAGACAGAGGATCTGAAGTGGGCTCTGTGCTGACAGTGTACTGCAAGCCAATGTGGGACTCAAACTCATGACCCATGAGATCATGATATAAGCCGAAGCTGGATGCTCAACCGATTGAGCCAACCACTGCGTGCTGGGACCTTCCCAACAACGTCTTCTTTAAATCTCCTATCAACTCTGTGAATGAGAATTCTCACTTCTGTTTTCTTAGTGGAAAATGAACAGACGTTCAGAGAGTTTAAGTGACTTTCCCAAGGTCACACAGCAGGAATGTGTCAGAGTGAGGGATGGGACACCACTCAGTCTGATTCCACAACCACACCCTTGTTGTCTCCCTTTATGCACCCATTTCTATGAATACTTATCGAGTACCTACCATTACGTAAGTAGATATTTTTAAAGAGGCTAGAACAGTGTCAGGCACAAAATAAGTACTGTGTGTTTGATACATACATAAACACGCAAGTCCTGGGCTGGATTGGAATATATCAACGAACAAAGCACTTCACTATCCCTGCTCTTGTGAAACTTACATATAATGGAGAAGACAGATGAGAAACAATGAGCATAATAAACATGTAACAGTGTTTGGTAGAAGGCCATAAGTGCTATGGAAGAATTAAAACCAGGCATGGGAGACCCAGCAGGAATGTTCATAGGGGTGGTGGGTTTTAGTATTCCATGTGGTGGTCAGGGCAGGACTCACGCAGGGGGTTTATGAGGGAAGGTTCCCTAAGGTAAGGATACTCTTGAAGGAGAACAGCTAGAGCAGGTGACTGGGGGCGACTGAGGAACTGGAAGGAGGCCAGTGGGTTCGGGCTAGAGTGGCAGGATATGAAGTCAAAAGGAGGAGCAGGTGAGTGACGGCAGGCACTCTATCGGATATTCTGGTCCAAGCCGCTCTGATTAGGATCCCACAGCCCGACCCCTACTGTCTGGTCTATTCTTTGAAATTCTTGCCTGGGGGCATTTAGAAGGTCTCAGTAGCCACTTCCAATGTTTGACATTTGGGGGTGGTGGGGCGGAGAGAGTTAAAATAGGACGCTCAATTGTCCGCTGGTCAGCAGGGTCTGCTCAATCCATGAACATTATTAGATCCTGCAAAGGGCAAATGTTATTTGGGTGGCTGCAAACCTATAACATCTGTCAGCCACGCACCGATAAAGGAGCCAAAAACGGTTTGAAAAAAATGAATGTGCAACAGAGGGAAAGGCTCTCTGGCAAGAACAAAAGGCTGAGCAACAAGAAATATAAATAGGTGTATATGTATGCGTGCATGCGTATGGACATGCATATTTAATTCAATTGGATCACTAGGTACTAATCGCCTGCTATGAGCGAGTCAAAATGGGCACACAAGACAATTTTGTGACATGGAACGAAGTTTCAAGCATCTTGAAAGCCTGGAAAGGGCACTGACATTTGGAGTCAAGAGCAAAGATTGGCAAATTGTTTCTGTGAAGGGCCAGAGTGTTAGACTTTGTGGGCCCCATGGCCTCCGTCTCAACTACTGAACTCAGCTGCATAGAGGGAAAGCAGTCACCAAGGATTCACAAGTACGTGCGGCTGCATTCCAATAAAACTTTATTTATAAAAGCGGACAGCAGTCTGGACTTGGGCCATGGGCAGCTCTTCGTTGTGCCCCGAGCTAGGGACTTGTACTGCTATTAGTTCCTCGGAAGTGCCTCCTCACTGAGTATCCCTTCTTGCTGTCAGGATCCTCTTAGGTGTTTCTCCTACTAATCCTACCGTAATTCTTAGAGCACAGATATCATAATCTCTTGGAGCACCTGGGTGGCTCAGGCATTTGAGCATCAGTCTCTGTCCAGGTCAGGTCGTGATCTCACGGTTGTGAGACTGAGCCCTAAGTTGGATTCTGCACTGGGCACGGAGCCTGTGTAAGATTCTCTTTCTCCCTCTCCCTCTGCCCCGCCCCTACTCACGCTCGTTCTCTCTCTCTTTGAAAAAATATTATAATCTCTATTTCATAGACGAAGAAAGGGAGGCACTGCTCAGAGAGGATGAGTAAATTAACTAGGGTCACACAGCGATTAAAGTGCCGAACTGAGAAGCAAACGCATCACGGAATGCCATTCCTCCTGGCGTGTTCTCTCAGTCGCAGCACATGGAACCTCACAAAAAAAGACATGCAGATCATAATCAGACGTTCAGCCCTTTGTACAAAGCATGAAAAACCAAACAGAATGAAACTATGATTTCAGTCACTGTGGATTCTAACATTTACAATGTCCATTTTACTTCTGGGAGAGGTGGAAAAAAAAAAGACATGTTTCTACTTTGCCTTCTTTGGCATGTGTGTGAACTTCCCTCCAGAGATTTCAAAGCTGCTTGGCTCTGAGGTTCTGCATTTCTCTTGGAAACAATCTGTGTCTTTATGAATGCCAGAGGGGGGCTTTGAGGCTGCAGAGGGATGAAGGAACTCTGCCCTTGTCCTGTGCCACGGGTTGGCAGCCTCGAGAATGCAGTGGGGGGAGCAGGAAGCAACATTACTCCTCGAGTCACTTGAAAACTTAGCACCTGCACAGAAGTAAGGCCACAGCCACGCCCTGCTCTCTCCATTCTACCGTGCGCCCTTCTCCCCGTGCTCTGAGAACATCGGCCTTCTTTCTGTCCACAAATTAAATGCCAAGCTCAGTCCTGACTCATGGCCTTTGCACGTGTCCCCTCCGCCTGGAAGGCTCTGTCCCAAGATCCTCACATGCCTGGCATCTCCTGTTACTTAGGTCTTGGCTTAGTCCTTTCATCTTTAGAGGAACTTTCCAGAGCTCCTAGTGTCAATGTCCCAACCGCTAGAGGCCTTTCTCTATCACATTAGCCTCTATTTGTTCTTGTCCCTTCATTCATGTGCTTTTTTATCTTCTTTTTCCTCTGATGAGATCATACGTTCCACGGAGACGAAGACCTTGCCTACTTTGTTCATCACTGCCCACGGCGCCTAGGACAGTGCCTAACACAGAGAGGGCTTTTGGAGGATGTTTGTTGAATGGATATATGACCAACGACAGTAGTGAAGCGCATACATGGACTGCTAATTATGTAGCCAGCACTGTCCTGAGTCTGCATATGCACTTTCTCATTAATTTCTCAGCAACTCAAATTCCTCAAGGAATGCTGATTTATCCCCATTTTATAGAAGACAGAGTGGAGACCTGGAAAACTGAGCCCAGCAGGTACACGGCTATACAACTGGTATGTGGCACAGCTATGATTTTCACTCAAGCCCATATCCAACTTTGAAGCCGCCATTTGCATGATATGGGGAAACTGCAAGACTGAACTCTACACATTTGTTACCCTGAAGGATAGTGAACATGTTCTAACTAAGGGGCAAGGAGGTAACAGAACTACGTCAGCCTCACTGTCTCGGAGAGCTTACACAAGGGTGAAGGAATTGCCATCTGTGTCCATTTCAATGAAATGTTTGAGAAGGAACAGCAGGCAGACCGTCTGCACCTTTTCGTGGAAGTCCACGGAACAGCACAGGGCTTGGCTCCTTATGGCGTCCCAGGGGACACGGCGCTTTTGTCATGTGGTCTTGCCGCATTATCAAGGTGAGTTTTTAAAGAAACAACTTTCAGGGGAGACTGGAAATCTCAACGGGGAGCCCTACTCTCCACCCAGCGTGGAGCGCCTAAATTCTCCTTTGGGCCTGCCGGTCTCGTCACCTCTGCCTGTTTGGGGGCTGTATTAAGAAGTGACACTTAATAAAGCCTTCTCCAATTCTGCCACTTCCATTTGGCCTTTTGGCACATTTGCTTTGAGTTTCCGGCTTTGATGTGGGGCCTTGTTCGGCCAGCTCTGGGGTTGAGTGAGAGCTGCAGGGAGTGGGGAGGGAGGCTTTGTGTTTGAACTGGCACAGTGATTGATTAACCCTTTCTGCAACTCCTCTGGTGAAAAATAGACGGCTCGGCAAAGCAGGCTCCAGATGGCCACAGGATGTAGGCTACATTTCCTGAGATGCTGATTTCAGGGGTTGTATACCCTGTAACAGATTGAGTTTGACATGTGGCCACACTCACATGTGAACCCTGGGAAGACTGGTTTCCCCGGAGTGCCTTTTAGGAGTTTGGGAGTGGAGATTTCATTCTCTGAGCAAATTTCAATCTCAGGGTAGCCCTGGTCCCCTCATGGCAAACAAAGCAATCCAAAGAGAAGGGACAAAAATAAACTCCAAAATAAAGCATTTTCATAACCTATTTTGCTCTTGATCTTTTGTTTTGCATTTTGTAAACTCCACTGTCAACTCCCAAGTGTTGAATACAATTGGGTAAAAAGAAAGAAAAAAAGAAAGGAAGGAAAGGAAGGAAGGAAGGAAGGAAGGAAGGAAGGAAGGAAGGAATCTACAATACTAACTTTAAATAACTGATCTTCTAAAGAAGTTTGAAACACAACACTGTTGCCATAACATTTAGTGACTAAATCAGTATTTTCATCTCTGGAACATCATTTAATATTTTAAGGCGAGAGATACTTGCTCTTTTTACCCTATTTACTATGCAATTCCAAGCACGTTTATTCTGGGGTAAAGTCAAAGGAAGCCAGCTCTTTTTTCTTGCTTCAGTGAAAAAGGAAGCGAGTGTTTACAAACATGTTTTTAATCAGACTTCTTTTATTTTATTTATTGTTTTTGCCCTTTACCAAGTACTTTGCTAGTTCTTTCGAGGAAGAGAAAAGTACCATGTGAAATGCAATACCATTCTCTCCGCTGCTTTACCACAGGCCCAGCCTTTACAGTTACTAGTTCTGAGAGAGGGGAGACTTGGTTATCTGCCATCATGATACCAGTTTGGAATGCTGGGACCAATTTCAGCAACCAGGCCAAGCTCCTCATACAACCTTTGAAACCAAATCAAAAAAACAGAACGAGTACGCCTTGCTCCGTTTCTTAAGTGTGTTTGTAGTGGGAAACTGGATGCAAATGTACAGAATGGTTCAATATGGATTTGGGCATATGTTAAAAACAAGCCAGTAAGACAAGGCATCAGTTGTTAACAGTAACTCAAGCTGTGCCATTGGATCACAGCACATGCAGCCTCAGCTATCAGATATGTGATCTTTAGCCAGCTCATCATTTCCTCTGATTAGTGCCAAAGAGAAATTGTTATGTCTATTAGGCCTGGGAAAATGCCGTTTGAATGGGGCTCGACAATATGTGGACCCATGTTGCCATTCTTCCATGTCTCACCCGTGGCAGACATCACTAATCGATTATGGCACTCTTTACCACTGAGTCCATGAGGCCTCAGAACCGTGTCAAAGTGAGGTGCCAGGTAGTTGGTCCATCATTGTTGGAATTGTCACCACATGACAATCTGCCGGGGCTACCTCCAGGTGACACCTAAGTGTCCTGCATTTTTGACAGCTTTCTGCCATCAAGAAACATTCCTCCTATTTGTACCCATATGTAATTCCCTCCCCTTGAGTATGGGCTAGACCTAACAATTCACTCTAGTGAGCAGAATAGGGCAAAACTGATGAGGGAATGTCACATCTGAGACAGGGCTACAAAAGACTATGACTTTCGTCTTGCTGACACTTGCTCTTGCCATCTCGCACTGAGGAAACCAGTTGCCATATTGTGAGTAGCTCCATAGAGAGACCCAAATGGCAAGGAACCAATGGAGGCCTCCAGTCACTGGCTCACGGGGAACAAAGATCCTCAGTCCAAAAGACAGTAAGTACTGAATTCTGCAAAAAACCATGTGAATAATCTTGGAAGTAGATGTTTCCCAGCTGTGCTTTGACACATCTACAGCTTTGGCTGATACTTTTACTGTAGCCAGAGGATGCAGGTTTTCACTCACAGCAATTATGAGATAATAAATCCAGTTGTCTTAAGGCGGCTCAGTACTGGGTTGATTTGTTACACAGCAATAAATAGCTAATGCAGCAAGATTTTGGCAGACTCCATGAGAGGAAGGAGACCGGGATAGAGGGGACTTGTTCGAATATGGAATCTGAGACTCTGAAACAAAGTTCAAATTTTTCCGGGATGGAAAATACTTAAAGTCATGTCACAGCTCTATGTTGAGCTGTGGCTTTGGGATGAGTCTGTCACTCTTATTAAACATTTACTGCATATTTAGTTCAAGTATGGTTCCCCATGAGATCTTGAAGATACAAAGAAGCAAGCCCGATGTAGTGGACATCAACTCTTTTCATCTGCTCAGTAACCATTTTTGTTCCTTTAGCTTCAGCAGGCTGACTTTTCCTGAAAAAACCACCTCGATCGCTCCTAGACCATTTGCTGTGGGTAGAACTGACCCCATCTAAGGTTACATCTGACAGTGAGGTTGCTAACTTGGTAGAATGTAAGCTTAGGGGTGTTGGTGGTCACCCTTATTCCTACTTGGGAAAACATCAGTCTGAATCATACCAAAAGGAAAACAAAGCTGACAGAAGCAAAGAAGTGCATCCCTGACAAACTCTCTCCAGCACCTTTCTCCAACTGCACTTGAACTGTAACTTTCAATTCTATTAACCAATAAATCCGTCTTTTCTTTCTTAACCTTATGCCTGTTTGAATTGGATTTCTGTAGCTTGCAGCTGAAATAATTCAGAATAATGCAATATGAACGTTGTGAAAACATAGGCATTTTAAAGAGCTAGTCCTGAAAGGAGGCTTTGAGATGGGCCTGGCCCAGCAGGAAGACAGGGTCCTAGGTAGGTTTCTAGGTTGCTAAGTCCTTTGGAGACAACACAGATATTTTTTTAAAAAGGCATGTCTCGTAATATGAGTCCTATGCATGACTCATGGTCTACCAAGACTCCCAGAGAAAATGAGCCAGAATATTAATAATGTTCATTCACTCAGCAAATATTTATTAAGTATTGACTATGTGCCAGGAACTATAGGGGGACTGGGGACACAATGACAAAACAAAGTGTCAGTGCTTGTGGACTGTGTGAGAATCAAGTCAGTTTGGGAAGGTAAATGAAAAATAAGTCTACCAGTGTTTGGTGAGGCTGCTAATGACAAGTACCAGAAGAGACCAAGCAAATAAAGGCTAGATAGTGATAATAGGGGCTAAGGAATGTGAGTGCCATTGTAGATACGGTGACCAGACGAAGGCTTATTGTAGTGTGAACATGCAAGCAGACACGTGAAGGAAATGGGGAGTGATCTGTGCAGATAGCTGGGGGAAATGTCTTTGGTTGGAATATACTATTTCGTATGTTCGGGGACAGCTACAGGGCCAGCGTGCCAGGGATAAGTGGGAAAGGAGGAGGGGGGAATAAGACGAGTTTAGGTGAGGTCAGATCACCTAGGGCGTGCAGGCCACTGTAAGGATGTGATCTTTTACACTGAGACCAATGGGCAACCAGAGGAGTGCCATGCTCTGACTTACTAGGCTCCCTCTGGCTGCCCTGTTGAGAAAGGACTGTCAGGGGACAGGAGCGGAAAGAGAAGACCAATATTAAAACTCTTGTAACAGTCTTGGCAGGAACTGACGGTGGCTACTAGGTGGGTTTGGATTCCAGACATATGTTGAAGATAGAAGCTGAAAGACTTGCTAACACATTGGGTACAGCACATAAGAAAAACTATGTTGTGTTAGGAAGAACGGAAGGGTAGGACAGAGAAGACTGGGAGATTCTGGGTTGGACCTGCTCAGTGTATGGTGCCTCTTAGAGGCTCAAGTGGTGGGTGGATGTGGAAGACCAGAGTACAAGGGAAGGTCTGGGGTGAAGATATGTATTTGGGAGACACAGTGGACAGCGGTAGTTAAAAGTAAGACCGGTTGAAATCACCTAGGGAGTAAATACAGACGGAGGAAAGAAGAGTTTCAACGGGTTCCTAAGATATTCCATCATTTGGAGACCGGGAAGAAGAGGAAGTTGCTGAAAAAGAAAAGTGAGAGAAAGTTCAAGCCACGGGTCTGTGTTACCCACTACAAAACAAAAGCATTAATCTTTGTGCTTCTGTTTTACCTAATATTATATCCCTTTCACTTAGTACAGTACTTTCTCATTAAATGGTAGAAAAGTCAGACTATAAGCACACAGAATCACTACAGCAGTTTTCTTAGTCAGAGATAAATTTTAATCAAGGCAAAGAGCACTGGCCTTAAAAAAGATACAGAGTTTCTATTGCAATGAATTGTGAATGCAGGTTGAAGGGCAGGTTCTGGGGAAATAGGCAAGTTTCAAGGAATCATGTGATGAGTCAAAACCGCAAAGGCAGGCAAACCTGAAATCAGGGGACACCCAGAACTAGGTTGGAGAAACAATGGGCCAGAAGTATACTAGATGAGGGTCTTGAATTTCTAAGACTCTGAAATAGAAGGTGGGAAGCCCAAATCCAGGTACTTGACAAATATCCAGAACATGAATAGGGCCATCAGTTGAACAGATGTGATAACCGAGTAATATCAATTAGTTCGTTGAATTACCCGTAGTATTTATGGGGTTTTATCTTCCTTTTTTCAGAAGATTTTCTTATCTTTCATTTGGAGAGAGAAACTAATTACTAAAACAGAACAAGTCAGTGGGTTTGTAGGTGGAGGTACTTGGAAGTCCTTGGATAGAGGGAAAACTGATGGGAGAGAAAAGTTTCCATCAACACTGACATTTGGTCAACCAAGCAGGATATTGCTGTTGTCATTCTCAGCTCTCTGATCCATATGGGACTGATACCCAGATTCCTAAAAGCACCTTTAAGGCAGCATCTGTGTCTTAATTTTTTCTGTACCTTCCTTGGTGCTTAGCAGTATGTTGATCTGCAAAGACCATGGACTTTGAGCCAGCTGATTTAAAAATTTGTTATGGTCTTGGACACCTTTTATTCTGCATTTTGGGGCCTCCTGTTCCTCCATGGAAATGGCAAATTTCAAAGCTTGGCCTTATCACTCATTCACCTAGAATGCCGATTTCCTTACCTATGAACAGGGGCAAAGCCCACTGTAAAGAAGAACACCACCAACAAGCAGAACTAACATGACAGAGTGCCTTCAATGTGTCAGGTGCTGCACTGATGCCTCGTTTTATACTCTTTGTCTCTTTGTTTTTACAGATGGAGAAATGGAGACTTAACAGAGTTAAGTGATTTGTCAAAGTTCACACAGCTAGTGAATAAGAAACCATCAATTCAAACCTAGGGCTTTTTGATGGCATCCTGACAGTGTCAGAGGCATGTGGGGTGGGGTGTAGGTAAGGGCTAGGTGAAGTGGGGCTAAAGCAACATGGGTTTGAATGATCGGCTACTTGGCCGTGGGGACCATAGTAGGTATTGAGCAAAACTGATGGCAGTGCTGATGGGAACACATCTCATGAATGTGTAACAAGTCTTCCACCTTGGTGTAGATTATCTGCCTATCAAAAGAAATGTCCTGATGACTCAGATGGGTCGGGGTAATTAGGCTATGGTGTTCTTTCTGTGATCAACAGCCTCAGTCCCCTAGGGAAGGAAGGTGGGAAACACCCACCTAATGAGCATATGTTAAGCTAAGTGGCCACTGAGTGAGGTGCTTCCCATGGGTGATTTTTGGTATCTTACTAGAACAATCCACTAGGGTAGGTATTTAGTCCCCCTATGTTACAGATGAAGAAACTTAGACTCAGGTGAGTGGCCAATCTTGTCCAGTATGAAAAGGGACGATGCCTGTTTGTTTGTTTGTTCCAGATTCTGCTTGATTCCGAAGCTCATGCTCTCTCTCATATTCCTGGGGAAAAGGTCTTCTTTAAACCAGTACAAAACCAGATGTGTGTTTTCTTGCCACTTTAATCTCTTCTGTAATAGCTTCCCTTTTCCTCTCCAATTGTCCCAAACAGTTCTGGGGAACACGTGAGTAGTGCAGGCCAATATGTCTTTCCTTACCTTCTGTTTCCTCTCCTCTCTGAGTCTCTTAAGCACATTTGAAACTTGTCCTCATTCCCGTCCCCCAAAGTGAAAGTTGCTGTCTTTTGGTTAACTCAGAACTGCAGGGATAAATTCTTGGGAAAGTCATGTGCTTTTTATTATTATGTTGTTTATTCATGTACTTGAAACACATTTATATTGTTAGGCTATTCATGGAATAAAGCATTCAGATGAAAAAACAAACCAGTGAGTTTGGAAGTCATCTTGAAGAAACAAAGAGAAATCTCCTAAGGAGGAGCACATTTAACTTTTCTGGTCTCCTTTCCTAATTCAGCAACCCTGTTGACCATTGCTTTCAGCTGAAAGGATTCCCATTGTCTCCCTGTGAAAGTCATCATGGAGGAAACTGCGAGTTTGCTGTCAGCATTACGAAGGAAACTAGGTCCTCAGAACTTACTGGAATCACATGCAAAGCAAACAAAGTCAGTGTCAATAGCGCCTCCAGCTTTCCATTTCAAAGTTCTCATTGGGAGTGTATATTTTTATGGAGGGTGATAGTGGAGAATTAGTACCCACTAAGTACTGTGATCAAGCACTCTGCAGTCTAGCTTTGCAAAGTGTGGTTCTGGCACTGGTCGCACTGGTGTAGTTGGGAGCTGGTTAGGAATGTATAATTTCAGATCCTGCCATAACTCTACTCAATCATAATCCACATTTTCACAAGATTCCTGGGCAACATTCCATGCACATTAAAGTTTGAAAGACAATGCCATCCTAGGCACTTATTTATACATTTCTCACCTTTAGGGAAGAGGTATTCATGTCAGGGTTGCTTAAATGAGAAAACACAAGTTCAAGGTGGGTAAGTAACTTGGCCAAATCCTCAGCTAGTTTGTGTCAGGGCCATATGTGAATGCTGTTTTGTCTGACTTCAATGCTTGTCTATTTTCTACTCTCTCATATTACCTTCATTTTTTCCTAAAGCTTAGGTTGCAATGTGCTGGTTTCGTCTCAACGAGAGGAAACATGAGACCTGAATTTCCACGAGGGGAGACTCAGTGAAGCTAGAATGCAGGCCCCAAAAATGGTGGACCAGGGGAACCAACAAGCAAGTCAAATGAAGACAGGCTGTCACAGGTGAGGATGAGAAGGTCATGACCTTGATGATCTGGACTGTTCCCTGTGTATACTCCGACCACAGTACTGTGCCCTGGAAATCTATTTGTGCCTCATGGAAACTCATAGCCATGTCTAGCCTTTCCTTTCCTCCCCAGCCTTTGAATAAGTGCTAGAAAAGTCAGAATTCTTTTCCCCTTCTAAGTTTTCTAAATTAAAGTTTATAAAGAGTGACCTTGAGGGCTTAATTCAACCCACAGATGGGCGTTATTAGGCCTACATGATGTTGGCCCAGATAATGTTTTAAAATTCTTCTAAAAACTCAACTACCTGCCAACATATTTAAAAACGTTTCATTAAAGTATAATATATACAGAAAAGTACACATTTAAGTGCCCAGCTAGATGAATGTTCATAAAGAACACGCCTATGTAATTAGCAGCAACATCAAGAAATAGAACATTACCAGCACCCCAAAGTTCAACTTGTACTTTTTGCATAAGGGTAACCAATATAATGACTTACAGTTGCATTGGTTAGTTTACTTGACAATATTCAAAACTTAGAAATCTCTGGCTTCTCCTGAAAAACTGAATCATCTAGCAACATTGGGCTCATGGTCTCACAGGGTAACAATCAGCTGGAGATGAGCAGGGACCACTCTCTTTATTTTTGTTTGTTTATTTTAATGTTTATTTATATGAGAAAGAGAGAGAGAGAGAGAGAGAGAGGGAGAGAGAGAGAGAGAGAGAGAGAATCTTCGTGATAAAAGCACAGATCCTGATGTAGGGCTGAAACCCACAAACTGTGAGATTATGACCTGAGCTGAAATCAACAGTTGGACACTTAACCAGCTGAGTGGCCAAGGTGCTTGGGACCACTCTGTTTAATCACGCATGCCGTCTTTAGTTTTCCACAGTCCCCACCACTCCCTACTATTCAACACTTAGAGCTAGTGGCAATGGCCTTTAATCAACACACTTATAGTCAACAGTAGAATTAAGAATTAAAACAGAATTATGTAAAATTATGTCTTATATTCTCTTGCTTCCCTCCTTTACATTATATGCCAGACTTCTATGGGCATTTGAATTTGAGATTGCTGCTCTAAGCCTGAAGATTCCCCACGTCAACCTCAGAGAATATCTCAAATATTTCTTTTTTTATGTTTATATATTTATTTTGAAAGAGAGAGCATGAGCATGACTGGGGGAGGGGCAGAGAGAGAAGGGGAGAAAGAGAATACTAAGCAGCCTCTGTGCTGTCAGCACAGAGCCTGATGCCGGGCTTGAACTCACAAACTGTGAGATCATGACTTGAGCCGGTATTAAGAATCAGACACTTAACTGACTGAGCCACCCAGGCGCCCTCACATATTTCTTAAGAATGTTATGACAATCCTTTGTTACCCTCACAATTGACTTTGGGGGTGCTAACTAAATGGTCAAGTATCCTTGTTAAATTTAGTGCAAAGGGAAGGAGATTCAGTTTCTTAACAGATTTTCTTTCTTTTCCTCTGTTTGGCATAGGTAGGTGTTTTTGTAGGGGTTTGGGCCTAGTACAACCAAACACAGCCCGGGCAGGTTGGCAGGAATGACCACATCCACACCTAAGTTCTGAGGGTAGCTCTTCTGCCCTGAACTAGTCATTGCCTCCTGCATAACTTCCTTCCAGTTTCTAAGCTGGAGAAAAAATTTTCTCACAGAATAGGTGTTGCCCTGGAAAAGAGGAAGAGAAAGAAAAGTAAACAAGGAACTGGGTAGGAGCCTTCCATATAAGGAAAGAATAAAAATAACGTAACAGTTGTATCATTTCCAAATTCAAAGTGTGGGCTGTGAGGACAGCAAAGCCAACGCCAGGGTGAACATGTAACCCTTTTCCCAAGGCCTTAAGTCTATCCTCTGTTGAGGGGAGCCCCATCATAACCGAAGAAGACCACTCTAATTTCAATGAAAGAAAGTGCCATGTTCCCTGCCACATAACACAGGTATGAAATAATCCCCTGAGGTGGTAACAATTTGAAAATAAGTTAAAAAAAATTTTTGATGAATGATTCTAGGCTAATAAGGGGAAGTTACAGGCCGAAGTTTTCAGCCTTGAAGTTGTTGTCAATGAGGAGAGACTTTCCCTTCCTTAAAGTTTCCATGTACTAAGCTTACATTTGGACCTGGATATCTTCCTCCAATGGCAGTGGAAAAACTGGATATCCATTTGCAAAATAAGAAAAATTCGATCCTTATCTTACACAACAGACAAAAGCCAACTCAAAAAGGCTTACAGATTTAAACATAGGACTTGAAACTGTAAAACGACTAGAAGAAAATATATGGGAAAAGCTTCATGAAACTGATCTTGGCAATGGTGTTTTGGCCATGACACCAAAAACACAAGCCACAAAAGCAAAAATAGACAAGTGAGAGTAGATCAAACAAAAGGTGTTGATGGAAACAATTAGAGTGAAAAAGCAACCTGTAGAAGGGAAAAAATATTAGCAAACCATAGATCCGACAAGGAGTTAATATCCAAAATATATAAAGATCTCAACTCATTACGGAGAAAACAAATATGGTGATTAAAAAATGAGCAAAAGAAGTGAAGAGACACTTCTCCAAAGAAGACCTACAAATGGCCAAGAAGCAAAAGGAAAGGTGTTCAACATTACCAAGCATTAGGAAAATGCAAAGCAAAGCCACAGTGAGACATCACCTCATTCCTGCTAGGAAGGCTATTATTTTAAATATGTATATTATAAACACACACACACACACACACACACACACACACACACACACACACACAGAGAGAGAGAAATATTATACACCCTTAAAAAAGGATATCCTTTCATATGCAACAGCATGGCTGAACTTTGAGGACATTGTGCTAAGTAAAGTAAGTACATCACAGGACCAATATTGCATGATACTATTTATCCAAGGAATACAAAGTAGTGAAATGCAGAGAGTGGAATTGTTCTTTCCAAGGGCTGGGGGAGGGGGAATGGAGAGCTGCTCTTCAACTGTTTTAAACTTTCACTTATGCAAGATGATTAAGTTCTAGAGACCTGCATTGTGTTTACTGACAATACTGTACACTTTAAAATCCGTGACAAAGGTAGATCTCATGTTAAGTGTTCTTTGCACAATTAAAAAAAAATGGGGGCTGGATATGCCATTTGTTCTTAAGAAAACTGAAAATCAATTCCCTGAGGACAGCAAACATCCCTTTAGGCTCTGAAATATGCTAATCAGTCTGTGTATGACTCCATAATGACAGAAACCATAGCTCACATAATTTCAAAATGGACACTGTGAGGTCAACAGTATGAGATTTTAGATGTTATGGATGAGGAAATTGAGGCAGAGAGAAGTAAGGCGTCAAAGTTGCCAAACTGGTCCTCTCCAGCATATTGGCTAATCCCAACACCCTCTGCTTTTAAAAACCATGCGGATTGCTTCATCACCATGAAAACATGGTTTTAGAGTTGATCTCTCACGCCAGCTCCCCTCCCCCAACGTTCAACCTGGGATGATAAAGAGACAGAGATTGAGTGTCAACTGGGTGAGCGCTTATCCTGGCTTGGGTTCTTCTTTGTCAAACGCCATCACGTGAAAAGTATGAGGTGTTGTCACAGGAATAATTGGCCACCCAGGAAGGAGAAGAAAAGCTGTTGTCTTGCTTCCAGGAGTGCAGGATAGGCTCTTCTGGATTCTCCTGGAAACTCCTTAGCAGGAAGTGTCTTTGGCACATTTTCTATTCCAGAAAGATTGCTGCTAAAATTATCTGCGTTAGGAATGTGACAGAGTTCTGGCCACCGAGAATTTGGTATGGAAATAAACAGCAGAGTTGATTATCTCTATTCAAACTTAAATAAAACCGTATGAAGGGTTCAGCCAACCCTCCCCCACCAGCCCCACCTCATCTCTGTGTTTTTTGGAACATCTATTACAACAGGGCTTTTTCTTTTTCCTTTTCTGTCTCCTCCTCCCCCCACATCACAGCCCGTTACTCCCAGCTGTGTGCTGCAAATCAGCATACACTTGCAAGTCTTTCCCAAGTGTCTAGAGGCTAGAGGAACCCCAAACATATTGCCACCAAACCTCCTTCTTCTGAAATTTTCAGTGTGTATAAATTCAGAAATGTAATCAGCACGATTAGGACTCAGCTGTGCGTTGCTCATTCAAGTTCTATGCTGCAAGAGCCGTTTGATGTCAAGTAGAATTTTTTAGTCTTCTCCCCTCTTCCACCCCAAGTCTTTTATCCTAAAACCAGGAAGTCACATTTGGCCAGCCGACTATGAACTGTAACCACAAAAAGTTGGACATCGGTTCAAAGCTCAGGACTCATGAGAGGCCTGAATATGTTTTAACCTTGGTGGAAGGCATTCCGCAGTCATTCGGGCTCAATGCACCTCCACAACGGCTGATGCGGGCAGCGGTGTTACTGGTGACATGGTTGGTAGGATGTTCTCACAGGCTGAGGAATGTGTGAGGGAAGCAGCCTTGCTCTGGGAGGGGCTGTACAGGACTGGAAGAGGAGTTAGTTTCATTTTCCACTCAGATGCAGCGGTGGAAAGAATCAGTCAGGAACCTCTCCTTCTTTCTTGGCTGTCTCTCCCTGAGCTCAGATGTAAAAACAAGGGTCGCTGTTCATCCTCTTACACTGGGGGAAGGAAACCTAAGCCATGCGAAGTGTTCACTAAAAACACTCACTTAGTGGTGGATTTTCCCTCCTTAGCCCCGTCTCCTTCTATTTCACCCTCCTTGGCCCTCAATCTTTATCCTTCTACAATACAGTGTACCTTGAATTCCCTGGGCACACTTGTGGCTTTTTTGTCTTCCTTGGTGCTTTTGTACATGATATGCCTCTTCAAGGACTTTTCCTCCTCCCTTTGAGTCTTCCTGAAAGCACCTTGATACCCCTCAGACTACTCTTGGAGTATTATCTCTTGTGTAAAGGCTTGCATTAAAAGAATCTCTATCTCTACCTCTATCTCTATCTCTATCTCTGTCTCTGTCTCTCTATCATTCCATCTTCTTTGACACCACTGGGAAGACCTCATCACTCCCATGTTTCACCTTCCTGTTTTGCATATTGATACGGATAGTGCTTTTTAAAATGATTATTAACTTCTATGAGTCTGGTTAGCCTTCCAGACCACTGTGGTCCAATAGACCTTTCTGTAGTGATGGACATGTTCTACACCTGCGTTATACGGTATGGTAACTACTGGTCACATATGGCTGTCAAGCACTTGAAATGTGGCTGGTGCCCTCGAGGAACTGAATTTTTAATTTTACTTAATTTTACTTAATTTAAATGTAAATAGTTGCACATGGTTAGTGGATACTATATTGGACAGCACACTGTAGACTGTGATCTTCTTGAGGATAAAACTAATGTATTACTAATTCCTTGTTGTAAGGGCTCAGTAAACATTTACTGAATTCAGTTATTGTAGATACTTATGACAATAGTTCTGTTAGGCAGGTATTACTAGCTCTAGTAATTTCATCTTCATACACAAAAGCAAAACAAAACAGAACAACAGCAAAATGTGGTTCAGTGAAGTTAAGTGATCCAGCCAGGATCGGAACCACAATCTATTTAAAATACCGCCCCCCCCCCCCCCATTTTTTCTGCTTCCATTGGCAGGGCTTTGGTAGTTGGTGAGTAAAGTTGTATGTAAGTGGGTGCATATACAAGATAGGAGGAAGCAACATTTTATAGAACAGTTAATTGTCTCCATACAATTAGACATGCAAAGACTTGCCTGGAAATCTCTGGAAGGAAAATCAATGGAAGGAAAGAAAAAAGGAAAATAAAAGCAAGCTAGCACACTGCTCATGCATCTTTAGTTCCATGCACACATTTAAAGGATATATTGGCTAAATATATCTCTTTTAAAGGAGGGGTGTATCATAAAAGAAAGTTTACAACAGCCAACAAATTGGGCAGCTGGTCTGCAATCTGTGATTGTTAACTTTCAAACGCTGATAACCTCGGAGTTGGCAGTTAAAGATCAAAATGGTGGAGGTAATGCTGCCATCTACTGGTAATCATGCAAAGTTGGCTGGTATTTCAAGATGTGAACAAATATTCCAGATGCAGTAATCATAGTTACCTATTCTTTGAATTTATGACTTAGCCTTATACATTAAAAACAACTTCAAAACTATTTTAAATTTGGAGAAAAAATTACCATCCTTCAAATTTTCTTCCTTCCTTCCTTCCTTCCTTCCTTCCTTCCTTCCTTCCTTCCCCTCTCCTCTCCTCTCCTCTCCTCTCCTCTCCTCCCCTCCCCTCCCCTCCCCTCCCCTCTCCCCTGCCCTCTCCTCTCCTCTCTCCTTTCTCCTTTCTCCTTTTGCAAATATATATAGCGACCTGGAGTTTTCAGGTCCTCCTCCCCTCCTCATTTAGCCGAATTGCCAGTTGAAACAATCTGATAATAGTTTCAGTTGGCTTTTCTTTGATTCATGTTCTAGCTCCAGACAAATGATTGTATCAGGCTGCATTCTGATGGGACTACACATAATCAGAATTTTTCTCAGCATCAAATCTGTTTCTAGATCAGTGATGAAGGCTGTACCTGAAGATATGCTGTTAGGACAAACTTTGGGATTTGGTGATAGCATTGAGGGTACTCCCAACTGAAAAAATATTAAAGTTCCAGTTTTGACCAAATGGGATAGACTAACCAATACTCTTTGCCAGAAACCAGAACTCATGCTGCCATTTTGATTAGCCATAAAATCCCAAGAGGCAATATGGGACATGGGATTTTGACATTCTATCAGTTGGATTCTTAGCAGAGGGATCAAGACTTTATCTGACGATTTTATAGTAAGAGTCACCCTGTCCCTACATGTTTAAGCAGTTGGAAGTAAGGGAAGCAATATGAGCCTGGGGAAATAGATGAAGAAGGGAAAAGAAGCACTTATACTGTTAGATTGTATGCACGCATATGAATTTCAATGGACTTGTGGTGACTGATGATAAGTAGACCATCATCTTATCTCTCCCATCTAGGACATGGCTGCCTAGGTGTGTCATTGCTCAACCTTTGAGCACCTAATTAGTCTTTGTTTTAAGCAACATCTTGGATGTACTCTGAGAGATGAGTGACATTGACACATATTCATGAATTCATTGATTTAGTTATCCATTCAACAAATATTGAACACATACTAATTGATATATTTATAGGGACACAAAACAGAATGAGAAGTGGTCCTTATCTTCAAAAGATACATTGCTTTCTCTTATGTATATTGCATATACTGTGTGCTAGGTACTATGTTAAATGTTTTATAACTATTAAATTAGTTACTCATTTGTTCAACAAAGTTTACTCAGGACCTACTCTGTGTTAGGCATTGTGCTGAGTGCAAAGACGAAATGATACACAAGTTGGATATGGTTCCTGGCCTTAGAGATATTGGTGCCTTTTGGGTAAGGAAGAAAATTAAACAAAGAAACACAGTGTGTTTAACTTGTGCAATTCATTTTGGCCGCTCAGCATTTGATTTTCTTTCTACATGAAGAAATGCCTTATCAGTGTGGATGGAGCAAAGACCTCTAACTATAAAAGCTAAAAATGCTGGGTATTTTTTCCCAGCACCACTTGCAGCTACGTTACAGGCATGTCACCCAAGTTTTGCCAAGCAGACAACACCTTGCTAGAATTTGAATAGGTTCTGCCTCAAGGAAGAGACAGGGCACTTTATTTCTCTGGTGGTGGTTGTGATGGTGTTAACATTGTCCGCATCAAAATCTCTCAGGAACATAATTTTAGCTAGTTTTATTTATTTATTTGTTTCTTTCCACTTCCTTTATGCCAAATTCACCGGCCTTCCAGTGATGCCTGAGCTTCTTATTAGTCTTGTAACAATTCCTTTTCTTTTTGGTCAGTGTGAATCACCTCCTGTTGTGTGGAACCAGGTACTCTGACAATATCCACTGTGACATGGGAAGGACAGACATCATCGATGGTATCATCAATGTACAGAGATTACTGCCCTACTAAAGCAATGGACAACAACACTTGCATCTTAAAGACAAGTAGGAATTATCTGGGGTAAAGGTATCAGAGGAAGGAGCCGGAAAATGGATAACAGGCAGAGGAAACAGCACATTTGAAAGCCCAAGGCACTGCTCTGAGGTAGGAATTCTTAGGCCTATTTTTACATTTGAGAAAACTGAGGCTAGCAAGCAGTAAATCCAGGGCTGACTGTAAAGTTCAACCACTGTGGCTCTCTTCTAGTTGAAGCCTGGAAATATATTTACACCAGTGGATTCCAGTACTAATTTTTAAAGAACTTTTTATTTTGGAGTGTCTGTGTACAGGAAAGTGGCCAACCCCTAAAGGTACAGCTTAGTAAGTAATCACAGGGCATTCATTTAACTATGACTGATCAAGGATTTAGAACACTGGACAGCCCAGAAGATTTCCATCTGGCCCTTTCTAATCAATACCCTTCTTTCCTCTCTAGAGGTAATTGCCATACTGACTTCTAACACCATGGTCATCATACCTGGCTTTCGACTTTGAATAAATGAAGAAAATATCATATTATTTCATGTGTCCTCCCTAACTCAATATGAGGATCCTAAATTTCATGTATGTCTTTGTAGCTTGTTCATTTACATTGCTGTATAGTATCAATTGCATAGATTCATTTATCCTTTAGAGTTGATGGGCATTTGATGATTTTCAGATTATGTTATGGCCATTACAAATCATGTTGCTAAAGACATTCTCATTCATGTTTCTTCTTGGGTAAATGAATTTGTTGAAAATATACCTAAAAGTAAAACTGCAGACCACAGAGTGTGTTGTATGTTGAGCTTTAGTGGATAATACCAAACAGTTTTCTGAAATTGTTAAGGCAATGTAACTTTCCATGTGCACTTTCCATTTGAAAGTTCCAGTTCCTCCATGCTCTGCAATGTGTACGGTTAATCTTTTTTAACTTTAGCCATTCTGGTGGGTGTAGTGCTATACCACTGTGATTTTAATTTGCATTTCCCTGAAGACTTATGACTTTGAGTAATTTTTCATACGTTTATTGGCCAGAACCTCAGGGCTATTTATCAGACGGCCACTTCCTGGCATGTATTTTAGGGTAAAGTGCCTTATGGATGAATCCATATGATTTCCAAAGATAGTGCAGTCTTTTTTTTTCTATTCGCCATGGTCATGGTTTTAATTATTTCTCTTAAGATAGATACCTTCTAGATTTGTGGGGCTCTGTTCTTTCTCAGGAAGTGACTCTCTTGGGGCTAACTTTCTATATGTAGAGTTGGTTCAGTAACTGTTGAAATTCAAGGACAGACTGAGGAAAAAGCCACTGAGGCCCTTGACTGGGTCACTAATGGTCTCTTGAATGTTGTTTGGCAAACACTGGCCTCAACAATATTTGTATTTTCCCACACGTTCACTGGGCAAAAGTCTCAATGGACATGTTACTGTGAATTTACGATTCTCTTTGAGGGGTTTTGGTTAGTTCTGTAATAAAAATTCCGGCATATGGAGACATACGTCTGGTTCCCACACATTTAAGGCTAGAGAGAGCATAGCTACATTTTCTTAAGGTCAGCTTACTGATGTCTCCAAAGATAAAAGGCACCTTCTGATTGAAGGCTTGCTCTGAAAATATTTTTGGCAAAGGATTTCCAAGTTCCATTCTCCTGGGATGATCAAATTGAGTTCTGTTTTGTCTGTTGTTTTGAAAAACTCACTTTGGCAGGGAAAAGGGTTTATTGCAGGCCCCTCTGCTTTGATTTTAAGATTTTATAATTAGAGGAAAGAAGAAGACAATTGTAATCAATGAAAACAATTCACTCAGAAGATGGAGTCGGGTACACACATATAAAAGAAGCCAATAACAGAAATTACAGCTTTGCTCTTGGGTTTTGCGAAAGGTTTCTTACACTTAGAGGTTTTTAGTCAGGTTAAGTCCATAACCTCTACTATTTTTAGCTTTAAACCATAAGATACTGATATGATTCTAGCCTCTTGTGCCAATGTCATGATGTCCCCAATCTCTCAAAGATATGGACATTAACTATTCACAAGATTTTGAACAAAGCCCCTTTCTATTAGTCAGGATTTTGTTTGTAAGCAACAAGCCCTAACTATAGTTATCCTAACAATGGGAGAATTCATCTAAGGAATATCAGAGGCTTACAGACTTAGCAGGAAGCTGTGAACTAGACTTGGAACATGGACTAGATTCTAGAAAGCTGCAGAGAGTTGAGTATCAAAGATCATAGCAATGGTCACATGGTAGAAAGGTCAGTTTGTCATGATGCTGGGCCCACTGAAGTCTCTCTCCTGGAAAATACATTTCAAATAGCAACACACAAAGGATGGGTGTTGGAGTTGATTCATCTCATTGCGGGAATTGTGTGAATAAATTCTCTTTGATTTCTACTCTCCAAAAGCTGGAACTGTCCTGATTCCTGTCTTTCCCTGTGCACTATTGTCCATCTCTTCCATGTACATGGTGAATTACCAAATATTCTTCCAGTCAGTGATTTCAATGGCTGTTGGTGAGAGTTTTCTCTTACTTGAAACCAAAATCTCTAACAGACACTAATGATGGTAGATGTGGCCCAGGCTTGTGTTCTGCTTTGAGAAGGATGAGAGAGAAGATGCCTCCCTACTTTTAGTGAAACCAGAAGGCTCATGCGGTCTAAGGACAGGTCCTGCAAATGGTCTCCTTTATATCTTCATATGAATCACTCCTTGTAGTCACACACAAAGGCCCTGCAGAACAGGGTGATTTGAGCACGGTGGGCCCTCTAAAGATAGTTTAGGCCATCAATTATCGGTTTTGCAACTGGGGTCTCAGCATTCCAGGGATTCTCAGTAAGTGTTTAAATGCCTAGTGGGACAATGAGAAAGGGGTTTCCTCTACCACTACATTTATTCAGAGTCCTTATACTATTATCATTTTATATATTGGGATTCTAAGATTTTCCTTTAATAAATCCTTTGCATTTCAAAAGCACTGCAGTGAACTGTCATTATCCATTAACACTTCATTTTAATTCATTTATTAGTTTATTGTAAGAAGAGGAAATGATACTTACTGGGTTCTGACTGAATTGCAAGCATTGGACCAATTCTTCACCTATGTAATCCCATTTCATTCCTTACTATCATGAAAGTCAGCTCACCTGTTGGCCAATCATTCATTAATCACATTTATCATGAAATTCTTCTCTTACAAATTTGGCCCTAAGTTTGTCTGTTTTATTAGCTTCTTAAGGGGCTGGAGTTAGACTGAGTTGATCCTCATTAGTATTTGTTTATTAAAAAACTTTGCTTAAGTTTTGCTCTTATGTTTATTGTTTCCTTCCACCTGCTTGATTTTCTCTGTTATTCTTTTTCAGGTTTTTGAGGTGAACATGTAGCTCTTTGGTTTTTAATTTTTCTCTTCCTTCATATATGTTTTTAAGGTAATACATTTTCCTTCAAGGAGAGCTTTTACTCTGTTACACATCTGGGGTTTTGGGTCAGTTCTTTCTGTTTTTCTTTTTTTGTTTATTTTTGAGCGAGAAAGAGAGACAGAGTGTGAGTGGGAGAGAAGAGAGAGAGGGAGACACAGAATCCAAAGCAGGCTCCAGGCTCCGAGCTGTCAGCACAGAGCCGGATGCGGGGCTCGAACCCATGAGCCATGAGATCATGACATGAGCCGAAGTTGGAAGCTCAACCGACTGAGCCACCTGGGCACCCCTTGGGTCAGTTATTTTTAAAAAAATTCTTTTGCTTTCTTTTTTGCTAAATGCTAACAGAAGAATGTTTTACAATTTCTGAATGTATTTGCGGCCATGGCTATCCTATTTTCTTGAGTTCTAATTTTATTATACTCTTGTCAGAGAACACAGTCCGTATGACATAGATATTTTATATTTGCTCCTTTGTTATCTGTAGGACTTAGATTCTGTAATATTTGTTGCCTCCTATAAGTTGAATGTTTGAAAATCTATGTTGCACATACATTTGAAGAGAAACAAAAGTAATATTGTAGGTTGGAGTTCTAAATAGGAATTACATCAAACTTGTTAATTATGTTCATAGCATTTATATCCTTAGTTGGGGCATAAGTATTTACAATTGTTAGATCTTCTTGAGTGATAGAGCCTTTAATTATGATATGATGCTCTTCTTGATGTCTTATTACAGCCTTTGTTTTAAAATCTAGTTTGTCTGATATAAGTATGGCTACTCCAGCTTTCTTTTGACCTCCATTAGTATAACAGATCGTTCTGCAGCCCCTCACATTTAATCTGCAGGTGACTTTAGGTCTCAAATGAGTCTCTTATAGGCAACATATAAATGAATCTTTTTTTTTTAACCATTCTGATAATCTCTCTCTTTTGATTGGAACATTTAGTCCATTTACATTCAGTGATTATTGAAAGAAATGAATTTAGTGCTATTGTGTTACCTGTAGAGTTGGTGTTTCCTTATTAATTTTCAGCTCTTCAGAGAGTGCTTTCTGAGCCAGATGTGTTACATCTCCCTTAGTGATTGTAGACGTTTTTTTTTTTTTTTTTTTTTTTTTAGTTCTATTAACCTTTGACTTATATTCTGGAATTCTGTTAGCCATGTATAGGCTCAGAATAGTTCCATCTTCCTTTTACCATTACATAACATCCTTGTCTCTTACTGATTCTTTCATCCTTGTCTATATCATGTGATATTCATATTTTCTACAAGAGCTGGTTTTGATTAATGTTGGCTTTCTATTTATATATTCCTTTAGTTTCAAATTTTCTACACCATTATATTTTACACACATCATTTGTAAGCTATGAAATTTGTTTTATTTTTACCTACATCTGAGAACCTGTGCAGGGAAACTGGCAAATTGTATTCATCTTTTTAAATGTGATTACTAATAAATTGGGATTTATTGTTACTACCTTTCTTTGAGCTTTTTCTTTGCCATAATTTTTTTTTTCTTTCCTTGCTTCTATAAAACTGGTTGAGAGTATATAGGTTCATAGCAGAGATGGGATTTATTCTTTAAAGCATTTTTTAAATGTTTCTTTACTTGTGAGAGAGAGACAGACAGGCAGACAGAGTGTGAGCAGGGAAGGGCAGAGAGAGAGGGAGACACCGAATCTGAAACTGGCTCCAGGCTCTGAGCTATCAGCACAGAGCCCGATGCGGGGCTCGAACTCACGAACCGCAAGATCATGACCTGAGCCGAAGTCAGACGCTTAACTGACTGAACCACCCAGGTGCCCTGGGATTTATTCTTTATAGTGCTGGGAGTAGAGGTCCCCTAACGGGAGTGAGTGCCAGGCCATATGGTAGGGACAGTCACAAGTGGCTCCTCTCCAGTGGCTCTTGTATTCTGCCACACAAACTTTTCAAGCTTCCACAGAAGGATTATTTTCTTTAGTTGTATCTTCATTCATTCATTCATTCATTAATTCATTCATTCAACTAATATTGACAGAGGGCCTGATAAGCACTAGGTTTTGTATGAGGTGCTTAAGGACACGTGTTGAATACATGTGGTTTCTACAGTCTAGGAGGGGAGCCATTCAATGCATTTACAGATATAAAAGTACAAATTTTATTGTGAGCTGTAAAGGAAATAATTTGTGTGCAGTGAGAGAAAACAATAGAATGGGGTTTACTCCAACCTAGTAGCTAGGTTATTTGAAAGGATGAAATTAAAGAAGAGGTAGAGTGGGAGATGTGGCAGGGTCTGAAGATTACTCCCAGTATGAATTCCTTCATTCTTCCTTACCAATATAATCCGAGTTTAGGTAGACAGACCACTCAGAGCAAACCTACCTGAGAGTCTTCCTTGAAGTTGGGTGTGACCATGTGAGAAACATTCTGGTCAAAGGGGAGCAAATGGAAGTGGTATGCCTGACTTCTGGCAAGTGTCCTTAAGGGGAAGGTCATGACCTTTTCCTTTCTCTCCTTCTAGGTGCGTGGAATGAAGCGATGACAGCTGGAACCAGAGGAGAGCTCCTGAATCATGATGTGAACTTGAGAACAGAGGCCCAGAAAGGTGACGTCACAAGAAAGACAGTAGGAGTAGGAGTTCTGGAACAGTAGAATCCTGTTCCAGCCCCATTTTATCCACGAAGATTTTTGCATGAAAAAGAAATACATTTCTACATTTTAAACCTTTGCTATTTTGGTTTCTGGTAAACTCTCTGCTGAAAGCATAGAGGATTTCAGGCCCAAGGGAACAGAATTCTTTCGAGTAGTGACTCTCAGACTTTAGCACTTAAAAAAAAGAAAAAAAAAGAAAGCACATGGAGAGCTTGTTAGAACACAAACTTCTGGGTCCTATCCCCAGAAATTCTGATGTTGTGTATCAGCCATAAAATCTGAGAATATGAATTTCATATAACCTCCCAAATGATACAGAAGACCCTTGGACCACACAGTGTTCTAGAGCTCTGAGTCAGAAAAGAGTTCAGCACATTTAAGGAACTGAATCAAGGCTAGCTTTAGAGAACGGTGGGAGGCATGGACGAAGGTTGGAAAGGTAGGTAGATGTCCACATTATGCAAAGCTTTGTAGTCCAGAAAGGGAATGATTTTCTTCTAAGTTAAGTGGGTATCTACTGAAGAATATTGAGCAAGAAAGTGACCATATTTAAGGTTATAAGGTCATTCTCTACTCTATGGAAAATGGACTGCAAAGGGGTCTAAGATGTTATATCAGTAGACAAGTACACAAGGCCAGATACTCTGGCCAGGGTTGTAGCAGTAGAGACAGAATCAAGATATATTTTGGAAGTAAGAATAACAAATACTTTGCTAATAGATTCAATGTGTGGAATAAAGGAAGAGGAGGAGTTGGGAAGGAGGATGACTCCCAGGTTTTTGAGTAAATGGGTGGAACCTTCATACGATACGCTGAGCAGATTCCTATGCCACTGACACACAAGCCAGAATTTCCAGGGATGGTAGTCTACCACTCCCATTTGTGGCACTTTTAGGAGATGCCAACTTTCATATTATCCCTCCAGTCCAAGCTATTCACTGCAATTGCCCAATAAGCCTCTGGGTGGGTTGGCCCCACCCACATGACATCTCTTCATAAGCACTTGTGCCTTAGATGTGGTTTGGAATTATTTTGTCTGTTTTCCAGAGATGATCTCCAGGGTTTTGTTTTTGTGTGTGTGTTTGTATATGTTTATGTTCCCTTTGGCAGGATACAGTGTGATTCTTCAATCACAGGGCACAAAGAGTTCTCAGAGTTCTATAGTTCTGGAGGTGTCTGATGTCTTGGCCAATGTGTACAAATGGTCTGTTTTCCAGCACATTTCAATTCTAATTCACCTCATTACAGAATGACTATCACAAGAAGAGTCATTAAATTTTCTCTTGTCTTACTTCCCATAACTGTTGCTGCTCATAGGATAATTGTTCTTAATCCTTAACAAGGCCCTGTATGATCCGGTTCCTCCCTACTCCTCCAGGCTCATCATCTACTTTTACCCCAATTTCTTTCCACTGTAACTACTCTGAACTTCTCTCAGTTTATACATTCAACTTGCTCTCTTCTGCCTTGGCAATCCTGTAGAAGCTAATCACTATTTATAGAAAACATTTCCCCGATGGTAACCTAGCCAGTCCCCAATCATTCAGCTAAAATTTGAATAAATGACACTATGTCAGCCTTTTTCTGTGGCTCCCCAATACCCTTTCCCATCCCCTGAGATTGGATAGTCCTCCTTCTTAAATGCTCCGGAGGCTACCTGAACAGTTATTTTGCTAACTTACCATAAGTTAGTTAATTATCTATAGTACTAGTTTCATTATTACTTACTACTTATCATCTCTGGTTAACTATAAATGCTATGAGGACAGAGACTGCATCTGTCTGCCTTGGCTTTGTATATCCTCAGTGCCTGGCATGCAACATTTTCTCACTAAATATTTGTTGGTTCACATATTGATTTCAACAAATGAGATATATTTATACTTTAACTTTAGAAAGAACCATCATATACTTTTAGCAGCTCAGATTATTTTTAACTCTGACATTATGCATGGATTAAAAATCTGTATTCCAGTGCATCTGGTGGGCAATGTAATAGAGCTTCCCACATTTCCATATTGCTGCTTCTTCTTTTATTTCCAACAATTTCAAACTGAGGTTTATCTTCAAAAAAATTATTTTCAGGAAAATTATTTCTCTGTTTTGTTCTTCACCAGTTTTAAAATAGGGTTCTTTTCTACTTAAAGATTCCTTCCCTCATTCCTATTTCTTTTTCCCTTAATCAGGAGTACTTTCTCTGGACTTTATTTTGAAAATTCTTCTACAGTCAAATATTGTCAATTCTTAAACACTGTCCCCCCACTTCAAAAGAACAAATAGGAGCATTCTCTACAAACTACCCACCCATTCTGTGTTTTTTGTCAGTTCCCTAGATGAAAGTTAACTACCTCTATCTTCAGATTGTAAAATTTCTCTAGCTGGGAGGTTTTTGCTCTGTGTACTTTTATGACATTTGTAAGCATTAATGATATGCTACAGCATTGTGTAGAGTACTATAACAGAGAACTACATATTAGGGAAAAATTAAGGCCATCAAGGCTGTCATCAGGCCTTAGGAGAACTGCTGATATCTCAAATGTGTTTGGGATTTCTATAAAATTTGGTTTGGCATTTATACTGAGTTCCAAATAGTTTTTATCTCTCTCATCTTATGATTACCCCAATTATTGTACTCTGGTTTTCCATTTTGCAGAAGAAATCAGCAAAAAGAAATTTCTACATCAGGTCGGAAGTGGTAAAACCAAAATTAGTCTTTTTGCTTTTTCAGTTTAAAAAGTGAATGAATAGAAATACCTTTAGCTGCTCAATCTTCCCAAATGGTTGAAATGATTAAAATGGAAATGTCAACTAATACCTCAAAAGAGAAAAAGCTAAAAGATGTTGATTTTCTAAAAGGCTAGAAACTGATAAGTCCTGTGGCTCTTTTGGTATAATGCTCCCATGCTCACAACATTCCTGGAGAAGAGAAATTATCTCTAAGCAGAAGGTAAGAAGATAGGTGCGGTAAAGTAGGTAAATTGCTTCAGGTCTTCTGGTTGGAGAACTATGGGTATGAGAGATAAATCTATATCTGAATGTTTCATCATTTGTGCTGTTACTAAGACATGGATAATTCAGACCAGGTATCTGCCTTCATGGAGCTTAGATTCTGGTAGAGGATGGGGCTGTAAACCAATACAAACCAAACCATTAACAAGATGACTTGAGAGATCTAGGGGCTGGAAAAGTATCCAATGGGACAAAGCAAAGAAGAGCAAGCTGATGTAGGTAGTAGGGCTGAGGGGGTACTACCTCATGATCAATAAAAATTATTTTTAGATTTCTTTGTTACAGAAAAATTCAAATATAAAAGTAGAGAGAACAGGAAAATGAACTCTCATGTGACTATAGCCTCCTTCAGCAATGTCAACTTATGGTCAATCTTATCTCCTCTCTGTCTCCACCAATTCTGCCTGATTATTTCATTTATAAATACTTTATCATGTATTTCCAAAAGACAACCTTTTTTTTTCTTTTTATACAAACACCACCACCATTATCACATCTGGACAGAACTTAATAATTTATGATTTGATTTTAGAATTTACATTTGAGGGAAGGTCTATTGGAGGAGGTACAACTTGATGAGATCCAAGTGAAAGAAGGAGTGAGCCTTGACAAGATATGGGGATGGTACCAAACTTGTATTTTTTGGTGTTTGTTTTTTATACAAATTCAAAATTTTATAGCTAGAGGGAAAAATAATTGATTCCTCAAAATCAGTTGTTGTTATTCTTTGTCAAACATGATGCTCACAGAACATTTTTGACAAAGGAACAAAAGATCTATATATATTTTTGGTGCAAGGTTTGTTGGCTTTTTGTCTTTTTTTCCCTGTCTTCAGGTGACAGATAGACATAGCTGAATCAATGAAGGACAATACTTGCCTAAAATGTGCAACATAAATATAGAAATCCTATGAACAGAAGATTCAAAACCAGTACTGGAACAAAACCAGCTCTGAGCTCTGGTGAATCTTCGGTGTAGAAGGCCACATCTGAACGACAACAAAGTCTTTCAGCTGCTTCCTTGTTCCATAGCTGGCCAGACTACAGATCTTGCTGGCTGGCTTTTTCATTATTCCTCCTTTGAAGATCTCTTTAACCACACCTTTCTGGAACCGAGGGACAAGAAATACTCTTTAAAAACCGTTGGATTACCACGTTGAGAAGCATCTTTGTGCTTTCTTCTTCTTTTTCTGGATGAAGATCAGCCAAACACAGAAGCAGCATTAATGTTCCTTTGCTGGCAGTTCCATCCAACCTCCCAGGGGAAGGCATTTTGCCAAGTTCTTCTCTGCCCATTTGAAATTCAAATCCCTGAATAAGCCTCAGTGCCACCTTTGTCCAGAAACCTCAAAAGCCCCAGTCCATGTCAATCTGCCTTGAAATTATAAAGGGACATATTACTGTGTAGGAAGATAAGCTGTGTTGAAATAACATCCAGGGCGGTTGTTAAATAAATTCAGGAAAACCAAGACATTCACTGTTAAGCCGAGACTCTGTCCTCAACTCACCTCCCAGGCAAGAAGTGGGCAGAGAAGCCCATGCTGGAGGTAGACACTCTTGAACTAATGACTTCAGTGGCTATTTGACTTAAAAATAATGTAACTTGCCAACTTCTAGAAGCTTATGAGCTGTTGTTTCAGACATCTCCACAGGTGTGATTAAAGCTTCAGCTTAAGAAAATTTTAGTTAAGATGGGAGAAACTTGGGTCCATTTTCTAGCTCAGAGATTCTGTTGCTGTGTGGCCTCGGCATGTTCATTCAGGACGATCCCGAACTTTATTTTCCCTATTCACAAAATGGGACCATTCAGATTGGATTATACAGTTGTTTTTAGGATAAAATAAGCATGGGAAGATAGTTTCAGAAGTAAAAGGTCCAACATAATGTAAGGGTTAAAGATCAGATATACACTAAGAAGCCATGTGGCTACACTTTCTGACTGCTAAGGGATTTGTTTAAAGCCTGTGGCCCATTTGATTTTGAAGGCATTTACCAGGCACCTACTCTGTATTAGCATGTTTTCCCTGGTGCCATAAAAACGTGTCGGTGTAGGGGTGTGGGGGTGTGGGGGTGGGGAGACAAGAAAAACACAAACAAAATGATGAAACAGCAATACATTGCACCATGAATCCTTGAGCAAGGTTAACCTCTCCAAGCCTGAGTTTCCTTATTAATTAAATTTCTCTGACAGAGAAACCCCCATAATTTTATCTACTTTAAAAAAGACTTTAAATTTTTTCTTCCTCAATAAAGGCAGTAAAATTCTGATTTTTTCCCCATCAGATTTAAGAAGAGTGGATTTTTTTTTTCTGCTGATAATAAGAACCATGAAGGTTGGTGAAAAGGAATTGCTGTGTAAGATTAACAGGGCAGCAGTTTTAGGAAGGAATGGAAGGAGGAAGGGCAGTAGATAGGAGGCCTCAGACACTATTTTGATGATTCCCAAGACAGAGGCATGGAATTATGATTGAAAAGGATGATGAATGATGGAGTCAGGTCTCAGGGGACAGAAGGGCAAAGACCAAGAATGTAGGACTTGGTGGCATACATCTACTACCCTTTCTGTAGACGAGGGTGGTAGGCACCATCCGATCATGGAGGTCTTTCCCACTGAGCAAGTGCAGCAGACGTCATGGCCTCTGACTCACACTTAGTACATGTCATGTACTCTCTTTAGAGATGGAGAAGTTAGTCTCAGAAGGGAGGAGCATGACTTTTCTGGAAGCAGGTGCTAACAAAAAGACAGAGGTTGAATGAGTGTTCTCAAGATGAAAACAGCTGGATAATCTCAACTGCCTGTTCCATATTGGAATCTGGCTTAGGACTTGAGCTCACAGGATAAAAATGATGAGGGGACAGGAGGGAGTGAGGAACAGAGAGAAGGTTTGGATCAGTCTGCAGTATATCAATGACAAAGATATTTTGAGCAATTATTATAACTAGGCACTGCATTGGGTGTTTTGCATGTCTTTTCTCATTTAATCCTTCCAATGACTTGGTGATATTAGTCATGTTATTATCTCCATTGTCTAGACGAGGAAACTGAAGTTAAGTAGCCAAAATTATTTAGCTAGTAAGTGGCAAAACTAAGATTTGAGCCACATTGTATGATCCTGGAGCCCAAGTATGGAGCTCAACTGAGGATTTTGAATATGTTAAGGAAACAAGAAGCGGATAAAACCCAATGAAGGAGAAAAAGCAAATGCAATGGATGTTGCATTTGTACCCAGGGCTTCATATTTATTTAGTCTCAAAAATATGTTTTTATGGTAAATAAAACTGGAAAAGTGAAACCACTTCTTTGATACAAACTATGGACACAGTTTTGATGGTTGGCTGTGTTTGATAAGGAAGAATACTTCTCTGTGTATCTAAAGGAGAGCTGATTATAAGTATTGCAATGGAAAGTTGTCTCTTCAGAGAAAGAGAGACAGAGAGAGAAAGAGCACATGAGCAGGGGGAGGGGCAGAGAGAGAGAGAGAATCCCAACTCTCTCTCTCTCTCTCTCAAGCAGGGCTTGAACTCACAAACCATGAGATCATGACCTAAGCGGAGATCAACAGACGCCTAACTCAATGAGCCACCCCAGCACCCCCAAAAGTTGTCTTCTCAACAATGTCCTCCTTAAAGTTATCTGTTGATTGTGGACAAACGGTGATATAGAGTGCTTATAGAGTCCATCTGTGTGTGCATCTGTGGAAACCTACCTGTGTTACATTGTCTAGTCATTCTGCTAAAAACAGCTGGACATGACATGAAGGATTATCTAACCACAAAGCAGCTAAGCAATTACCTAGAGTGGTTTGGTTGTCATATCATATTCCTTTGATTCCTTCCTATTTTTGGCTTTCAACTTTCATTCCAATGAACCATTTAGTGGGGCTCGTAGTGGAGCTTATTTATTCCTATAAAATAGGAGGACTTTATCACCAGATGTGATATTGTAATGTTATAAATGTGTCAGATGTCCAAAAGAAACACACCACTGGTGCAATATCACTCTGCACCCATATGTCTGTTAAATAAGACCATCTTCTGTTGGATGGTGGCTTTCAAAAACATTCCCTTTCTCATTCAACAGTGCAGAGCATCCATGCAGTCAGATGTTTATTTATTATACAATTCATGCCTCTGAGGAGTCACTCTTTGTTTCATGTTTCTTATCAGTGTCAATTGTAATCAATTACTTCTATAAAACTATAGAACACCTAATTTATGACATGATGACACACAGTAGATACAGCATTTCTATCTAGAATTGAACTGAACCCCTGCATGACTTTTCTGCCAGAGCCAGGAAAGGGCTCTGGGGACAGAACCAAGATGAATAAAGCATATTTTCTTTTTCTTAGCCCCCTTTCCTAAGAAGTTCAACTTTTAGAAATAACATTGGCTAGCCAATGAAAACACTCCTTTGATAAAGGCTAAGAATTTAAGATAAAAAACAGCTGGGCAGGTTTTTTTTATATGAAAGGAAACAACTTTGAACTACATAGACAATGTCATTTAAACCCAAACAGATGTGGTTTAATCTTGTTTTTGATCCTCTTGTAGATTTTTCTCAAAATGCCTGCATATGCATAGAAATGATGACTTTCAGATGTTTGAACATAATTTGTCTCTGTTAGAATATCACCTTGGTACATAGATCATGTACACCAAATACTCCCAGTCTTTGAACACGGACAGCAGGGTACCAGGGAGAATTTATGTGGGTCTTTTGGTTTTGCCCACCAATTTGGTAATAAACTAAAAGGGGAAGGAAAAAAAAGCAATGGTATCCACATACTGTCATTTTCAAAACAAGAGTCACATGTGTTCTCCATGACTTCAGTAAATCATGGCGATAGTTTTAGATCCTAACACTCAGAAAAGCTTTCAAGATGAATCCCATCACGTGAATGCTCTAAAAATAACACACTGTTGATTTGTGGACCATTTCGTGTCCTCATTGATTATTACCCACGTATCATATGATATCCTCATGTATTAAGGTTTTCCCATCCCATTGCTGGAAAAAGAAACCACTGGAGCAAAAACTATGTTAAAATATACAATGTCATCAGTCAGACTGTCAAGGAACCCACTAAAATATACTCAAACCCACTTTCAACTTCAAAGGCTATTAAAGTTGTTACCGCAGGCGTTAGCCCAAAGATTGAAGGAAGGGTTGTGCAGATAGAAATTTTATACATTTTTCTCCCTTTTCTTCTTCCTCCCTTTCTCCATTTGAATGAATATAATGGTGAAGCGGTGGGGATAGTCTGTGAAACACGTGGAGAGACTAAATATCATGAGAAGGAATCAGAAACAAAGAGAACTCTGGGGACAGAAGGCACTGGGTAATTAACACCCAGCTCTAGCAAATGACCTTGAGCAAGAACAGGGACACCACTGCTCCTATTTAAAAGCCTTGCCTTCAAGGTGTCTCCTCCTTGCTGTCTACAATTGTCTCCACAGTCACAGCCCTTGAAGGTATTTAAAAAACCACATCTGGACCAACAGAAAATGAGATGCCCATATTTATTTGAAAAATTCTGAAAGGATCATTGAGTGTGTGTGTGTGTGTGTGTGTGTGTGTGTGTGTATGTGTATGGCACGTGGGGGGGGGAGTGAACAAAGGGGTAGATGGAGATGAGGTGCACTAATGGCACTGATGGGCTTATGCTTGATCATTGGGAAACCAGCCCCATAACTCCAATCAAAACACAAAAGAAGGGTCCAACTTTTAAGCAAACAGTTTCTAGAACCCTGTTGGTTCTTTGGCAGCAAAGTGTTGTTCTGTGTAATGTCTCTCCCCATCAAAACCCGTCTCAGGGCATAAGTGCAATGTGAGGTCATTTGGAGCCACAAGCTAATCTACAAGAATCATCTGGCATCATATGCAAATGCTTATTATTTAAAAAATGCAGTTCTGTTTATACTGTTGGAGTCTCTAAGTCCTCTTCATTATCCATTCATGCTGTCTGTCTGGATGTGTTTTCTGATATTTGTGTGAGGACGTTGCCTCTGCTCAATGTGACTCAGGGAGAAAATATTAGGCTCCGATGCCCTATGTTGTCATGATTCCCATGCCAGGGGCTTCAGGAATGATGTTTCCCACCAATAATTACAGTAGCTGCCAAGGGATGGAGGAGGCAGGCACTGGCCCAATTACAGAGCAGCTAGTGAGAGTTCCAGAGGCTTTGTGGAAATTCAACTGACTCCTGGGGCAGTGGGGAAAGGGCGGGGAACTAGAAGAGGCATGGGGAAGAAGCATGCCTCCTGCATCAAAGATGCTTGGATCCTGAGCCAGGAGAGGAGGGAAGTCAAGGAGGCTGCATCCACTCTGGTGAATAGTTTTAGGAGTGAAACATGGAAAAGGAAGAATGGAAGGGATACATGTGACACACTAGGGGGGAGACAACTAGATGGAGAAAAGTCACTGGACAAGGGGGCCACAGAACTGGGTTCTAGCACTACAATTCATTCAGTGTGTGATTTTAGACCAATTATGTCCACTTTTATTATGTATCTTGTGTAAAAGAAGACCTCCAACTAGCAAATGTTCTGAGACTCATAGTCTTTTGTCACTACTTGTGATTTGAAAAATGCACACCTCTAACTCATACTATTTCAGCTCTATGCACAGCAGAAAAGAAAAAGGGTGGGGGGAGGAGAGAGGGAGACAAGGGCCTGCTTCCCACTCTGGAAGGGCATGTGTGTCGTGGCTTCAAGGAAACGGGTGTCTTTATCTACATTTGGTCTCAGACCCCAGAAGCCTCCCATTCCATGAGAATCTCACCCTGCTGAGTAACATCCTGATGTTTAAAGAGACTTGTGTTAAATCTGAGAGTGGTTTAAATTATTATTTTTTGTACAACATAGGTTCTAATAAGCCAAATACTCCATTTGATACTCAACCAAACACTTGTTACTCTGGTGCGATGCTGGAGGAAAAGAGACCCACCAAGAAGGGAAGGAGGGGGTGAAATTATGAAGTCAGTCTTCATCTTAGAGCCTCTGTTTGTGAGGTGAGGACAGTCAAACAAATAGCTAATTTGTACTGAGGTCGTTCTGTGTGCCAGGTACCATGTGGGACATTTTATACATACTCTTTTCTTTTTTACAACAATCTCATGATTCATTCCACAGCTAACTCATTTTACTGCCCACCTACTAAATGCCAAAAACTCTCCTGGACTTCAGGGGAAGAGCAGTAAACAGAAGAAAACAATGATTTTGCTCTTTTGAGGTTGAATTCTGGTTAGGGGGGAGAGATGAGAAACAAATAAGTACATGTGATGTTAGGTGGTGAGAAGCACTATGAGAAGGTAATAAAGAATGCCAGAAGAACAGGTGGGTGGTTAGAGAGGCGTTTCTGGTGAAGTCACAGAAGGAAGGGAGCGAGCCTGGTGCTGGAGCAGAGAAAGCAATCATATTCCCTACTATACAGATGGGGAAACTGAGCTTCCCACGGTCCCTCATTTAATAAGCTGTGATGATGCCACTAGATCCCAGCACAGCATCTGCTTCCCATCTTAAAAGGACAGCAAGTCAGAGGAGGGCTGTGAGTACAAGCAAGTCTGGCACTAAAAACTGCATGAGTCTATTAACAACACGCCATTGCTTTGTCTGTGTAATGCCCGAGCTGGCTGGGTTCTTCTACTATACTGAGCTAAGAGAATTGGCAGATTGCACTGGTATTACATAGAAAAGGCACACACTTTCTTGGAGGTCTTTCCCCTTATTTCTTCCACTATTGAACCTCTGGTTACAAACAAAGGGACAGGGAGGCATGGTTTTCACCTAGTATTCACCAAGTGACAGGGGCTCCTCAAAGAGGCTTCAAGGACTTTTTGAAGAGATGACAGGGAGGGTCAATTGGTAGGACTCATGGTCACCGATGTCTTCTTCACTCAGGGCAGTAGTGGTTTTATCTCTATAATGTACTGGGGCTCTGAAATGAAATTTCTGGGACTAGGATGAAAGTTGAAAAATACATGAAAGCCTTGGTTTCTAGTGTTTTTGAGCCATCTTAAAAATTTGGTTTTAAATGCAAAGTTTCTTAAAAAGTTCCCAGTGGAATGATAACCCTAGGGGATAGCTTTCAAGTTGTGAGAAATGAACGGTGTATGCAAGTCTTCTATTGGATGAGAAAGCCAGGTGATCCAAATAACTGGTAAGCAACTCTGATCAAAGATTTGGAGAACCCATGGAAAGAGATCGCTGTTACTATACTTTTCTCTGTCCTCTCCCCTAATGAATGTGGTATACACCACACACACACACACACACACACACACACACACACACACACGCCTGTGTGTACACATGTACACACAAAGCATGGGACTGTAAGGAAGTTTTTAAAAAAATACAGAAGTGTCAGGTGAAGAGGGACTTCTTCCACTCTAAACATTTAATAAAATGTATAATTTCCATATGGGCAAAATTAGAAGCCTCACCCATCAGGCGAATCAATAGTAGTAAGAATTGGAATGAAGTTGTGAAAGCCAAAATTTGGTGTCTAATCCACAGTTTATAGAAAGACCATTTCCTATTATTTCCACTGTTGTGGCTATTTGTTAAAAAAAAATAAGGACTATTCAGAGCTAACAGATGCCTCTGGCTGTGGCATGTGTGCTTGTATATGTGTGAGTGTGGTCTCGGAGAAGAAAGATCTTTCTGCCTCCCACTTTCTTTCTGAAAGGCTTTTGGGAGCAGGGAGTAGGTTCTCATCCAGAGAGTGAGATCAGCGGTAGTGGGTTTGCCTTTGGAGATACCTCCTTAAAGGCAGGTTGTTGCCTCTGCACTTTCTCTTTCCCCTGTCCCATGAGCTGGACCTTGGATGTGTAATGTGAGCCACCTTTAATCAGGTGGATGAGAAATCGCACTAGAGGATGACAGAGTCATCTTTCCCTCAAGGGAAAAGAAAACTACATATTTGGATGATTTCTTACAAAGAAGCTACCTACAACCTGGACCCTGTGAGTACCTCTGGAATATTTCAAGAAAGAGAAATAAACCTGCTTTATTTGAGCTACTGTATTTTTGTGTTTTTTCCTGCTTTCTCTGTTTTAGAAATTTATCTTATACTCCAACCAATAACCTATTGGATATAAAATAAAATTAAATGTTGATTTGGCTCCAGATTGCTAAATTTTTGAATTCTCTCTTCAACTGGCCAACACCACCCTCTTAGATCCACAGGGGGAATTAGATAGGTAGATGAGGATTTGACCTCAAACTTTAGTCCTCTACTGAGCTTGGGTTGAATCATACAGAGCAGGTGTTACAAACTCAGTCTGCAAGAGGGGTTGGGAAGATAAGTGCAAAGAAACAAAGCTGACTGGATAGGGTTGCACTCAGTGGAGAATGTGTGACCCATCTAAAGGACTGTTATTCAGAAACATGGGCTTAGTATTTCTTGATATTTTTATCTTTTTAAAAGAAAATGGAAATCTAGATTTATTTATAAAGTCAAATTCATACATTTTAATTAATAGGCTACTTAAAAATTTTTAAGAAAACATACTGTGTGCACCAAAGAACTAATCAGATAACTATTGACAAGATAAGCTTATTCCAGACCAAGTGTGTATAGCCAGCAAAAGACTCCATCCCAAAAGTAAGAGAGGTTAGCTTCATGTCCTGAGTGGACATGGTATGGGCCATTTGATCAAACAGTTTTGGCCTAAGCTAATAGTTCTGGAGTCTGTTTTATAATCAGTGTTCTAGGTTCCAAACAAAGGAATCATTAGTACCAGAGAAAATCAATAACTTATTGAAATGTCACAATTAAGCAACTGGGAGGTTAGGAAGAACAGGAATCCATGTAACTCCTATAGTCTTGGTTTTTCTAATGAGTAGACACAACATCAACTATCTTTTGATTCTGTCTTTGACATCTTAACAGAGCACCATGCTCAAGATAACAACTGCTAAATGGCTCTGAATAAGGGACCGGTTAACTATATATAGTTAATGAGCAGGCTGCAGCCATTGGAAAGAATGTGGTACATCTCCTTGCTACCAGGGGAAATGGGGCACCATGGATGATAGCCACAGAGTAAAGATGGAGAAGATCCACAAGTGAAAAAGAGGGTGCTACTCTTCTAAGAATGGGAAAAATATTCCCGGTTATGCCAAAACAGTAGATAGCCATTGTAATAACACTTCCCATATGGAGATTCCTTCCTGCCATTTTGTGAAACAATTTTTTTTTTTTCTGAATCTCACATTTTGAAAAAAAATGAAGTTTAGAAGTCTAGAAAAAGAAAACAGTATTATAATTCTCCTGTGATAATAAAAGATTGACATTACTTAGAGACATTACTCTTCAAAGAAATCCAATGATGTCAATAAGAAGAAAGCAAGAGCAGGAAAAGTTGATGCAAAGTTGAAGGTCAAGGTCAATGTTTCTGGTCACTAGGATGGGGTGAGAAGGAGAGAAGCAACCACAATCTCACTGGTTTGGCTTGTAGCTGGGCCCTGTCCACTCCTAGCGGTGCATTCTTTTGATAAAGTGAATGCTAAGGTTATTCACTTGGTATCCTCTGTAGTAAACCTGTAAGTGGTGTTCAAAGAAACAACAAGATTTGGAATAAAAATAAGTCTTTAAATTGTCAGTTCTACTTAGAGCTGTTAACCTTACCAGATGAGTAGCATGTTAACATTACTTATAGTTACCCAGTAACGTTCCTACACGTTTTCCAGTATTTGGGTATTCAAGCTAGACTATAGTTCATTGTGAATATTACTAAATGTATGTATCTTTCTTATTAAGGATTTTTGATATTTCTAATAATTAGTTAGGTTGCATGAGGAATGTTGGATTTATGACTTGGTGTATTCCAAAGAATTCTAATTTTTCCCCCAATTCTCTAACACTAAATCTGTCGGGAGTTTGGAAACTGCACTTGCCACAGGGAAGAAGGATTGTCCAAAGAGAAAGCAAAGGAGGGAAACAAAGAGAAGGAATGCTGGCCAAGTCTCCTCAAGAGGGAGAGCTGAGGCAGGTCTATACTATCCTAGCCCTAAGAAGTCTCTCTAAGAGAGACTCTTACAAGGGAAGACCACCAGAGGGGTAGATCACATCAGGCTCCTCCTTTAGGGAGAACTAAGAGAGGAAGAGGATATGAGTGCATATGTGTGAATTGGGAGAGGGGAGGAGGGAAGGAAGAGAGCAGAAATGAGCTTTCTCAAGGGGCCTAAAGAATCCACTAGGAATTCCAACTTTTTTTTTTAGATTGGAGAATTGTCCAAATGTGGATTTGGATGTTCCATCTGGGCTGACCAGACAAGGACCAGCTGGATTTGATTGTCCCCATTCTCCCACTAGAAGTGGGTGCACCTGCACATGATTTCTCATGGGGGAGTGGATCTCTTCTGTCCGGGAGAGGCTGCAGCTGCTCATTGGCCCCAAGGTCTCTAGGAGCTACACGGTTGGTTTCCCAGACAACTGCTATAAAAAGTGAGAGTATGCTGTGGAATTTATCCACCCAAATTCAGGGGAGATCAAAAAGAAAATGCCCACCTGGTGGGAAAAAGAGCAGCTGAATGAGCCCTTAGGAAGAGGTCTGTTTTATCACTGACTTGGATGACCATTCCGAAGATACACGAAATGAATCTGTGAGTGGCATGAGGCTGAGGTGTACAGTGAATATGTGGCTGTACAACTAGAATGTAGATGGAATTTCACAGGCTGAAACAATAAATGGAATCTACTAATGTTGAACCTCTTATGGATAGTGTGTCAAGTCTCAGCCTTGGGTCCAAACACTGTCCAAGTACGAGCAGCAAAGAGACTTTAGAACTTAAATAGACAGAAAATAGTTTGAATGAAGAGTGGACGGGGCAGTCAAAAACTTACTATCATATGTGATGAATTAACAAGAGTAGCTGTTGTGAATATTGAATAAGATACCAGTTGCAGTGCCTGGAATATATTAAGTGTTCAATAAATGTTAGTTACTATTGCTGCTGTGGCCACTGTTGGCTCTTGTTGACAACAGGGTAAAGACAAGAGGAGAGAGTGCTGAACCACTTTAAGGTTTCTGGATTTTCTCTCAGCCTTCTGTTACCTCTTGTCTTTTCTTTCATGTTCCTCTTAAATGTTCCTCAGTGCTGTTGGGATGGATCAAAGTAGCGTTAGGAACTGGGTAGGGAGAGGGGCTATAATCAGGAACCAACCTTTTTTTTTTTTTTTTTTTTTTTTTTTTTTTTTTTTTTTTTTTTTTTTAAATTTTTTTTTTTTTTCAACGTTTATTTATTTTTGGGACAGAGAGAGACAGCATGAACAGGCGAGGGGCAGAGAGAGAGGGAGACACAGAATTGGAAACAGGCTCCAGGCTCTGAGCCATCAGCCCAGAGCCCGACGCGGGGCTCGAACTCACGGACCGCGAGATCGTGACCTGGCTGAAGTCGGATGCTTAACCGACTGCGCCACCCAGGCGCCCCAGGAACCAACCTTAAATCCTTCTGTCTAGGGCCATATCAGAGGCTTTATATGGATTATGTGGTTGAATCATCTCAACACTCCAAAGTTAGCAGTGGTAATTTCCCTATTTACAAACTAAGTCTGTACTTCTCCACAACTAACTAAGGCTCAGAAAGTGGCTTCACTGATATTTTAGAGTTAGGAGGGGACAGAGCCTGGACTTAAACTTAGCTTTATATTCTTATACATGGCTTTCACTTTGTGATTTTGTCCCCACTGTAGCAGCCAGCTTATTCTGGGTCTGCAGCAGGGGTGGTGGGGATTGGGGTGGAAATGGGGGGTTATGGATGGGTTTTGGGTGGTTTAGGGAGGGGAGAAAAGAAGAAAGGGATTAAACAAACCATTTAGATGGCTACATCATTCCCAACAATTAAAAAATGTTCTTTCTCCTCAGAGAGGCTCAACAATAGTATGTTTGCCTTTAGTTCCAGAAAAGGGGTTGTATTTTGGACTTCTCAACTCATCCCCAGTCTCTGATGGGTCCAATGAAATACTTCCAATTTTAAGTGACCCTTCAAAGAAAACTGACCAGTGAGATCAATTGCTAAGTTTTTATTTTCCTTTCTCTTCAACCCAGACAAAGCTATCATGTCCTCAAGTTTTGCTAAAAAGAAAAAGTTTACAGGAAGAAAAATGTTCTTCCTTTGGAGATAAAAATAGCATCTGCTCTTTTGAGAGCCAGTCAGCAGCTGGAGGAAATTATTTATCTCTTATCTCAGATCCTTTTCTAAGTCTGCTGGTCACCTTTCTGTTTAATTACTTTTGTCATTATGATTTAAAACCACCACAATTTTAGCATCCATTACTTCAATAGCACTTCCATGTTCAGATTTTTTACTCAGCTTTAAAATTTAGCCAAGTTATACCACATAGCAATTTTAGGAACTCTCTTCACCCTGTTCTAAACACTTTACTCTAAAAACAATAGCTATCACTTTAGAACAAAAGTCCCTAAAGGGTTAATGACTTAACTGATATTGCAAAATTTCAACAAATTCTCTGGGTTTGAATTAAGTCACCCTTTCCCAAAATTATGTAGGAAAAACAATCAAGTCTACGAGGCTATCTTTGTTTTCTCTTCAAATATTATATTTTAAAATAAATTATATTTTGGGGGGACATGGGGAAGAACACATTTACAATGTGATCTTTATTTAATTTACAGAAGAGTTTTCTGGTACCCACTGGACTCAGGGTAGGCAGAAACCTTATTATTAACTAAAATTTGAGAACTCTGTAGCATGGTAACTTTGAAGTGGCTCTTTGTTGTGGTTTGAATTCTAGGATGGGAGAAAAAGCTTCCGGCAACCTTGGGGAATTACTTAACTTTTCCTGTATTTGTTCCTCACCAATATAAGAAATTGCTCTCTTCAGCATTGGGAGTAGTGAAGCATAGTTTAAAAATAAGAGCTGGGAAGTTTTTCTTTTCCCTTGATTTCTCTTACCTTGGAAAAAAGGAACGAGCTTCTAAACAAAATTTTTTGTCTCTCTCCTTGGTGATTGAAAAGTATTGATACAAGAGAGAAAACAGGGAAGGGGGGGATGATGAACAACAGAGAGAGAAATTGGGAGAAGTCTACTTCCCACTGTCAACACTCAGATCAGGAGACTGACAATTACTAATGAGGTGGCTAAATGGTGAATTATTAACCAGAGGGTGATTATGCTAGGGACAGTGTTCTATTAGGGCTACGCTAAGGTAGCAAGGACTTGCTTCTTACACTACAGCAACAGTGAGCATTTAATAGCACTCTACTAAAGTATTTTTTTTAAGTTTATTTATTTTGAGGTGGGGAGGAGCAGAGAGAGAGACAGACAGACAGACAGATAGAAAGAGAATCCCAAGCAGGCTCCATGCAGCCCAATGTGGGGTTCAAACCCATGAACTGTGAGGCCATGACCTGAGCCAAAAGCAAAGGTGAGACACTCAACCAATGGAGACACTCAGGTGCCCCTTTACGAAAGTATTTTGGTCACTGTGTTTGTCATTTAGATTTGAGAAGAAAAAGAGTATTATCATCATGCAATGACAACTGTCACTGGAAGCCTGGAGGAAGCTAGAGAGGTAGAGCTGACCATAACAGCACGTATGTAGGGCAGAAAGTGTGGGAGTGTACTTAGCAGGCCCAGCTGCCCTGTGAGAATTTGGTTGCTAGGGACAAATCAGAACAGAGCAGTTTCTCATATTTTTGGGCTGTTAAGTTCCCCCTTTGGGGGAGTTGGAAGCTAGTCTCATGGATTCAAGATTGGAATCATTCAGACAGAATGAGTCTCACAAAGTCAACGTTGTCAGTCTCCTGCCTTTGGGAAGGATGTACATAAAGGACACAGGAAAATGAATGTTCTGTGGCAGACACTTTTCCCTTGATAGGGCATTAAATGTAATGAAATAACAGTCTGGGGCTAAGCCTCCATTTAAATTCACAAATGTAATTTTCAGTTTCTCACTGAAATTGAATGTCTCATTGCCTAATTTTTGAGTTGATATTAAACAAAAAGAGTTCTGGAATTCCAAAGTTTCAGTTCATAAAGTAAAAACTAAAGATCATAAAATCTTGAATTATATTTTACCTTTCAGATATAAAGTTCAATGACACAGTTCTGTTATACACATTTTAGAACTTTTCTTTTCAAATGACCATCCAAGAGCCAAAATTATCTTTGCAAAACTAAATGCTGTCCACATTTGGCATGCACAGTAAGTTCTTTCACCTTTGTAGTTTTAATTTTCAAAATACTTGATCATCAGAATCAATACTCTTGCTTTCCATTTTGTACCCACTTAAAAATAAAAGGTTAGGGGTGCCTGGATGCCTCAGTTTGTTAAGTGTCCAACACTTGGTTTTGGCTCATGGCCTGACCTCAAGGTTCATGGGTTCGAGTCCCATGTTGGACTCTGCAATGGCAGTGTGGAGCCTGCTTGGGATTCATTCTCTCTCTCTCTCTCTCTCTCTCTCTCTCTCTCTCTCTCCCTTTCCCAATAAATAAACAAATAATTTTAATAAACTCAAATAAATAAACTTAAAAAAACAAAAATAAAAGCTTAATATCTAAGTTCAATAATGCATTTAAAGTATGCTATAAGCTCTACTTAAAAAATTTTTTTTTAATGTTTACTTATTTTTGAGAGAGAGAGAGAGAGGGAGAGACAGAGAGAGAGAGAAACAGAATGTGAGCAGGGAAGGGGCAGAGAGAGAGGGAGACACAGAAACAGAAGCAGGGTCCAGGCTCTAAACTGTTAGCACAGAGCCCTACGTGGGGCTCGAACTCACAAGCCTTTGAACTGTGAGATCATGACCTGAGCTGAAGTTAGCCACTCAACTGACTGAGCTACCCAGGCACCCAGTAAGCTCTACTTTTTAGGCAAAGTTTGTCATACTGTCGTTCATTGGGCCAAAAGTCAGAGCGAGCACAATATTTTGAAATGTTTGTTCAGTCAACATACCAACGTGTATTTTTGGCTCTTGAGTGCATTAAGGTTATCAAGTTGTGAATGCATGGGCTGTACAATGTTTGGGGACCATTTGCATGCCAGAGCACCCTATATTTATAAAACCACTTTGCTTTTTTGAAACATTTCAGATTGACTCTTACAAAAGTACTCTATTTCTCTGAGAAAACACTTTTGAAGGAACATGCATATAGCAAAGGACAAAATCAGATGTGTGAGCTGGCTTTTCTAACTGCAGTGATGGTGCCATCAGAAGCTGGAGGTTGAGTTTCTGTTTTCAGTGTGGAGAACATTAATTTTCGTTCCAGTGCAATGCTTTTCCAATTCAGGCAATGGAATCTTAATTTCCAACTTTCAAGTTTTTTCCCCTTATAAAGTACTTAGTAATCTGGTGACCACTCTCGGATTTAAAAGTACTTGGAAGATAGTTTCCTTTCTTAAATTTCACATACATCAATCAAATAGACTAAACACAATATAAAACCCATTGGACTCTGATGAATGTGCTGTATGATGGTTATGAATGGGGACTCTGAAGTTGGGGAGGCCTGAGATGGCACCCTAAACGCCATCTGTGAGACAATGGACAAGAAAAACAAACATTGTGTGCCTCAGCTTCTTCATCTGTAAAATGGGAGATCGCAGGGCTTACTCATAGCTGTTTGGAGAATTAAATGATAGCACGCATGTAAACCTTTCAGAACAGGACCTGACTCAGAATATATGCTAATATTTTGTTGAATTCATACCTACCAGTGGACAATCACTCTGGCTTCTCGCTCATCAATCATTCTTCTACCTATCCACCATGAATATTTATTTTGTATATACTCCACTACTTTAAGAGTAATTTCTGTCAGTTTAAAACAAAATAACTGATATAATATGATGAACCCATTAATAAGAAAGATAAAACCTGAGAGACAGATGGACACATTCTACTGAAAATTCCTGGTTTAAGGAAGACATAGCAATGAACACGAAACTTAGCTCTAAGATTCCTGCAAGCTAGAGAAGAGAGGAAGTATAGCACAGGGAACTATAGATTATACTGATGACTAGAAGAACAAATTCTGGTTTGTTTCCATTACCAATAGCTGCCAAACAAGCTGACCTAACATCTGTGGCTAAAATCATGATGAGTCACCAGTTTTCAGAATTCTGTGGGTTGGCCGAAGGACTCTTCTGCTAATCTTGCTTGGGTAGCACATGTGGGTCACACACTGAGAGGCTGACATTGGCTGGGGTTGTTCATCGGGAATCTTGGTTTATGTCCCCATGGCCAACTTGAGCTTCCTCATAACATGGCAGTCTTTTTTTTTTTTTTTTTTTTTAGTGTTTATTTTTGAGAGAGACAGAGTGTGAGCAGGGGAGGGCAGAGAGAGGGAGGGATACACAGAATCTGAAGCAGCTTCCAGGCTCTGAGCTGTCTGCACAGAGCCTGATGCAGGGCTCAAACTCATGGACCACCAGATCATGACCTTAGCCAAAGTCAGACGCTTAACCAACTGAGCCACCCAGGTGCCCTTATGACAGTCTTAAAGTAGCATTCCAATAGGACAAGCCCCTGAATGCAAGGCTCTGCTCATTCATCCGTGCTAATGTCTGACTGATGAAATCAAGTCATAAAAGTAACAAGCCTAGAGTAATATCAGTTGGAATTCCAGGAGGTATGGTTCACAGAGTCCATAATCTATCAATTTCTTAGGACATGCCAAGTTAGACATCTGGGACTCATTAGCACCCATAACTGTTTTTTTTTCTTTTAATAGCTATCTTCATGCTTCATATCCTTTTTACTATTAAACCTTGTTTCCATGTGTTACATCTTTTTTCTCTCTAGTGACACCACCAGTGCAAGCCTTATAAGCTCCTATCTGCCAGCACCATAATGATTTTGTTAGCCTTCTGCCTCTGGAGGCCTTAGAATAATTTTCTCTGCCTTTTTGTTGATGACTCTCTAGATCTTGCTTGCTGAAACAGAAGTTTAGCAATAGTCCTGCACATGTTGTCCATGGATTCAAATGCTTCAGCAGATCTCCTGTAAGCTATGATGAATTACTCACAAAATTATTGCAGTGTTCAGGTGTGAATCATATCAGCTGGGGGAATATCCAAAACGCAGACCTCTGGGTCTATCAAAACTTAATCTACAGAAAAATAAGAGCATATGAGGCATTTCAGGAACATGAAGAAAGACTTCCCTCTAAACTATACTCTCCTGCCCTTCTTCCTTCTGACACTGATTTTTCTTTCAGTATTTTACTTACCCTTGGCCTGTTTTGCCTTCAAATATGAGAAGGGGTAAGAAAATGGGAACTGTAAGCAAACAATTTTGGGTTTAATTCTCTCCATCTTTTGCCAACTGGTCGACTTTGAGCAAATCACTACACCTGCCTGGACCCCTCTTTCTTCATGGGCTAAGGGGAGATAATTTCCTACCTCATATCGTTATGGTAAAGACTAAATGCCTGAAACACAGTGAGAATTCCACTACTTATTCTTCTTCTTTCTTCTCATTCTCCTTCTTCTTCTTATGGTGCTTTAGGCTGTGTTTAAGAATAGACCCAATGTGGGGCACCTGGGTCGCTCATTTGGTTAAGCATCCACCTTCAGCTCAGATCATGATCTCACAGCTCAGAGCCTGGAGCCTGCTTCAGATTCTGTGTCCCCTCTCTCTCTGCCCCTCAGCCACATGCACTCTCTTGAAAATAAATAAACATTAAAAAAAAAAAGAGAATAGAGCCAATGTACAGGCAAACAGAGTTGACAGATGGGAGAGTGACTCAATCTCTGAGTACTTTGCTTGAGTACTTGGATCCAGCTGCGCCTGAAGCCATCTCCCTTGTTGGACTTTTTAGTTACTAGAGTTGACACGTTCCCTTTGTGTTTTAAGCCAGCTGAAACTAGAGGTCTGTTACTTGCAAGAGAGGTCTTGACTTATGTAGAATCCAAACGTGCTCTGTATCAGTTTTATCTGATGAATGTCATTAAAATATAGTTTCTTTCTTTGGCCACTGAAGATTCTGATTTTGTTGGCTTGGAATAGGACCTGGGAAGGTGTATTTTTACAGCACCCTAAATGAGTTACACATCACTAGCCTGTACATCACCTTTAGGAAACTGCTTCCTTCAATTCTGAGTTCCTTATTTGGCAGTCCCTACAGGACTTTGTAAGCTATCTTGCACACAGAAGGCCCACTGGTCCATTAAATATTTGTTGAATTGAATACACATTCCAAGAACATGAGTAAGGAGAAAGGACAGATTGTCTCGATAGGCTGATTATATAAAGTTGGGAGGACAGTTAAAAAGAAACAGATTACTTCCAGAAACTTCTAGCATCTCAGGGTAACTACCTTGCTTGAATGAATTTCATACAAATTAAAAATTCTATTCAGTTTTCTCCTTCAAGCTTTGATGATTTGCCTGTGACCAATTTATCACATGGCCTTGGACCTCTTTCCTGACAATTTAATGCTTCATTTTTTTATTTGTTTCAAATTAAGACCTCTTTGCTCCATATAAAGATTTCATGTTAGGGTTGCCCTTTATGATAAATTTTATTTCATCTGAATGACTGCCTAAATAGAAGTTTCAGTTGCATTCCAACCACATCAAGGGGTTCCCAGAGAAAAATAGTTTCATACATTCAGGATCCTGACAAATGGGGTGGGAATCCTCCTTTACTAAAGGCAGGCAGTAAAAGGTGCTACTGATGGAAGCATTACCAGCACAGGCTATCAAAGTGGGAGAGACATCAGAGCCCACCTGCGATAGAACATTGTTCCATTTATTGAATGCACACTTCAGCAGTTTCTTGCTCCTGGCCCCACAAATATTACAATGGCTCTTTTGGAAAAAAATGCATCTGAAGCCCTGCCTGGATGGATTTTTAAGAGTTATAGACTAGAGTTGACAGCGTGACCACAGGAAAAGATTTATTCCAAAGACGTTCAATGGGAACCACCCATCATCAGCACTGAAAGGGAGTCTGAAAGATTATTTTTAAAAGCAGCATTGCATTGATGGTTTGGATTCCAAAGCTAAAGGACGCCAAAGATAACTCATTTCAAACCATTGGAATTAAATTAGAATCTGAACATTCACAAGCCAGAAAAATTAACGCATGCAATCACATCTTAGAGGTCCCTCTGATCAGATACGTTATAACGTATCAGTGAGAGAAATCATCGCACTTTAAAGATCAGAACAAGATCTGTACTCCCCTGGAGATGTCCTTCTGTGTGATCACGGTCAACCACAATATCAAAGCCGGGGTTTCCCTTAGTGGAAGAAGAGATGCTGAGGATCTGCAGGAGAGAGAAAAAGACCCCATCCTTCCTGCTAAAGTGACACATCTTTTTGTATCAAAGAAAATTTTGGCAACACATAGCCCAGTGATGCTTCACCTTGGTTTTATGGATCTGCTGTGTGGAGAAGAGGGTCAGTGGTGAAAGCTTACAGCATCACTGGAAAATGAAACACGTAACATTTTGCATCTGCATGTATATGAGATTTTCGGTAGACAGAACCACTGAGAAAGAGGAAGAGTTATCAATTTTCTCTCTCTTAAACCATTTTATGGATGGGATGTTAAGGACTACATGGACAAGCCCAACGTCACCCAGCAAGTAACCTGAAGAACTGCCTTGGGGTTATGATAACAGCTGGGAGCCCATTTGTGAACATGAGGCTAAGGGGACAGGACACCCTACAGCGAATGTAGCCCACAGCCCTGCTTATTTGACCTGCAGTGCTTTCTCCATTATGAAAAGTCATGAACATCCCTCTGCTTCTCAAAAATTGCAAGATGTGGTAAAATAGAGCCCACATTTCATTGGCGTGTGTCCACCAGCTTGACTCAGTTCTTCCCACTTTCTACCATTTTGTGCCCAGCTACTTCCCTGATTTTCCCTGCCCTCCCTGGTTGCTGTAACACTGGAATTCATGGTTTTGGATGCCAAGAATCCTGGAACCTGTTGAGTCCCTTGGAAGGTTTATAAAACTCCTTTGGATCTGGTTCTGTGTCAGGATGGTTTTGTGTGTGTGTGTGTGTGTGTGTGTGTGTGTGTGTGTGTGTGTGTGTGTTTATTTTAAAAATAGCCAAATCACAACAGCTTAGAATAAGAAATGTTTAGGGGTGCCTGGGTGGCTCAGTCAGTTAAGTGTCTGACTTCGGCTCAGATCATGATCTCACGGTTTGTGGGGTCCAGCCCCATGTGGGGCTCTGTGCTGACAGCTCAGAGCCTGGAGCCTGCTTCAGATTGTGTCTCCCTCTCTCTCTGCTCCTCCCCAGCTCATGCTCTGTCTCTCCCTCTCTCTCAAAAATAAATATTTAAAAAAATTAGGAAAAAAAAGTATAACAAATGTTTAATGCTTGCTAATGCTACATGTCCCTCAGTGTTGGGACAGGAGCTCTGCTGTTATAGTCATTTAGGCATAATCTGACAAACAGCTACTGTCCCAAATATGACCAGCAAGAGTTCAAGGTGGTCTCACGCTGACAAATGCTTTGGCAGGAAAGTGACGCATGCAGTGTCTGCTCAGGGCTCATTGGTCAGCATTAGTCACATGGCCCCAACCTACCTCAAGGGGCTTGGAGGGGTAATCCTATAGCGTGTGCAGAAGGCAGAGGCTGAGGAATATTTAGTGAGCACCATTCGTTCCTTCTGTTACCTTAGTTGTGGAAACCTGCCCAGGTTTGAGCACTGGTGTGTAGTTTCTGGAAGAGCTACATTGCTTTGGGATGCTTTGGGATACCTTTTCTACAGTGACATAGTACTCTGTGCATGAGGAACATGGAAGCATGTGAGGTTCTGGTGTCCTATTGATACAGGTGTCAAAATTTTGTGCTGGCTTCAGTTCCCAGGCTTTTACTGTGCACCACTGGTTAAGTGTGCTGTATATCTGAGCCTCAGTTTCCTCAGCTTGAAGAATAGCACCCTACAGATTTGTGGAGATAATTACATTAAATGAACTTTGTCAAGTCCAATGTATCCATCAATGGTAGCTGTGGTTGGTGGAGGTGGTACATCTTAGTAGTTGTAAGAATGGGTTTACAAGTAGCTATGTGACTTTGGTAAAGTCACCAACCTTCTCTGAGACTTAATTTCCTCATCTTCAAAATGGGAACTCACTATGCTATGTATGAAAAGCCCCTTGTACAAATTAAGCACTCAAGAGAAAAATCATATTTCAGTATTTAAAATATATTCTTGGGGCGCCTGGGTGGCTCAGTCAGTTAGGTGTCTGATTTTGGTTCAGGGCAACATCTCACATTTCATGAGTTCAAGCCCCTTATCAGGCTCTTTGGTGCAAGCATGAGCCTGCTTTGGATCCTCTATCCCTCTCTCTCAAAAATAAACATTTAAAAACAAAAACAAAAAGGGGTGCCCGGGAGGCTCAGTACGTTAAGCGTTCAACTTCGGCTCAAGTCATGATCTCGGGGCTCCTGAGTTTGAACCCCACCTCCGGCTCTGTGCTGACAGCTCAGAGCCTGGAGCCTGCTTCAGATTATGTCTGTCTGTCTGTCTGTCTGTCTCTCTCTCTCTCTCTCTCTCTCTTTCTCTCACTCTGCCCTTCCCCCACTCACAGTCTGTCAAAAATGAATGTTAAAATTTAAAAACAAAAACATATTCTCATATGGGTTAGTATGTGGATGCCCCACTTCTTTCATTTCTTTAAAAACAAAACTCTAACACTGATTTGCCCTGCTGACCACTATCACTGTCACTTGATTTAAGCTTCTTTTTGGCATAACGTGTTCTTACGTTACGACCTTCTTGGATATAAACCACTTTCTGGCTGGGGCTTCAGGCCTCTTTGGTGTCGCCTAATGAGGCTGAACTCTATTCCAAGCACTTGGCAGCCATGCTGATCCCTGATCCACATGGTACATTTGTGAAGCGGTCTGGGGAGCTGCCATCAGTTTCGATCAGTGTTGAGCAGCCTGAGAGAAATTATGGGAACCCTTACCCTTATCTACCTAAAGCCTCCTTGAAGAATCAGTGAACAAATTGACTTCAGGAAATCAAGCAGGTTACTCTCTGCACCACCCCCCCTCATAGGTCTTCTTGTGACTATTCTGGACAAGTATACAAGACATCTAAAACCGAAACCTGGTTCCCTAGATGTCTGTCTCCAAGAAAAACACCGAAGGATGAAAAAGCCTGTCTTTTGGGAGACTGTTAAGTGCTTTATTATTTTTTGTAATTCTCCAGACACTGCTCTGTGAGGTGGTTCTATGTGTTTCCATTTTCAGATGAGGAAACTGAGGCTCAGAGAAGTTAAGCAACTGTCCAAGGTCACACAGGACTCAGCGGAGACCTCAAATTTAAACAATGCCCGACTAGCTCTACTCTAGCATGCAATTTCTCCTGCAGGGGAAAAGTTAGCTGCAAAACCGTTAGTTTTAGAGTCAACTTCGTAATGTGGCCATAGAGAAGTTAAGCAGTTTCTTGGAGAGATAAAACAATTTGACCATTTCACAGCTGCTTGATGGAGGGAATTGTCTCCAAATCTCGTGTTCTTTCCCTGATTCTATCCAGCCTCCCAAAGCAGGCTGATTCTTGGTTCTAATGTTGACTCCCTGGGCTTCTTCAGGTTTCCCCAGTCACCAGGAATCTGAGGGACCGGCTCAGGAATCTCCCCAACTTGCTCTGTCACTTAAACACCTACTTCATATAAACACTTCTCCGTGGGGACCACATAACATGGCTCCCCCGCTGCCAAGTGGATCCACATATTGAATCCCTCTGCCAGCCAATAATCACTGTACTTTTTCATCTGCCTTATATACAGGCAATGTTCCACTCCTGAGCTCTGACTGACACAAAGTATGACACCAGTCCTGCCCAGGCAAGCTGCTTCAAGCCAACTGGAAGTGAGTAACCCTGGATTCTGGGCCAGGGGGAGAGAGATGAGGTCAGCACGGCAAATTTCAGCACCCAGATTTCTTTACAGAGGAAGGAAGAAGGAACTTTAGAAAGGACACTCTCAAGCGTGCCCCAAAGATCCTGGCTCTCCCCCAGCTATGGGCACATCAGAGTCCTTCTGGATCAAGCTGGATGAGGCTCTGAGGGCTTTTTATGGAGGGACAGGACTATTTCCCTACATGATACGGAATTTGGTTTTGGAGGTGTCACGAGATCCAAAGCAGGCCTGACATGTTAGACCTTAGCTGTTTTCAGCTCAAGTTTTTGTGGATGGGGGTGAGGCAGAGACACAAAACTGGTGGCTCTTGGTGTAAATACACAGCTGGTAGAATACAAGATTCCACAGCACCCTAGATATGTCTTAGGTAGAGCTTCCTTAGGTTTTGGGGGTCTCCAAAGCTTTAATTTTTAACTCCAGAGCTTTACCTTTGTAGACTGAACTTTTAAATTAACAAGCGTAAACAGCCCAATTCCATCATTAAGGAAAGTAATGGCGGAGGTGAGGAGAGGAGGGTGCTGGGAGGTGCAATGATTCTTCTGGACTCTTGATAGTTCCTTCCTGTGCAGGGCATGTATTTGGCAGAAAAAAAAGTTCTGGCCCCTCTGCCACTTGACTGGCTCTATTCCAGGGAGGTGGAGGGACCTACCTGATTGGGAAGAAAAAAACCAGACCTTCTTCTTTGTGTTTTTAGGTATGAACTGATCAGGAGAGATGGGAGTTCTTCTCAGCTCATCCACACTGTAAATCTTACCCAGCAACACTGCCTTTGCTGTTTGTGTTAATCTACCCAGCAGAGGCTGGCAGGGAACGAGTTCCTAATTCCACTGCACCCACTTACGTGCAAACATCTCCCATCCTAGACTTTGGCTGCCATACAAGTTATAGCTGGATTTTCCAACCTGCAACTCTTTTGTCCTATGTCTTTGTTCAGAATCCAGGTGGAGAAGGGGGTCATATTTATTAGGTTTTGATGATGGTTAATTTTAATGTGTCAACTTGGCTAGGCCACTTTACTCAGGTATTTTTGTTTTTGTTTTTTTTTTCCCAAACAACAGTCTAGATGTTGCTGGAAAAATATTTTTTAGATGTGATGAATATTTAGGGGCATCTGGGTGGCTCACTTGGTTAAACATCTGACTTCGGTTCGGGTCATGATCTCACGGTTCATGAGCATAGGGCCCTGTGCTGACAGTTCGGGGCCTGGACCTTCTTCAGATTCTATGTCTCCCTCTCTCTCTGCTGTCCCCTGCTTGCTCACTCTCTCTCTCTCTCTCTCTCTCTCTCTCTCTCAAAAAAAATAAATACACATTAAAAATTTTAAAAAAACGATGTGATTAACTTTTAAGTCAGTTGACTTTAAGTAAGGCAGAGTAGCCTCCATAATGTGGGTGGGCCTCATCTAATCAGTTGCAGTCCGTAAGAACAAAGGCTAAATTTCCCAGAAGAAGCAATTTTGCCTCAAGACTGCAACATGAAAACCTGAGTTTCCAGCCTTAAGGCTCAAGACTGCATCAAATCTTAATCTCCAGCCTGCTAGCTTGCCCTAGATTTAACGCTTATTAGCACCCACAAATATGTGAGTAAATTCCTAAAATAATTACCTGTATGCTTACTAAATTCCTAAAATAATTACCTCTCTCTCTCTGTCTCTACGAGAGAGAGACAGAAACACAGAGAGAGAAAGAGAGAGAGAGAAAGAGAGAGAGAGAGAGAGAGAGAGAGAGAGAGAGAGAGAGAAATAATCACAGTGGCTGACCTCACTAAGCCCTCAATCTCACAACTACTTACAAGGTAGACAACTGCATTTTTCCCATTTTATAAATGAGGAAACTAACACTTAAGAAAATTAAGTAATTTGCTCAAGTCCATGCAACTAGAAAGTGGAAGCATTTGAACTCAAATTTTCCTGCAAGAGTAAGTGATATTCTTGATCATTATACCACATCAGAAGACAAAGACATAGTCAAAGCTATGATAAAATGTATACAATTAAAATTAAGTTGGGTATTCTCTTTTGATCATGGCCAAGTGAGGCAAATCCTTGTCTAGCAATCATCTTGTAGTGCGTGCTTCTATTCTGAGGTTGTATGAACTGATCACATGTTAAAGCGGATACTAACAGCCCAGGGGCTGATCCCTTGGCCAGCCCTCTCAGTGTCTGCAGGGTCTGGCTGGGTTCTGATTGCTCCTGCTGTATTAGGTACTCTGATATTCACCGTAATGAATAACTCTCAAGGCTTGCTATGTAGACTACACATACCCTTTTTTTAAAATTTATATCTAGAATTTGCCATTATAAAAACTTACAATATTAGCAAGAACAACAGCATGAAGAAATAAGGTAGCTTCACAGATAAATTTCAACTTTGAGGATTTAGTTTCATGTTCAACTATGCATGCACTTATACAAAAGTCATCTAAGAAAGATACTGAGAATTTATTCTGTGCATGTCTTTTATTTCATTCACTTATTTATTCAAAATTAATTATGGAATTCTTAACGCACGCTCTCTTTTCTGAGGGTCACTCTCCCAAGCTTCTCCCTTTGTTTTCCTACACAAACTAGTGTCCTTACAATCTGCCCACAGTGATATTCAAGGATCTCCCTTCCACTCAGACTTTTTCGTATCCACTGCTTGAAAATGTATCTAACTTATTTCTACCCCCGTTACAGTCTTGCTCTCTACTTTCCATGATGATACTTAGTTTGATAAACTAATACAGAGAACCAGGTTAATGGATAATGAATAGCCTAACAGTAATCCAGTGCAGGTAACATGAATTTTAGAAGAAATATCTTTTGGAAGCACACCTGCTCCATGCAGAAAGAGTAGCTTTTATGCCAGACATTTCAGATCTTATATTATGGGGGCGTTTTGGTCAGATGAGCTTTCTCAGTGTCCTATCAAATGCATGACCTGTGTTGAGGACAAAACCACCACCTTATGAGAAGCTAGCAATATGACCTCTTGGATGACTTCATTCTACTTTCTGTTGGGATGATTTTTATCACAAAAGCAAAAGAGAACCAAGTATTTGCATTAAGAAAATCATGCGTGAAATATTTATATAAGATCTAAGATCATGGTTAAAAGAGGACAACGGTTTTCTTCCAAGGATCTCCTCTCCACTTTCATGAAAATCTTACTTGACAGGTGGAAGCTACCTAATCAAGATCTACTCTCTTTGTGTTTTTCAATGGCTGAACCACCATTTTGTTAGGGTGATGAAAACACCTTATTTCTTAGCCTCCATGCATCCAGTCAGTAGTGTGTTTCAACAGATGACCAGTAACGAGTAGCATGTATCCCCCAGGAAATTTCTTCAAGGACACAAGACTCAACTAGGAGGGGCTTGTCTACTGCTTTTCCCTCTTCCTCCTGCTTGGAAAGCAATCATAACATTGAGACATGAAGCCACATAATAGCCTCGCAGACCATACCCACAGGACAAGCTTGGTGACTAGGGATTTATCCTGTCAATACTGGACTATCTACTTCTAGAATTCTTTTGTGTAATATATAAATTTCCACCTCATTGCAACCACTGTACGTGTATATGTGTGTGTTCTATATAGCTGTCATTATAACTAAAACATCGCTCATTTAATATTAAAATCTATTACATGTATCATTCCAATAATGTTTTATTAATGGGACCAACTGGGATTTTGAGTTTATTCACAACTGACCGTTCGAATCACTTGGAAAATGAGTGATTCATGAACTTTTGGGTCCTGGGTGCTGTGTTTTGTTTTAAACATAGATCTTCAATTTCTGTTGTTGCCTGACCATTGCTATTCATGGATTTTCCAACAAATTTATCAAGAAGTCATTGTCCACAGAATGTAACTTTCACTTGAGGTGGAAAAGCCGCTTCTTCCCCGCCTTCCTCCTTCTTTGTTTTCCCTCTGAGTTTGAGTAAAATTGTGCCTGGTGTAATTTATTGAAACCTACCCTCCATTTTCTAAACCCTATCTGTCTTGGAGAATTTAACACCTGTAAGACGTTTGTTACTCTCACTTGTCCTAATCAGGAACTCAATAAAAAGACATTTTGACATCTTGGAAAGAATGAGGTTTCTGAACTTAAGCTGATCTGTTAAACCAGTTAGTTGAGCAAGGCCGGATGAACCCTCAGGAAAAATCATGAAAACTAAATTAAACTGAACACAAAAAGCAATTTACCAGCAATGAACCTAATTCACAATTTGCCTCCTCCGGAGAAGAGTATTCTGCCTTGGCTGCGTGCCAACCAGAGCTCCATGCGATAATCTATAGGATTGCACAATTCCTGTTAGGACAGTTATGAAAGGAAAAATAACATTCGTTCTGCCAAAGTATGTGGACTTGCTGACATTTGCTGAAATACAGATATCATCTAGGTGAAAAGTGAACAGGATGTTACCCTTAAGGTGCTTCAGAGAGCAAGTATGTTACCGATCTTTTCCACACATACATAAGGCAGCTTGAATTTCTGGTAATTGTGAGGGCTTGACTCTTGCAACTATTTCCAACAGACCCCTGGTGACTTTTGGGCTTTGTGAAGATCATTCCTGTGATGTACTCAACCTGGTGAGAAATTGTTCCTTGTGATTTTCAGTAACATTTGTCCATTTCTCCTCCTGTTGGAATGGTGATTGAAGAGGGGGATGGAATGTGGAATTGTGGGTGGGGAGAGGAGTCCGCACAGTTTAAATCAAGTGTACCTGTCATATGAATTGCCGGATTCTACAGTGAACAGGAGAAACATGCTGGGAAGGGATGGGGAGAGACATACTATGTATTTTATAACTCTGAGGAGAACACTGGGGAGATTTTTAAATAACGGAGATTATCACCAGTTCATATGGGGTGTGATCATGGAAGAAAGCTCCAGGCACAGATATGTGGAGGGGAAAACACAGGAGATTTGACGGCCAGTGGCAAATCTGGATAGTCCTGCTTAGATGCTGCTCTGTATTTTAGTTATTCGCAGGCATTTCACTGTTAAAAAATTCAAATCCAATGTATGCTTGGAGGTATGAAAGGGAATTGGTTTCAGGCTAAGAGTACAGTAGAAATGGAGCATAAGCAAAGTTAAGCATAGATTAGAAGTACTACCAGTGGGTAAAAGCATTGCAAGATGAGATATGGTCAATAGCTCAGATACAGAAAATATTAACAGTAACAGACAAATTGCTCAGTAACAGAATCAAAAGGAACTTGGCCAACAGTCATCAAAATATTAGAGGATCAGAAAACCATCCACAGGAATTAGGAGATGTGTTTCAATATTATTCATCTAAAAACTTGTTAAGAATACAACTGCAGAAGACTTCATGTTGACATAGATTGAACGTTACAGTTTAAGAATCACTTTTAAGATTATTTTGCACACTAGTAAATTAAAACTCGGTGCTTAGACTGCTGGTTTGCAGTGTTCCAAGGAAAACAGCAGCCCTCTTGAATACAGCCACTAGGGTTTGCAGATAATTTTTGGCCTTGAGTAGAGTCAGGTGGAAGCTAAGAAACTAAGACATTAGTAAGTGAAAATGCCATGTTAGAAAGGGCCTTTGATGTCACACCAATGTAAAATTTTAGAGTTCAACAGAAATGTTGCACAATTTGGCTAGATGGAGTGGTTAATGAAAGATACAGCTGGCATTGAATCAAATCCAATATAATTCACATCAATAAATACAGAGATGGTGCTCACTGTATGCCAGGTACGGTGCTGATTGCTATTAAGCCAAAGATAAGTAAGTTAGAGCACTGGTGGCTAAAAACTTATAGTTCAATAAACAGGAAAGAAATATGGTGGAATGCATGAAATGAGACATATACAGTTCCAGGACATGTACAAGAAACAGAAAGAATATTACAAGGGACCAAGTAGCATTGTTCAGTGGGCGTGACTGGGTGGTAAAAGGTGAGAAAAATGCCAAGTTTTAGGGAGGCATTTCCATCTCAGCTTTGTAAAGAAGAAGAGGGGCCAATCAGAGACATGTAAAGACGTACAAGAAAACCATTTGGAATCACTGATGTAAACATGTGCTCTTTTGAAAAAAAAGGGAGCAAGAGCCAGATCAGTCATTAGTGTCTCTCCCAGACCCAGTATTCAAATCTTCAATTTTATCACTCTGATGAAAGTTTGGGGTTTCCATAATTATCTCATTAATTTTTGTAATCTTTTTTTATAGAACAGAACTGACAAAGTCATCTCATTCTCAAAGTCTGAAAGAGCTTGTGAGATCATTTTTAATTTCCCCGTATCATTAATTTATTCAACAAACACATACTGAGAAACTACTATGTGCCAGCCTGTCAGGCACTATTTTAAGTACTCATAATACGTCAAAAAGTAAAGGAGGCTAGTATCCTTGTCCTCATGAAGCTTAGGTGCTCAGAGGAATAAAAAGACAATAACTCATAGATATAAAAAATGTGTCAATATCAAATGTCTATCCAAAGACTATCAATGTTAAGGAAGAAAATCAGAGCACATTCGGTGAGGGTAGTTTTAGGTCTCTGCCCAAGGCAGGCTCACTTTATTCCTACTGTCCCAGCATAATTATCCTCAGCACGCCCCACTTAACCCTAAAAGAAGTCCCAGCTTGGGGCAGACACTACAAAAATTAGTACCATAGTTAGAAGCATTTGGAATGTGTGCCTATGTACCTTGCTGTGTGTGTAGTGGGCAGTGTTACAATATTTAACATGGTAATCCAGGTAAGCTTCTTGTAGGAGGGGACTTCTGAGCAAAGACCAGAAGAAAGTGAGAGAGTGAGCCACCAGATATCTCAGTGAGGACTGTTCCAGGCAGAGAAAAAATCTAGGCCAAGGCCCTAAGATTTCAAGGAATGTAAGCAGGGCAGTGCAGCTGAAGTGGAATGAACAGAGGAGAGACAAACAGGAGATGGGGCCAGGGCTGAAAAAAGCAAAGCAGAGGCCAGACTGGGGAGAGCCTAGAGTCATTGTTTTTTGTTTTTTTTTTTTTAATTAAAAAAATTTTGTTTTTTAATGTTTATGTTTGAGAGGGAGAGAGAGACAGTGTGCGAACAGGGGAGGGGCAGAGAGAGGGAGGCACAGAATCCAAAGCAGGCTCCAGGCTCTGAGCTGTCAGCATAGAGCCTGATGTGGGGCTTGAACCCATGAACTGTGAGATCACGACCTGAGCTGAAGTTGGATGTTTAACCTACTGAGCCACCCAGGTGCCCCAAGCCCAAAGCCATTGTAAAGGGAACTGAGTTTTCCTCTGAGTCCAGTGGGAAGCCATAGGGGTTCCTATAAAGAAAGGACATAATCTGACTTATGTTTTAAAATCTTCACTTTGCCAGGTCTTTGTGGAATCTATACTTCGTGAAAAACACTCTAAGAAGCACAAGTAAAGGGAGTCTATCTAGGTAGGAGTCTCCTAGTCTAAAATGAATAAGAAATGGTCACGGCTTAGGACAGGATACTACCAGAATCCTGAGAAGTGTTCAGCTTCTGAATATGTTATAATATGTTATAAAGCAGCAGGATTTCCTGATGGATAGGAAATGAAGGGAAGGGTTTCTATCTTGCAGCAGTAACAAACAATTCCTTGCAGAACTAGCTCAACAGCTTTTGAGTTTTGGTTGTAACTGACCTCTTAAGAATCACTTCTCCTGAGTTGCTTCGAAGCCTTGCCTTCCCTTTCAAAGCATTTGCAAAATGGTAAGTCCCATTGATAAGCAGCTGCAAACACAGCATCTTCTGTCTGGTAAATATTAAAGATTGTTGCAATATGTCGTTCTGATTGACTGCAACGTAGGGTATGCGCCACACTTGAAGAATTCTGTCAAAAATGGAACCTTCCAAAGAGTAGCACATAGGTAATCAATATGTTGAATGGAAAGCTTACATTTTGAAATGGTGAATAAATAGTGTGGATGGTAGGGCATCCAAGGGGTGATGTATTATTGTGAGTGATGTAGCAGAGAGAGTTGGGAGCTCTGCCCATGCTATTATCTATCACTGTCACCACATCCCTTAACCCCTCTGAGATGAATGCCCTTGGTTGTAAAAGAAGCATTTTACTGTGATGATAGCTCTGTTCTGGTGTTCAATGTATTTTTGGCTCTGGCATTCTATGACTCTGTATATACTTGGAAATCAGGTGAGGAGAAGAAGCCTAGATAGACAACCAGGATTCTGAGCTCGCCTGGCACTCATTATTATTATTATTATTATTATTATTATTATTATTATTATTATCATCATCCTTTGTCCCCTTTTTTGTGTATATGTAAACTGGAGGTCAAGGACTGATCTCTTCTCTAACAATGTTTATTTCCATAGGCCATAAATCAGAGAGGTCATTATCACAATGATTAAGAACAGAGGTATGGTTTTAAAGCAGATTAAGCGTTAAATGTATTTTAGGGAAGTTGTGCTATTATATAAAAATAAGATATACTGATAAAAACAATTTATTGTAATCACTGTTGATTGAAAGTTTAGTACTATGAGTAAAGTACTGTTAAATGTTTTACAAGAAATCTTTTGCTTCTACGGGTGCCTGGGTGGCTCAGTGGGTTAAGCGTCAACTCCTGATTTCAGCTCAGGTCATGATCTCAAAGTTCATGAGGCTGAGTCCTGCAGAGGGCTCTGCCTGCTTGGGATTCTCTCTCTCCCTCTCTCTCTCCCCCTCATCCTCTCATGCTTTCTCCCAAAATAAATAAACAAACTTAAAAAAAAATAAATCTTTTAATTCGAAACAAAAACAAGTGTAGGTCCTCTTCCAGGACATCCTACTTTCATACCCATTTTAGAGAGGGAAGGGGAGCCACAGAAAACTGGATCACTCGCCCCAAATTACATGAACGCAGGCAGTTGACCTCCGGAACCTATACCATCTGAATCACCATACTCCACTCTCTCCTCAAGGCACAGAGAGGGTGAGCGCAGTGTCTGGCAATAATGTAAAGTTAATAAATGCAAGCTATTATGATGACGGTTATTATAGCAGTGGGAATTCAGTCCGTGCTGGGTAAGTGAATGAATCCATGAGTCATCTACACGGAGGCATTGAGGTGATAATTGAAATCAGGAAGAAATGAGCTCATACAGGGGGAGAGGACAGAGAAGGGCTGAGGACTGAAATTTGGAAGCTGGATAACCGCATGCCCTAATACACACTTGGGTGGTGTTCAATCTGGAAGTGACTATGCTCATAACCTGCAGGAGAAACAAATATATCCTCTTGAACTGGTCTAGCAAGTCTTGGATTGGAGTTCTAACTCCTTAAAACTGTTTCTCTGACCTTGCTTCAAAATCTTGTCTTCCCTTTCTTTTTTTTTTTTTTTAATTTTTTTTTCAACGTTTTTTATTTATTTTTGGGACAGAGAGAGACAGAGCATGAACGGGGGAGGGGCAGAGAGAGAGAGGGAGACACAGAATCGGAAACAGGCTCCAGGCTCCGAGCCATCAGCCCAGAGCCCGACGCGGGGCTCGAACTCACGGACCGCGAGATCGTGACCTGGCTGAAGTCGGACGCTTAACCGACTGCACCACCCAGGCGCCCCTTGTCTTCCCTTTCAAAAACATTTGTAAAATGGCAAATCCTACCTCTAAAGGGTCCATGAAAATTTAGTTGTAAATACAACTGCTTCTGTTTGGTCAAGATTAATGTGTTCACGATAAGGATCTTTCTGGTTAATTGCTGTTGGAACTCGTGAGCTCAGTGTCAAAGTTGGGAAATGAACTCTTACAATGACTCAAAAGACAAGAGGCCATGTGCCCTTGAACATAATCCAGTCAAAGAGAGTGCAAAGGAAAACACGAAGACAGTCTTAAATTCATGGTGACATGAAATATCCCCATTGATTTTGTGAAGAAACCACCAGGTCATCATTTTCCAAGAGACTGTCCTTTGATATGGACCTGCCTGAAATGTCCTTTCTAAAACACAGCTCTTGACTTCACTGGTTAAACATTTATCAGTCCTCCAAAAATTATACTTTGCAAGTCTTGATGTCCAAAGTCATATTAAAAGAACCAAAGGAAAAGAAAATGTAGTCAATGAAATACAAACACTCAATTGGCTATGATGTACATTGGTAGATATGGTGATTAATATTTGGTAACATCCATCAGTGAGGTGTCATCCTATTGAGGCTGGGAGTTAGATATTAAAGTTGTTTCAAATGAATGACAGGGTCCTATCCCTGCCATATGACTATTATTGGGTAATTGTATCACACTTGGGCTAAATCAAATCAGGTGTCCATAAAGTCTGAATGGGATTAAGGTGAATAGTGTTATAAGCGTGTTACTTTTAAAAATCTAGCAATGCTGTTTGTTCTCTCATAACTACCTACGACACAGTTTAAAGTTACCAGAGATTTCAGTACCAGGAGTAGACTGGTTTTTTTTTTTTTTCTTCCCATTAGGCTCGTGAAGAAGATTCAGTTTGAAATACTACCCAAAGATTTCTTCTGTCACTTCACGCTGTTCTCCAATGTGAGGTAAAATGGGGTTCATCCTGCACTAGAATCACCAGGGAACCTCATGAAAAATGTAAATTTCTGGGCACCACTCCAGAAATACTAGAAATCCAGAAGGTAGTTTGAAGAATCTGCACTGTTGACAAAAATCCCCTACTTTCTATCAAGTTTGAAAATCAATGGGCAGGGCACAAAGACAGGTGGTCAAGTATGACATCTGCTTCCTAATAGCTGTGTGACCCTGGGTGAGTAACTTAATGTTTCAGAGTCTACTCTTACTTGTGTATACAAAGAGGATAACACCAGCCCTGCTTATAACAAGGTGGCATGCAAGTTGAAATGAAGTAGCCTATGTGAAACTGCTTTGTAAAGTACATATGCATAAGACACCATTACTGTTGCCTAGTCATTTCCCTCCTCCTTATCCATTCAGCTGGATTAGGATGCCATGGGTAGCAATTACTGTCAAACATGGGCAAAGAATTAAAGAGGTGTTTGATGTCTTCATTCTAATTCTCACGAAGTCCGTTTTAACCTCATAATTGTAAATTACGAAAAGGGATGTGTCTGTCTTCAATCTTTTCAATAAGCATTGGCTTGTAAAATTTTTCTCTATGATGTTGTCCGTGTTTTGAATCTGCTCTATTTATCCATCTATTATGTGGAAAATTGCAACTTTCAGATGAAAACTTCTCTGCTCTCACCCAGCCATGAAGAATTACCATCAGTAGAAACAGCTCTTGTGAAAATAGGGAAATATGTCTGCTTCAGTACACATGGCTAAGAACTGATAAATAGAATGGATATTTCTTGATTCTAAAATAATATTGATAGACACCTTTGGTTCAGTAACATCCCTTGGGATAAATTACATATGCAGAAAAAGGTATGTATTTATATAGATGTATCTTTTTTTAATCAAAAAATTTTTTAATGTTTTATTTATTTTTGAGACAGAGAGAGACAGAGCATGAGCAGGGGAGGGGCAAAGAGAGAGGGAGACACAGAATCTGAAGCAGGCTCCAGGCTCTGAGCTGTCAGCACAGAGCCCGACACGGGGCTCTAACTCACGGACTGCGAGATCATGACCTGAGCCGAAGTTGGACGCTTAACTGACTGAGCCACCCAAGAGCCCCTTTATATAGATGTATCTTAATTTTACTTACAAGAAGGAAATGAAATATAAAAAAGGGGACAGAGTTGTGTCAAATTCATGTCAGTCTTAGATAAAAAACAATTTAATCTGATAAACCCATATGAAGTGACATAATCTCCAAATAATGATTAGAAGATGTTAAAACAAAAATGTAATGGCTAGGAAATAAGATGTATGTGCTATATTGTAGTACTTGTTTAAGTATTTACTGCTCCGCCTTCTAGACCCATTTCTTTGATAGCACTTCCAATGGCCTGTCCCTCCTAGAGGACACTCAGGACCCAAGGTGGCTATCAACCTTGGCCATGAGACTTGATTTTGCCAGAGAAATGTAAGTAGAAATGACATGTGCTTCTGGAACAGAAGCTTTGAGTTACTGGCTAATTCTGCAATCACTCTCCCAGTAATGCTCCAAGAAAGCAACTGCCTCAGATAAGGGGTGCTCTGTCAGCTGGCATCACAGATGAAGACAACATGGAGGAGACCTGATGTGGACTGCCATTGTCATGTCACTAGAGTGAGAAATGAACCTTCATTTTTCTGAACCGTTAAGATTTGAGGGGCTATTTGTTATTGTAGTATAACCCAGTGGGACCTAATTCACGTAGTATGTTCATTCTATTCCACCCTCTCCTGTTTTGTTTGTAATCGATACTTATAAATAAATACTGACAGGGAAGTTTGGTTATGCTCCATATGCGAGTCTTGATCTCTGGCCATAAAACCTATAGGTTAGTTGCTGGCTAAGAGGAACACTTTTTCACATTGAGCATACAAAATGTTCACCTACTAGGCTAGAATGAACGCAGCCCATCAGATGGATGGGAGATTAGGGGCTGTGATGACATGCTTGGACAGAACAGAATAATATATATATTTTCTAACATTTATTCATTTTTGAGAGACAGAGCATGAGTGGGGGAGGGGCAGACAGTGGGGGAGACACACAATCAGAAGTAGGCTCCAGGCTCTGAGCTGTCAGCACAGAGCCCGACGTGGGGCTTGAACTCACGGACTGTGAAATCATGACTGTGAAATCACGGACTGTGAAATCATGCTGAAGTCAGACACCTAACCGACTGGGCCACCCAGGTGCCCCAGAACAGAATAATATTTTATGTTAGCTATGGTGGGCTTTGTTGTCCATTTGTGGTTTGATTCTGCTATTTTATGTTAGCTTTGTTTTTTGAAAAACTGAAATGATTGTATTTTTCTCTTTATCAGTTTTCAATTATGCATTATTTTAGAATTTTTTTAGCGGTTTTGAGTATGCATCCTTGTTTTGAAACAGTTTGCCTTAAATTAGTACTTGTATCACTTCCCAAATGATGCAAGAAATCTAAGAGTATTTAATCCTTGGATTCTTCTCCTGCCCTTTGTGCTGTGGATGGTATGGTCTTCTACATGGCATGATTTCTGTTGAAAATTCAGTTCTTAGACTTGCCACTTCTTTGAAAATAGTGAGTTTTTTTTTTCCCTGAATGCTTTCATGACTTTTACTTTCGTTTGGGTTTTCAAGAGTTTGACATTGAACTCTATGTGCCAGTGTAATTTTCTTTCTTTATCCTGCATGGGAATCACTGAGCTTACAGAATCTGTAAATCGATTTCTTTAGTATAAGATCAGTATGAACACTTTGTAATTAACTCTGAGACTAATGCTCCCATAAAAACCAAAGATTATGATAATTACAAAAGAAAAAAGATAAAGTGAGATTTAATCAAAAGTTGAAAACTTCTACTCTTCAAAGGACATCTTGAAAACATGAAAACATGAAACTACAGACTGGGATAAAATATTCCCAATAAATGTATCTGACAAAAGATTCATAGCTAGGATGACTAAGGAATTCCTCCTTGGGGAAAAAAAGAATTCCTCCCAATAATAATTAAACAAAAAGCCCAACTTAAAAAAAATATGCAGAGGCTTTGAATATACAAATGACCAATAAGTACTTTTCAAAGTACTCTACATCATTATTCATCATTGGAAATCCAACTTACAGCCTGATGAGATACTACAGCATGTTCATTGGAAAGGCTAACATTAAAAGTTTGACATCATCAAGTGTTGCCTATGATATGGAGTCACTTGGACTTTCATATGTACTTGATGTACAATACTAGTCGCACCTTGGAAAAAGGTTTGGTACTTTCCTATAGATGTAAATTTAGGACTCAAGGAGGTTATGTGATTAATCACAAAAGTGCATCAAAAGTCAAATGTATTTCTTTTAGTGATGATGTCTCTCACTTATTTATTCACCTGTACATGGATGTCTGCTGCTTCCATTTTGGGGTCATTATGTATAAAGCTGCTATGAATATGCATCTACAAGATTTGAATTAACATCTGAAGAGGATGTTGAGAAATTGAAACCTCAAAAATTGCAGGTGGGGATATAATTGTATAACTACATTGATGAGCAATATTTCTAAAAATTGAACAAGTGAAGAATTGTAGAGGTACCTAAGAAACTACTAATATTCTGTTCTTTAAAATCTGAGGTTTGAGATAGCCTTGGAGAAAAATCCAGAATGCAGCTTTCCCCTGCTGTTTGGAAATACCAACTTCTAAGAAATAATCAAGATATTTAACAACTGTGTGGCTTGGGTACTAGCCAGTAAGGATGGGTGCCTGGCCTGGAGGCTCTCTACTGTACCTGGGGTTGACTCTGAGATTAATGGATTAGAAAGGGGTTCAAGCACTCCAAGAGATCGTGAGAAAGGGGCCAATGGCAGTAGCTCAACTAACCAGTGTGAAGGTAATTTTGGATTTTAACAGGTAATACAGTAAAATAATATCACTTGTACTTAACAAGTGGTACCAGCACTTTCTACCTTGATATCACACCTGGACACATCCTTCTAGTATACTTGGGGGCACCAGAAAAAGCATTCATCTTAAGTCTATCCTGAGGTTTCCTTTCAGTTCTTCCTGGGCCTCTGTTTTTCATTCTCATTGGGTACTACTGATTCAAGACTGTATTTACATCAAAATGACCTTCCATCATTTATAACTAGCAAATCACCAAAAAATTGGCCATTAGATATTTCTGTCTTTTATGGGGATTCAACAACCATCATGGTCTCCATTGCATGCCCACACCTGGTACCCTGTTGCCCACCATCATCTTTACCCATTACCTGGGCACCATGCCCTAAAGTTTCTTCTGTTTGTATTAAATCCCCAATTCTTACTTTTTTTGAATACCCAAATCTCTTTTTTTTCATCATTCCAGCTTCCCATCCATGCCTGTCAATCATCAATACATTTATTCACTCAAGACATAGTTGGGTCTCTTCCATAAACATGGCACTGTGGAAAAACAAACAAAACTGTACTAGGTCCCTACCCTGATGAAGCTTATAGTCTTACTAGGGAAACATATGTTTAAGAAACAATCACACTAGAAATGCCAAACTGAAAGGGTGAAAAGTAAAGGGGAAAGAGAGGAAAGAGAGTACACAACAGGGGTATGGGAATTGTTGGGTGTGGGGAGGGGCACTGTGGCTTCCTGAAGGAAGGGATCATTATGCTGAGATCTGAAGAATGAGTGGGAGGCAGTCTTGACTGTGGCACTCCCTTAGTAGACATGCCAGGCCGCAGGTGGAACAAGTTGAAATCTCTCTTTAGACACATAGATAAGGTACTTTAATTCATGAAACCAGTATCTAACACCAGCTGGCCTTATTTTGGACTCTACACTGTAGTGAGGCTCTCATGGATTGATGATTATTGCTATCTCTGGCTTCATTGTTCCCCTGTTGGAGTTAAAGACTTATCGATGAGACAAAGACACTCATAAATGAGCAAAAAATTTAGCTCTATAGCCTGGGACATTATTGTCAAAAGGCACTTAAAATAAAAGCTTAAGAGCAATTTCTTTCCATGTCTGCTGTATGATTGGTGCTCTAGTTTCCCTACTCCCCAACTCTCCCTATCATTCACTTGGAAACAACTTAATTCCTTACAGCTTAAGTTTTTGTTTTTTTTTTTTTAATGGAGCTATTGTTTAAGGAAAAGGAGTTGAAAATCTCTTAGTAGGAGAAAATAAATCTATTAAAAATATAAAGATCCATTTTCACATTAATTTTTAAAAGGCAGTGTGTAACTGAGATATCACCTCACGCCAGTCAGAGTGGCTAAAATGAACAAATCAGGAGACTATAGATGCTGGCGAGGATGTGAAGAAACAGGAACCCTCTTGAACTGTTGGTGGGAATGCAAACTGTTGCAGCCGCTCTGGAAAACTGTGTGGAGGTTCCTCAAAAAATTAAAAATAGATCTACCCTATGACCCAGCAATAGGACTGCTAGGAATTTACCCAAGGGATACAGGAGTGCTGATGCATTGGGGCACTTGTACCCCAATGTTTATAACAGCACTTTCAACAATCGCCAAATTATGGAAAGAGCCTAAATGTCCATCAACTGATGAATGGATAAAGAAATTGTGGTTTATATACATAATGGAATACTACATGGCAATGAGAAAGAATGAAATACGGCCTTTTGTAGCAACGTGGATGGAATTGGAGAGTGTTATGCTAACTAAGTCATACAGAGAAAGACAGATACCATATGTTTTCACTCCTATGTGGATCCTGAGAAACTTAACAGAAGACCATGGGTGAGGGGAAGGAAAAAAAAGAGAGGGAGAGAACCAAACCATATAGGAGACTCTTAAAAAGTGAGAATAAACTGAGGGTTGATGGGGGGGGGGAGGGAGGGGAAAGTTGGTGATGGGCACTGAGGAGGGTACCTGTTGGGATGAGCACTGGGTGTTGTATGGAAACTAATTTGACAATAAATTTCATATTAAAAAAATAAATAAAAACTAAAAAAATAAAAGATAAATAAATATCATGTGGAACTCCAAAAAGTAAATCAATCAATAAATAAAAGGCAGTGTGTATACAGGTAAGAGGAAAATAATCCAAAAAATGTTGCTTAAAATTTGGGAATTCCTAACACATTTGGGGTTTCTGGATAATATGAAAACAGAGGAAATGAGTTGACCATTTCTGATGAGGTCAGTGGGCCACTGGTTCATCTGACTATGTAATTAATTGTAAGGTGATACTTCTAATTACCTTACAGATCACCCAGGTCATCCTCTTAGAGCTGACCTAGACTGATGGGGCAGAGGAAGCCCTCATTCACTGTTAGAAATTCTTCAAGTTTTAATTGCTTCCAGTCGGGAAGCCTTGAATTAGTTTTCACTATGTTGTGTTTTACTTTGTGTGCTTTTGAAATGCCAAAGATTAAGCCTCTGTGGCACCCCACAGCAAGACTGGCCATTATGCATCTTACCATACAGCAATAGCCTAATATGTAACCAGATTTCATTAAGATAAAACTGAAAAAAGGTCTTGCACTTAAATATTGTGGAAATAAATAAAGACCACCTAACTGAGAACACAGGCTATTTCTTCAGAGCTTGATATAGCAAAGGAGTCAGTGGCCATCACTGTGTTTTGGCCAACTCTAAGAGAGGCAGAGGTGTGGGAAAGCCTCATCACAGAAAGAGGGGAAAGCTTTAAGTGCACCCTGCTTGGAGGCTGCTTACCCAAGTTAACTAGAAGTGGGACATCCCATGTTACTGGTTAGGGGTACATGTTTGGCTTTCTCTAATTGATCTTAACTTGTAAGGAGGGGTAAAAGGCCAGGAATCACAATTATAACAATAAATAAATTGCAAGGAATAACAAAGAATAACAATAATTAAGACCTGACCCCTGTGGGCCAATGTTAAAGGGGTGTTTGCTTGGTTTTCAGGGTTGTTCTTGGGAGACAGCAGTCTGATTACTGCAAGATTGACTTGGAGATAACCAGCTAATTAATTTCTTCGGATGGTTGCTGTGGTTGGTTTCCAGAGCTGGTTGCTGAAGATTGTAGGTTAAAATTTATTATTATTATTATTATTTTTTATTATGCCTAGCCATTTTATGTTTTTATGTTCAGTTTCAATATATTTATGAGGTATACATCTTAGAAAGTGTAAGTGTCTATGTGTCTTGTTATGCTGGGTTTTGTTTTACTTCTGGCTTTTGCAAGTTTCTCAAGTACCTTGTTATCACATGATTTAGGGGATGTTAAGAGATAGGAGAACAAAGTTTGCAGTACAAAACTCTCTTTAATCCTATCTGGGCAGAGGCAGGCAGAGCTAATTAAACTCTAGAAGGATACAATACAAATGGGAAAGACTGAAACCCTGAAACTCAGTTGGGCAACGGATAGGCCAGGCACTGCCAGGGATGAGAAGGAAGACAAAGAAGGTTCAAGAATCCAACTCAGATAGAGATTTGGGATCAAGTGCAGCCTTAGAGGCACAGAAAAAAAAATCAGTCGTTACATTTATTGACTATGATTAAATATGCTTTAAGTTCATGCTAAGGGCTATGTTGAACATCTTTCCTTCACTATTTTGTATGTTCCTTATTAAAATCCTCTGAAGTCAGTTTTTAGACCATTGCTTTCTACAGATGGGAAGATTAAGGCTCAGAAACATTAAGTGTTTTGCCCAAATCCCTCAGCAGTGAAGAATTCAGCTGGTATTGCAGACCAACAGGCTGACTCTGGAGTCACATCTGTGTTTGGCCCCTCTTCACTGCCTCCCAAGCTCCTACTCCAAGTGGCCTACTATACGCCCTCAAGCTGCACAAGTCTCTTGGCACCAGACAGCCCTCTTAGGGAATTTAAGAGAAAAGTGGCTCAAATGGTGAGGATTAAAGGATAATGCCATCTTTCCCCAAATGTCTCCTCCTTTGAGCAGAAAGAACAAAGAAATTTTCGTTCCATTGCCTAAGCAAGTAACCAACCAGAGTAAGAAATTCCAGTGTCTCCCCCATTCTTTACATTTTTTTATATGAGAGAATGTTGAAAAGTCTTCTTTCTGACCTGCTTGGGAGGGGGATGTGAAGAAGTTCCTAGGGAGAAGAACACTAGAGGGGATTGGGCTGGTGGAGAAAGTCTTTGGCATCTGAACTGGAGTTTCTCCACACCCCTTTTCTGTTAGGAGGTTGTTAAATTATTATTTGCTAAGTGCAACACATGGTGCCAGATGGTGAGCCATGGTTCCACAACAGAGCACAAGAGAAATTCAAACAGATATATTTATTCTCCCAATGAAAAGGAAATACACAATACTTCTGGAGGGGATATACAGCATGCCTTGAAGTGCCAAATGGGAGGTCAAGGCAGAGCAGGTAGGGTGTAAAGGGAGATGGGGTGGGGAAGGGGAAGAGAGAGAGATAAGGAAGGGGTAAAAAGAGGGTAAGGATCCATGGGTAGAAAGCTTTGGGGTTCTCAGGCTAGGGCTGGATTGGTCAACTGAAACAACAAGAATTTTGGTAACCCCCATGGGTATACATAATGGGTGCATAAGGCATTCAGGTGCCGGCAAGTAGGCAAGACTATTGATCACAAGGGTGATTCTATCAGGAGGTTACATTTGCTTGTCCCTCTGTAGGTTGCTATCTAGGACATGTACTTGCATGAGGCATCTAGTCAAAGTTAAAGGTCTCTATAGGCCACTTGGCCAAACAAAATGGATGACAAGGCAATGATACCATTGAGTAGTTTAGCTCAACTTGACATTTCTCTTTAGTAATCAGTTTACATGAACGGGGAAGAGTATATAGAGATGACTGATGGTGGTAGGGATTCTTCACCTGGGGTACAAGTTCTGGAAAGCCTGGGGTACAAGTTCTTGGCACCAACTGTTTGTTGATAGCTCTCTTTAGATTGTGGACTACTTACTGCCCACTTAAACTGATGAATTTCAACAGAAAGGTATCATGAAGTTGAGCAGATAGAAGGTATTCAGAGGTGGGCAGAGAGGAATAGCATTCTCTTTAATTTGGAAGCCTCGGTAATGATGTAATACCTGGACCAAGTCTTATGAAATGTACTTCAGCAGCAAAAGAAGCTTGGAGAAAAGTATGTGCAGTGCAAAGAAAGGGAGGACTACATGAGCAGAGGGGACTGCCCAAGTGGGATGACTATAAGCAGACTGGTGTGCATAGAGTCAAAAACGCAAGGTGGGTGGCAATACTGAACCAGAGATCCTTAACCTCTCTGTAAATTCAGGATTATTTGTAACAAAGAGGGATGTTGACGATGCAAAGAAAGTCAAATGAACCCAAGCATTGTCAAAGGAAGCTATAGAGAGGTTAGCACCAAAACTGTAAGCTTTTCAGTGACCATGAGTTCTCCACCTAGCAACCATTTTGAGGGGCCAGAAGACCAGAAGGGTAAATAGTTTATAACTATCTCTGAGATTACCCCTCTCCCTTCAAAACCACAAGTCCCTCTCAAAAATTGAGAATTATAAAAGAAGGCAAATCCTTAAATAAAAACTCATTTTTAGGTTCTTTGTCAAAATCACTAGTCATGATCTTCTTTGATGTTTAAGAGACTCACAAATAGATTCCATACAGACTTTTTTTTTTTTTTGTCTTGGAAAGTGAGATTCTTTTTTTCTCTGATATGACTGTAAGTGAAGACAATAACCATGCCTGGTCTGTTCACCAGTGCATACTGAACCAGTACCAAGGACAATGCGTGGAGTACTGGCAATTGTGAATCATTTAGTGACTTTATATCCAAAAGAAAAATTCTTGATAATCTTGATAATGCCATTTAATAAAATTATTTTTAAATATAATACATAGATGTTTTTTAAGTTTATTTATTTTGAGAGAGAGAGAGAGAGAATTGGGGAGGGACAAAGAGGGTAAAAGAGAGAATCCCAAGCAGGCTCCGCACTGTCAGCTTAGAGCCCAGCATGGGGCTGCAAACCACAGACCACGAGATCATGATCTGAGCCAAAACCAGTAATCAAACGCCTAACTGATTGAGCCATCCAGGCGTCCCAATACGTAGTTCCCGTTAAAAGTGTATAGCCCATTTATTTATTCACCTGTTGATTGCACTTGAATTATTCAGAGTTTGAGGCTGTTAGGAACAAAGTTTCTATGAACATTCGTGTATAAGTTTTATGTGGATGTATGTTTTCATTTCTCTTGGGTAAATACCGAGGAGTGTAATTGCTCAGTGGTAGGGTAGTCTTATGTTTACTTTTGAAAGAAACTTGCAGGGCACCTGGGTGGCTCAGTCAGTTCAGCATCTGACTTCCGCTCAGGTCATGATCTCAGATTTCATGGGTTTGAGACCTACATCAGGCTCTGCACTGACAGCTCAGAACCTGGAGCCTGCTTAAGATTCTATGTCTCCCTCTCTGCCCCTTCCCTTGCTTGTGCTCTCTCTCTCTTAAAAAACAAACAAACAAACAAACAAACAAACAAACAAAAACTGCAACCATCACCAGAAAACAACCTACAGACCATTTCTCATTCCATTTCTAGGTTACCTTCCCACCAAATATGTTTGAATTCAAGTGGTTTCATATTATCACTGAATTTTATGGTGTGAGTCTTTTAATTTAGCCATTCTGGTGGGCATGCAATGGTAACTCAATGTAGCTTTTACTTGCATTTCTTTTTTTTTTTTTTTAATTTTTTTTTCAACGTTTATTTATTTTTGGGACAGAGAGAGACAGAGCATGAACAGGGGAGGGGCAGAGAGACAGGGAGACACAGAATCGGAAACAGGCTCCAGGCTCCGAGCCATCAGCCCAGAGCCTGACGCGGGGCTCGAACTCACGGACCGCGAGATCGTGACCTGGCTGAAGTCGGACGCTTAACCGACTGCGCCACCCAGGCGCCCCTTTTACTTGCATTTCTATGATGAATAATGACGATGAAAACTTTTTTCTGTGCTTATTATTCAAATTATTCAAATATCTGTTCAAAACCTTTCCTCATTAAAAAGATTGGGCTTGGCTTCTTAGATTGAATATAACACGTGAATGTGAATTGTTTTTCAGATATACTTATTTGGTCTATTTTATCATAATGTGTTGCATCTTTTCATTTTTTCCGAAGGGCCTTTTGAGGAGAAGTTTTAAAATTTCAATTACAGCCCAATTTATCAATGTTTTTCTTTTATAATTTTTAATTTCTGAGATTGACTAGTCTCAGAAATAGTTGCAAGGTATTTTCTGTAACCTCTGGCCCCTCAAATTTAGGCTTTCAGCTCCAGTCATGGTGTAGTAATCCAAAGCAGGCCAACATGCCCACTCCAAGAAACAGAAAAGCCAGTTACCAAAGACCTATGTTTGAAGATATTGGGGAGCTACAGAACTAATAAGAACTAGATTATCTGGAACTCAGATGGGGGTTGGAGGGACTTCTGATGTGAGCTGAGAATCACTAGTCGTTTTTTTCTCCTGGGATATTTGCTGATACAGACTAAAGACTGGCTAAGGCTTAATCCAGACAGAGAAATTCTACTTGAGCAAAGAGTAAACTTGAAAATTTTTTTGCGGGCACTTGATCCTGGCTGATGGATTGGAAATTTTAAGAGGCCCCAATGCCATTGGCTTTCCTCACAAGACATTTACTAAGTTCTGGACTGTACATGGGATGCTAGGAGAATAGACCTAAGGACCCTAAAGCATGAGCGAAATTTCCAGTAATCTTCATGTGCTTCCAAGACAAAGTAGAGAAAAGCTTTCTTGACACATAAGCACTTTCTCTTTTCTAACTCTTGCCAAATTTTGAATCTTTGGCAATGGAATGTTCAAGAACTAAGCTCAAATCCCTTGAGACAGCCTTGAATCTCCTGCTGTGTTCTAGGTCTAGAAATTCAGGGTTACAAACTAACATCACACGGGCCATACCCCAGAAACAAGGATGAAGCAGAGAAGGATCAGATTTTATTCACAGTTTAGTCTAGTCCTGAACTAGCTCATGCTCTGCTTGGATTGAGAAAACAGGCTTTCCCCTACCTTCCAAACAGAGCAGAGGGTAACTCTCTTTCTGGGACAAGTGTCACTTGTAACTTCAAGGGTTATTTTAAATACAATGTCTGGCAGAATTCAAAAAGTACTAGACAGGTAATGCAGAATAAAAATGTGGCCAGTAATTAAAGAAACAAACAACAGAGGCAGGCCCACAGATGGCCCAGATAAGAGAAATACCAAATAACGATTTTATAATGGCCATGATGAGTAAGGGAAGATGGATAAAATGGAAGAAAAGAGTTATAATTTCAGCATAAATTATAAAAATCATCAAATATTGTAGAAATTAAAATAATTGAATTACACATAAACTGAACAGGCTTAACAGCAAATTAGAGATAGCAAAGATAAGAACAGTGAACTTGAAAATGACTCAATAAAAATTGTTCAAACTGAAGCCTAGAGAGAAAAGATAATTAAAAAAAAGAGTTCAAGAGATGTGAGGGACACAGCTAAAAGTCTAAACATATATTTGGAGCCTTAGAAAGTATTAGAGGGACAGACAAGAATGGGTCAGAAATAACAGCTGAAGAAATAATGACGAGTCATTTTTCAAAAATGGTGAAAAACCTCATCTCAGTTTCTATAAGCTCAATAACTCCCAAACAAGCTAAAGAATATTCCACGACCTATTATTGTCAAATTGTTAAAAGCCAAAGGAAAAGAAAAAAATCTTGAAATCGTCCAGGAACACACACACACACACACACACACACACACACACACACACACACAGTACTTTTAGAAGACCAATGTAAGACTAAGAGCTAACTTTTTTTTTTTTTTACAATTTTTTAAAAGTTTTTATTTATTTACTTTGAGAGAGAGAAAGAGAACATGTGGAGGAGGGGCAGAGAGAGAAGGGGAACGGGATCAGGAGCAGTCTTTGTGCCGACAGCAGAGAGTCCTATGTGGGGCTCAAACTCACCAACTGTGAGATCATGACCTGAGCCGAAGTCAGATGCTTAACTGACTGAGCCACCCAGGTGCCTCAGAGCTGACTTTTTAATAGACACTACTAATCTTTAAGAAATGAGGAAAATGATAAAAAAAATAAAATAGAAACAAATGGGGAAAGTGAGAACACTGATTAGCAACATTTCCAATTTGGCAAAATTTCTCAAATTCAAGGTGCTCAGGCCTTTCCACTGAGCAATTCCATCTCTCCCTTTGATCACACATGTCTATGAGAGCAAGAGATGGAAAACAAACTATCATCAATAGGAGAATGAATAGTTTTATAAACCATGATATAAACACTCAACATTGGTAAATCTCAATAAGTTGCATCAACAAACGTACAATTACCCTGTACATATATATTTATATATATAACTTGTATATAAAATATTATGTATTATATAATATATAATACATTACTATATTTTATATGTTAATGTTATATTAACATATATCTACATAATTTATAGAGTACATACTTTGTATAATTTATATGAAATATAAATTTTTGAAAATATGTTAATGTAAAATTATAGACATATGAAATATGCATCATATAAATAGATTTATAAAATCTATGTTTATATATAATTTAAAATGTCAGAATAGTTTATAATGTTTATCAATATAAAATCTTCAAACTATAAAAAACATACGTGGATCAGAGAGTAATTCATAAGGAAAGCTCAATTCTATATATATATATATATTTAAGTTTTTTTTTTGAGAGACAGAGTGAGAGAGAGAGAGAGAGAGAGAGAGAGAGAGAAAGAGAGAGAGAATATCAAGTAGGCTCTGTACTGTCAGTGCAGGGATCACTACCTGAGCCAAAATCAAGAGTTAGATGCTTAACAGACTGAACCACCCAGGTCCCCCTCTATCTTGTCTAATTCTTTAAAATAATGAAGAAATGAAATAACTCGACAATGCTGACTGGTGGAACACAGGCCTTCTTTTTCTTTTTCTTTATTCTTACCTGTATGTTTGAACGATCTCACTCTAATATCATTTAAACATAATTAAGAAGCCTTAGAACACAGAGGAAATTAAACACGGTGTGTTTCCAGAGTTGTTTAAAATTTTTTTGATGTTGGAAGGGAATAGTATGACTTAGGGCATTTCTAGTTCTTTGTGATGCCATCATAAACTCAGACCACTACCTGTGTAGTGGAGCCATCCATACAAGTGAACTTGGCTGCAAAAATCATAAATAGTATTTCTGTTTCTACTTGATCTAAAAAGTAAGCACAAGTGTGAAATACTCAGATGAGAAAAAAAATCTACCCAAATAAATCCCTTGAAAACTTATGGGTTGTTTATTTGTTTATGTATTCATTTATGTATTTGTGCGTGTGTGTGTGTGTGTGTGTGTGTGTGTGTGTGTGTGTGTGTGTGTAACGTTCCAGAATCTAGTTACTTTTTCCTTTGGGGTCTTTGTTATGAAAGGAAATTTCTTAGTATTTACTGCGTGACATTTCTGCACAGCTTATCAGCCAATGCCCTCTTTGCTCAGAAATGTTTAGGTATTACAAGAAAAGTTCGCTTACTGGGTGTCATAAAACCCATTTCAGATGTGCTCTTTCCAGATGCCTTAGCTTAACCTGACTGCATGGGATTGTTTAGCATGATGGATGGTACCCTGTAACATCTGCAGGCTGCAATGATTATCTGAAGTTACGGTCAAAGCCAAGCCCCATACCAAAAAATGAGTAACTTGTATTCATGAAAGTGGTTTTACTTCTTGCACAAATGGCCAACAAGCTGTTATGCTAAAGGGTTTTGTGTATAAATTCATCAAGGGGAAAAGGTCACTTAAAAGAAAAAAACTCACCCTGTGAACTTGGAAATCTAAGTATGAGGGAGGGGTAAGAATTAAAATATACTATAAATCAAGCAGCTTTTGAATTTACCTTCCATGCTAATGACTTCTACAGTGCTCCTTATATCAATAGGGTTTCCAAAATTGAAATTATTGCCTCTCAAAGTTTTACGTAAAAGGTAGCTAGCTTACCTGTTTTAAATGAGCAGAGAGAAATTTTATCATTCATTTGTGATCTCTCAGGGACTGAGATTACATAAAGATTTTAATGATTTAAACAAGCAAATCAGATCAGATTATGCTGCATTTATCACACCTCTCAGCAAAAACAGACTAGAGGCACTTTACTTTTTCTTTCCTCCTCTTTTTTTCTCTGCCTAGGAAGAAAATTTTACTGTGAAAATTTATGGGTGAAGACATAAAGCTGCAACCTAAGCAGATGGCATGGTAGTTTGACCTTAACTTTCATTTTACATCAAGCTCAGATCACTTGCATTCCAAAAAATAGTAAATTGCAATTTTTTTCCTGCTTTTAACAGTGAGTCACACATACATCTCTGAACAGTATCACTTCCTTGGGGCACAAGGACAAGTACGTATGGACTGCTATTTCCTTCTTGACTTTGAGAGCAAAATGGATGGCATCCTTATTATGGAAAGATCAACACCAAATGTCACCAGAAATCCATCAGAGAGGTACTTTCTACCTCATTGGGCCAGCCAAGCACTTCTTCCCATTAACAAATAACCAGTTGGACAATAAACACAGGGAAAGCAACCAGTGGACTTTATCAAACCGAAGTAGACTGTATCAAAAACAACAATGGGCTCTTTGATACCTTCAGTTGATGGTACCATATGAGGCAGAGATGAAGGAAACTGAATCGCTGCTGAAAGATACAAAATTATAAATAAGAAATTTGCTATAGGAACTTGAAAGATGCCTAGAACTTGAAAAGTCCTAGAATTTAATCTTCACATCTACTTCTCAAAAGCCTTGCAACGTGAATACACTTTGATCCAGCCACCTAATTCCTGATGGTCTTAGCAAGAACTGTTTTAATACATGTGCAAAGCTATTCATCGAAAGATTGCTTTCACAGCACTGGTTAGGATACTGGAAGATGTGGACCAATCTGAATATGTACCAATAGAAGATAGATGAAATAAATTATGGCACAGCCATCCAACAGAGTATCATAGTTATAAAAATAATGCAGATCTTTATTTCTAAGAAGAACATTATGAAGTAAGTTCATAAAAACTAGGCTACCTAATAAAAAGTACAAAAATAAATAAAATGCAAACCCATCTTTGTAAATATTTTCCCTCAGTACAAAATCATGGGGAGAATGGATTTTGACTTAAATAAGTCACAGGAGAAAGAGTCTAAGTACTTAGAACAAAATCTGTTAGAATAATAGAAGGAATCTTGGCCAGCAGTTCACACCAAACACAAAAATCAATTCTAGGCTGATAGTTGATCTAAATGTAAAAGATAAAACAATTAAGGTTTTAGAAAAATAAAACAGAGTATCTCCTGTCCTGGGGTAGTTCAAGATTTCTTGGGCAGAACACAAGAAGTACTTTTATAAAAGAAAAAAGGTAATTTGCATTACATTTCAGGAACTTTATCAAAAGAATTTATCAAAAAATACCAGTTAGAGGGTGAAAATGTAATCCACAAAATGGGGGAAGATATTCACAGAACATAAATAAGAGAAAAGACTAGCAACCTGAACCTACAAAGGTACTTGCTAGATCAATAAGGGAAAAAGCAGATTACCTAATAGAAAATGAGACAAAACACATGAATAGGCAAATGGCAAAGAGAGAGAGAGAGAGAGAGAGAGATCAAAACATAAGAAAAGGTACTCAGCTTCAACAGTTATCAGAGACATTTAATCCCTAATGAGGTATTATTTCATACCATCAGAATGGCTAAACTAAAAAGAAAGATAATACTAAATATTAGTAAAGGTAGGGAATAATTGGAACTTTGATAGACTGCCAGAAAGTACAATTACTTTCAAAACTATCTCTATTTACTAAAGCTAAATATATGCCTATCCTATGACCCAGTGATTAACTTTTAGGTGTGCAACCAAAAGAAATGCATAAATTTGTGTATCCAAAGACTTGTGGTCAATATTCACAGTAGCACTAATCATAATCCCAAACCAGAAGCCATCCAAATGCCCACTCATAGTACAAGGGATAAATACTGCCATGGCTATACAACAGAATCCAAGAAAGCAATGACAACAAATAAATGTAATGACATGGGAAAGTCTCAACATGATGTTGAACAAAAGAAGCCAGGCACAAAAGAACATAAATTGTAGGAGTTTGTTGAGGAAGAGTTCAGAAACAGGTGGAGAAAATCTCTGTTGCTAAAAATCAGTGGTTACCCGTTGGACAGTATCTCCTTGGATAAGCTTGGGAAGGCATTCTCGTGCTGATAACATTTTATTTCTTGATCTGAATCATGCTTGTAATGTATATTATATGCGTACATCCACTCAAAGAAAACAAAACTGCACCCTGTACTTAGATTGTGTGCACTTTTCTGTTATGTATTTTGTACTCCTATGAAATGTTTTTTTTTTTTAAGTGGGTATAAAACATTAAAACGTTGCAGTGAAATACTGCTTCCCACAAACTTAAGTATTGTTAGTCCTAAAATAGCAGATTATATAGCTTACATGTTAGCATACACTAAGCAAATGCAGCCCTTAGAAAAAAATAGAGACATGTTTGTTACTATTCTAAAGTCTTCATATTGAGGAGCGTGTCTACAGTGAGATCTAATGTACGTTCTCATTCTTGCCTTTTGTCAATTGGAAGCTCATCTGAGTATTTTTCAGCTTTCCACTTTATTTTTTCCCCCATAGATCCTTTTTCTTCAAGGAAACATTTGACATTTAAGATGATTTCATAAGTTGGGAAATACCAGATGACAGAGCATTACCAAAGAAATATAAAGCGATTAATGTCTCTCACCACATCCTGGCTTTCTTACATTTCTAGGTTTCTTTGCAGTTTTTAAGGGTGAGGTCCTATATCCCAGAGGCAGCGCCTGAAATCTAATACTCTGCTCAGTGATTAGCTACATTAATTACTGGCCTGTGTCAGTATTCCAATGGGCATCAGAGGAGCCTTTATGGTTCATCACATCAGGGGTCCAAGTACTGAGGAGTCTGAGAATGCAATTATGCAACAGATAATTCCAGCCAGCTAGAGGGCCAACGACCTCGATTATGACATATAAGAACAAAACTGCAGACAGGGATCTGTGGTTTGCCAAAATGGATAAATAATATATTTCCAAAAATGGCCAGTCAAATTTAGCCCTATAGAGAAAATGATGGTGCTGATGCAGAGATATTTTAAGTCATCTTTTCCTCCTTCTGCAACATTTTCAGCTGTGAGCAATCAGAAAAGAAGGTGGTCACTCAAGCCAATATGTTTTGGTGTAGCTGATTAGAATTATCTAGCAAGCTTAATGGTCTGTGAGAAGCAAATTTGCATTTCAGGGTCTGCTCGTCTGGCAAACATTTTAAGCAAGACTTTCTTTTTGACAGGAATTGTTATATGAGAGAAAAAAACAACTTTCAAGTAAACACAGACTCAGGCTGAAGTTGTTATGTTCGAAGTCAGCAAGTCATTTCTTCACTTAGCCAGTATCTCATGTTCCTCTGATCCACAGGATCGTAACGTACACAGGGATATCTTCAGAGTCTAGATATATGGCTATGCCGTGAAGTTAAATACAACGCTATTTTTAAAATCACCTACTAAGGTCCAGATTCTTTGTGTACAGATTTCATTTAATTCTCAAACAAGTCTAAACTCACAATACTGGCAGGAGCAGCTTTAAAATGATTGCTCTCCATTACTGAGCACTTACGCTATTCCACGTACTGTGTGAAGATATAATTTAATACACTCCACAGGTGTGATATCTATTTTCCAGAGGACACTGTATTGGAATCCCATCATTAATGTGTTTAACTGCCATGAATTAAACTACAGCCCCTTGGCAAAACCAGAGAGGAAGAGCAAGAAGCCAGGAGAAGAGGCGGGAGTAGATAACTCTCCAAATGTGGGCGACTTTGCATTGCATTTACAGAAGGATCTCTTGTCCAGGAATTGGCGTCAAGAGGAAGATGCAGACTTGCCATTTCTTCCCCTCGTCTGTTTCTTTGCTCTTCTCAGTGAGGGAGAACCATCCTGGGGAGAAGTCAAGTGTTCAAAGATTCATTTATCCCCCTCACCCCCCACAAGACCACTGAAAGCAGAACGTCTTACTTTACAACTGAAGAAGCAGACATCTTCCGGTGCCTGGCAAGTGAAACAATTTTCATTTCAGGAGTAATTTTAGGGGCGCCTGGGTGGCTCGGTTGGTCAAGCATCCAACTCTTGGTTTCAGCTCAGGTCGCGATCTCACAGTTTCTTGAGTTCGAGCCCCAAGTGGGACTCTGCGCTCACAGGACAGTCAGAGCCTGCTTGGTATTCTCTCTCTCCTTCGCTCTCTGCCCCTTCCCGACTCGCACCCCCCTCTCTCAAAAATAAATGAACTTTTTAAAAAAAGAATAATTTTGAATACCATTGAATTTGGCTTTATATTCTTACTCCAGAACTTCCCTATTAATCCCTACTCCACCTCCAGCCCACCCCTACTCTCCTAGCAGGAAGATGCTAACCTACTCACTGTATAGTTTTGGTGCCCAGGTGTAGAAAGTTACCCAGTGGTGGCACTGAGACTCTAACCGATGATCGCCTTCAAACCCCACAGGTACCACACCCTGCATCTCTAATATGAGGTCCTCCTCTAGCGGCACCATAGCTGAGGGCAACATGAGGGCAGTGGTTCTCCCAGTTAGCACATATCCTCAGCCCTTGCTAGAGAGGGGTATGTCTCATCAGTTGTGGGCCAGGAGCGGGGGTAGGAGTTCTTAATGAGCGCTCAGGAGAAGCTGGTGTGTAGGATAAAATGACAGCACGGTGAGGAACATGGAATTGATGATGCCATAATAAAGGTTATGAAACTAAAAAAAGATCTCATCATCTAAGGAACACAAATGTTACTTTGGATGTGCCCTTTCCAACCATCAAAGCACCACCCCCCACAGAGATTCTGATTTTCCCTCCTACCTCCAGGGGGCGATGTCTGAGCAGACTCTGCTTTTCCTAATACAGCTAAAACGAATTTTCTATTAATCTAGTGATACCATAATTTCAGGACACTGTCATTAAGGCAATGCTGCTAAGGAAAAAATCCTTGTGAGTGAAATCTTTCTTCACCACCAAAGTGTAAACCCAGGCAGTGAACACAAGAGGCATGTCTGTTTTTCACCTGCCATGTGTTGTAATACACTGAGAGGTATTTCACGGTGGACAGATTGCAGCTTGGAGTCAGGGGGTGTGAGATACAATTTAATACACTCCGAAGAGAGTGTCGGCACTGCTCTCTAGTACTGGGGTGGCACGGGGACGTTACTGAACCGCTCTCTGCCACTTTGGGCCCCATCATCCCAACCTCTGCCTCCCTATTAAATGCCTCTCTGTGTATCTAAGTAAGGACATTTGCCACTGGAGTTAGAGCCTGCTGGGGTAGCCTAGAATGATCTCATCTTGAGATCTTACTTTAATTATATCTGCAAATATATATATATATATATTTCCAGTAAGGTCATATTCACAGGTTCTGAACAAATTAGGACATGAACACATATTTTAGGGGGCTAGCTTTCAACTCACTGCACAGCATATGTTTGTAACAGAGCCTTGAAAAAAAGTTCATATCTCATTGAAAATTTTAATCATGAGGCATATGAGTAAACACCAGCAATCCAGTGAAGACTGAAACAGTTATAAGGAAGGTGGAGAGGAGGAAGGGGAGGGAAAGTCTGCATCATGTGTGGAGACAATGAGCAAAGCTTCATGGAACAAGTAAAAGCATAAACAGAGCTTGAAGGAAAGGTAGGATTTTGAACCTTAGACTTCTTCTCTACCCTAACACCGATAGTAATTCCCATTATAGGCTTGCTCCGAGGATTAAGAGACGGAATCCATGTAAAGCAATTAACACATTGCATGTTATATAGTTAGCATTTAATATTCATTCATAATAATTACGGTGAAATGTTGTTGCTCTTTCAAGACCAAATAAATCATCCCAATTGCTAATAACATTCCTTTTGCTGTGCTGAATGTTGTGCCCACTATACTTTTAAATGTTTCCTCTATTTTTTTCTTTCACACATAAACTGATTTTGATTATTCCTTCTGAAAGGTGTCAATCACTTCACAAGAGAAACACGGAAGGTAACATTTATGCTAGAATATTCTGCCACCTGCAGGTAATCACGGGTTGCTGCAATTTTCACAAACTAGCTGTATCTGCTAATATTAATTCATTGGCTTTTGAGGCAGGGGCCCTTGCTCAGAAGCCAGGAGGGCTCAGTAAGTATTTGTCTTCTTGTTAGTATATTATTGTCAGTGGATACTAGTCAGCAACAATCCTTTAAATAAGACATTAAAAATATTTATGCTTTCCTCCCCTGCTCCTAACTGTTGAATTTCAGAAAAGTCACCAACTCAGCTCTTAATAGACTGACCACCTAAATCAGTGGTTTTCAAAGCACTATTCTTTGATCAGCAGCAGTACCTGGGGCCTTGTTAGAAATGCACCACTCCAGCCTTGTGAATCGCAAATTCTGGGGATGGGGTTCAGGAATCTGTTTTGACAGCCTTGCCAGCTGGTTCTGATGCATGCAGTTCTAGAACCAGACGTCTCGATGTGTAGATGTGGGGTTTCTACAGAATGGGTAGGATGGGGGACAAAGGGAAGCCGGGAGCCCACGGAAGGGAAGGTGAGGAGGAAAAAGCAGCAGAGAGAAAAGTCTGACCCAATTGCATGGCTTTATAAACGGGCAAACGCAAAGTATGTACTTCTGATAAAAACCGATCTTATGTATTAGCAACAGTAGGACCTGAATACTTTTTTTTTTCTAGCTAGAGTTTTATATTTTCTGTCAAAACTTTAAAGGAAATGTGGGCTTTGATTGTTTTTCATTTTTTTCTGATGTTAAAATCATTTAGGAGATTAAACTAAATCTCTTAAATAAATAAAATTTTCTTCATGTGCATAGTTAAGCCCAAACTGCAAATCCTTTCCAGTTAAAAAGACCTGTTATTCCACCTTGCTTCATTTAAAGTCATTGAAAAAAATAAATATACACGGGTCACTATTGTCAAATACATGAAGGTACACGGGAGCGGGAGAATATTCTTATTTGTAAATGTGGATTTGAAATCAAGTCATTTCCTCCTTTACGTCAGGATCTTAAAATTTTTTCATGCTAAAAAAGTATGTTGGGGCTTTTAATTCTCTTTAGCTACAAAGCATCACAGAGGGGGTAAAAATGTTGGGAGCGCATATACAGACAGCCAGTCAAAGTATGTGGTGGTGAGAGGGAAAGAAAATGGAACATCACAAGAATGACTCTCTTACCTGGCCACAGCTCCTGTGGGGTAAGAACTCAGTTCAGTAACACTTGGTGCGTCCTGAAGAAGTCAGGGAAGGACTGCAGACAAAGAGGTGAGGGCTCCCAAGTCAGACCGCTTAGGCTGGAATCCCATTGTCACCATGAACTAGCTGGCCGAGGGGCTGGAGCACATGCTTAAGATCCCCTAAGCTCCGCTTCTCCTCTGTAAAATGTGGCTAACAACAAATGTATCTCAGGAGGAGGTAGGGGAGCGTCTCCAACTGGTGATGGAACCAACACCGGTTCTCAAACTTGGCTGAGCATTGGAATCACCTGAGGGTCTTTAAAGACTCTTCCAGTAAGGGAGGTCACACGGAAAGAGCTTAGCATCATGCTTGCCCTAATAAAGGAGGGTGATCCCCATTGGCGATTACTATTGCTGCACATAAAAGTTATTCCTCTCATCAGGGGCTGCAAGCCTGGCTGCACATTAAAATCACCTGGAGGGGCGCCTGGGTGGCGCAGTCGGTTAAGCGTCCGACTTCAGCCAGGTCACGATCTCGCGGTCCGTGAGTTCGAGCCCCGCGTCAGGCTCTGGGCTGATGGCTCAGAGCCTGGAGCCTGTTTCCGATTCTGTGTCTCCCTCTCTCTCTGCCCCTCCCCCGTTCATGCTCTGTCTCTCTCTGTCCCAAAAATAAAATTAAAAAAAAAAAAAAAAAAACAACGTTGAAAATCACCTGGAAAACATTGACACCGGGGCCCCACATGAAGCATTCTAATATGCTCGATCTGGAGCAGGACCTGAACATTTTCTCAAGCTCTCTAACGTGGAGCCAAGGTGGAGACCAGAACAGCTGGGCTATTTATTGGAAGATGATTAAATCTGGAACCTTCTTCACAGTCTCATAAGGGAAACACACAAAACTAAAACGGACTATGATCACAGTAGCCTAAGACTTAAACATTTAACTTTGCGCTAAGTATCGTATCTCTTTATGGTATCTTTTTTTTTTTAATGGGCATTTCATGAAAATACTGAAGTTGAGGTCTACCTTCTGCCTTATCTTGCTATTTTACCTAATTAATAATCCAGATGAATATATTATATATCATATTTTAGGTGTCACATCTCTATGACATTATAGTCAAGATATCACATTTCTTTTTGAGAACACCATAAGGTGGGTACTATCACTGATACAAAAAAAAAAAAAGGTTTCTCTATTACTTTTTTTTTTTTCTCTATTACTTTTTAAGAAGCCAAAGAATCCCTTGTCTCATAGAAATGGGAGGCAAGTCTAGAACAGATTGGATGGATTCCAGAATCACAGAGAGAGAAAGCTTCTCTGCATAACCGAGGCTGAGGCATATAAGATGTGGGTAGAGAGGAAGAGAGAAGAAACTGGAAATGGACAGTTGAAGAGTGGGGTGAGGGGGTGAGAGGAACAGCAGGAGGAGGGGGAAGCAGCTTCAGCAAGGGGGTGGGGGGAGACAAGTTTGAAGAAGACACACATGAATTCAATAGAAGTATAAACTTTTATCATTCAATAAAAAGTATCAACTTCTAAAATGCATGCTGTCACCCTAGTTCTTGTAGAAACCAGGTGGTGACCTACTTGATGTGGGGCTTGAACAGTCCACTTCCATGGACAAGGGGGCACTGGTGCGTGGGTGACAGACTCTTTGGAGAGATGTGGCAGCTGAGCTTTGAGCAGGTTAAACCCACTGCCTAGTGCTAAGTGCTAGCACATGGAGGAACTGACTGGCCTGAATTCTTAGCCACTTCACTTCATTGGGTAGATGGTGGCGGCCCTGTGTTCAAAGGCTGGGGATATACGTCTGCTCTGGGAGGAATCACGGAAAATTGAAAAAAAAAGAAGGTATTTGAGAGAGGAGGATGACTGGCTTGGGACAAGACAGGGTACGGGAGAACATTCTTTTTTTTTTTTTTTAATTTTTTCAATATATGAAGTTTATTGTCAAATTGGTTTCCATACAACACCCAGTGCTCATCCCAAAAGGTGCCCTCCTCAATACCCATCACCAACCCTCCTCTCCCTCCCACCCTGCATCAACCCTCAGTTTGTTCTCAGTTTTTAAGAGTCTCTTATGCTTTGGCTCTCTTCCACTCTAACCTCTTTTTTTCTTTTTTCCTTCCCCTCCCCCATGGGTTTCTGTTAAGTTTCTCAGGATCCACATAAGAGTGAAACCATATGGTATCTGTCTTTCTCTGTATGACTTATTTCATTTAGCTTAACACTCTCCGGTTCCATCCATGTTGCTACAAAGGGCCATATTTCATTCTTTCTCATTGCCACGTAGTACTCCATTGTGTATATAAACCACAATTTCTTTATCCATTCATCAGTTGATGGACATTTAGGCTCTTTCCACAATTTGGCTATTGTTGAGAGTGCTGCTATAAACATTGGGGTACAAGTGCCCCAATGCATCAGTACTCCTGTATCCCTTGGGTAAATTCCTAGCAGTGCTATTGCTGGGTCATAGGGTAGGTCTATTTTTAATTTTTTGAGGAACCTCCACACTGTTTTCCAGAGTGGCTGCACCAATTTGCATTCCCACCAACAGTGCAAGAGGGCTCCCGTTTCTCCACATCCTCGCCAGCATCGATAGTCTCCTGATTTGTTCATTTTGGCCCCTCTGACTGGCGTGAGGTGATATCTGAGTGTGGTTTTGATTTGTATTTTAGGGGAGAACATTCTGGTTGCCGATAGTAATTGGACAAAGATGCAGGCCTGGCAAGTACAAGGCATTAGGCAATATAAAGCAATTTAATGGGACTGAAATCTAGAACTTCCATCAAAGGACGCCGAGAAATCAGGGGAAAGGGGTGGTTTGAGTCAAATTTTAGAGTTCTGCATTTTTCTGTAGCTTGGGCTTCATTTACCGAGCAGTGGGGAGACATTGGGTCTCTGAGTAGGGAAACGACTGCATGTTAAGAATATGTCAAGCAGCAGTGAGTTTTCTTACAAAAAATGCAACCAAAGAATTTTTAAACTGAAAGAGACTTTAGAATTTATTTGTCCCTTGGTTTCAAGCTAGTGGTCCGGGAGCCAGACAGAGCCCAAAGGGGTATTTGGTTTGGTCTGGTCCCCGTGGTGTGCCTTGTCTTTGCTTTTCTTTTAGCTTTGAGCTGGAACATGCCATCTCTGGTGTCTAGGTTCTTCTCCCGGTGTGTCAGTGAAACTCTGTGAAATGGCCAGGTGGTGTTCAGAGACAAGGAGAAGGCTTTGCTAAATAAACTTAAAGCAAAGTTCTGGCCAAAGAAGAAGTGTTCCATGGTGTGTTTTATCCTATCCCAGGTTCTATTTCAAAGGGCGTTTTTTTTTGTTTTGTTTTGTTTTGTTTTGTTTTGTTTTGTTTTGTTTTTTTTGTGGTTGTTGTTGTTGTTGTTTTAACAGCCACGAATCTTGTGTAACTTTGGTCAGTGAGAACTCCTACTCTAATTAACATGCATGCCAAGTGAGAACCATCTTAAAAACCAGAGACTATGTACCTTGGAAATTGGCACTGTGTCTGTCGTCTGCCATTTATAACCCTCCATCCTTTGTCCACGATGCACATTTAGCAGTAAATGCAGAGCTTCCCCAATGCCACTTTGTGATTATGACAGTTGATTAATACTGGCAAGTTCGCATTTCCCCAAGAGACAGCTGTCTTTCCCACAAGAGTCTCCTATGTTTTCAGAGATGTAAAGCATAGAAGTGGCATGAATATCATGAAATACAGTTTCTTGGCTGTCTTCTTTCCCGAGTCTTGGCCACACCTTGTCTTCTTCCTGTTCATAAGTAAGCCACAGACTAATTGGCCAAAATTTGCATGTAACCCTTCATTTCAGAACACAAAGCACTTTGAAGGGGGGAAAAATAATCATCCACATTTTTAAAATTGAAAGCACTCTCTTAATGATTTTTCCATGGTCACGGATTGAAAACCCACAATTTAATTATTCATGTGGATCAAAGTAAAAAAAAAATACACACACACACACACACACACACACACACACACACACATACATATTACATTTTCAACCTAGGTGCTGTTGTCATTTGGGGCCAGATAATTCCATTATTGGGACTGTCCTGTGCCTGGTAAGACATGTAGCAACGTGATACTCTTTTTACTCATTGGATGCCAGCCAGTAACACCAACGCCCCCAGTTGTGACAACCAGAAATATCTCCAGTCACTGTCAAATGTGCCCCGGGCAGCAAAATCGCCCCTGGTTGAGAACCACTGTTTGATATCAATCTTAATTTTACTTTCCTGTTTGTCACCCTATGCTCTCTAGGAAGCACAGTTGACAGAAATATAAAATTTGGCAATAGGTGAATTAAGTAAATGAAACATATTTTAATCTTTCAAATTAAAAGTGCAAGAGCACTCAAATGAGCTTTCCAAAAGTTGAAAATTGATGAGAAAAATATATTTAACTTCTGTTCATCCTGCATATTAAGCTGAAAGGGGAAAGTAAAGGTAAAGAAAATATTTTGAAACTTGGAAATTAGGGCTCTAAAGGAATTAATGGTTATTATTAATGTGACTGTGATATTAATATAGCATGGGGCATGTGAGGAACAGGACATCCTTTCGTCCTGCCTAGAGTAATTACATGGAATGTCTAAACATTAAATCTGGAAAAGTTTTCTAAGCATGATATAGGAACTAATAACTAATAAGATGCAAAAAGAGAACATAAAAGTGACAAAGACTATATTTTTTCTCTTACAATGATTTTTTTGGGGGGAATAAGCAGAACGAAATTCATCTCTAAATTCTCTCATGGCTGTTAAAAAGAAAACAGAGAAATAAGTACTTTAGGTTCTTATGTGCTGTGTTTCACCATGTTTTACTATGTAGTAGTTGTATTTTGGACATAATTTTTATGTAGTAGCTATCTACACATGTGGAATGGTGTAAAAGTCAATGGTTTTGGAATCATGATACTGTCACATTGACACAAACATAGACAACACTTTGTTTAGCAGTTCTTAACCCTGGTTTGTGGATTTCACCTACTTCAAGAGTTTTTAAAAATACATAAGTGTTCAGACCCTATGGACACTTACTCTGATTTAATTGGTATGGGAGGAAGCTTCACTATAATTTGTAAACACTCCCTAGACAATGCTAATGTTAGGAACCACTGGTCTAATCCATGGGTTGCAAACAAAAATCATTGCAGGGATGAGGAAATTAAAGCAAATTAATTAGTGGTCCCTGGGTAAGAACACAGGGCCTGGTGGGGACTTTGGTAAACCGGAGACCGGGTACGCTGCCTAAAAACATTCTGTTGTGCTGTTGTAACCATCTGGAAATGCTGTCCTGATTTTCATCAGAAACCAGACATGCAGGTATTTTAGAGAAATTTCTCTAACTTTTTTGAATACTGTAAAGGGGCCAAATGAAATATATTTGTGGGCTGCCAGTGTGCAACCCTACACCCAGTCCACTTGATCCACTTCACTGAGGAACAAGCTGGGAACCAGAAACTACACAACTGCCCAAAATGATACAGTCAGTGGCAGAGACTGGTACCAGTCGCAGTGTTTGGTTTTTCCAATGATCCCAGATTGCTATGCTACAACCATGATAACGAGAACATTTATGAAGTGCCTAGAGTAGGCCAAGTACTGTGCTAAGTGAAAGCCTTATACATCTTTGTTTGTTTGTTTATTTATTTGAGAGAGACACAGAGAAAACAAGCAGGAGAGGGAGAGAGAGAATCTCAAGCAGGCTCTACACTGTCAGTGTACAGCTGGTCGCAGGGCTTGATCTCACAACTGGGAGATCATGCCCTGAGCCAAAATCAAGAGTTGTCACTTAACCGGCTGAGCCACCTAGGTGCCCCATCTTTTTAAAAAACTCTTAGGGAATCGATGGAATGGGGATTAATAGTATCCCCATTTTACAGATGAGGGAAGTGAGGCTGAGAGACATTGACCATAGAGGTCCAGTAGAGCCAGGCATTGAATTCAAGTTCACCTGATCGCAAAGCTTCCTCTGTTAACTCCTTGCACCATGTTTTCCTGGATGTTTCTTTCCACGTTGTGTAAGGAGCCTCTCTCTTGATTGTATTTGGAAGATATGCACATAGCTCTAGTCCTTGGGGCATAAACCAAGGGCCAGCTCGGTGGTGCTCTTCCTGTGCTGTGCCCATATTTCATGTTTATTATTAAAGTTGACCCTGCTTGAGGTAGGAGGTCAGCTCTTCACCAGGTCTGCTGGAAGCCTAGGAAAAATGACAGCCCTAATGAAATGTGCTCGAAGTAAGACCGTGTCCGGCTTGCTGTAGTTATGCACAATTTGCCTGTTTCAGAAGAGAGAGAATAAATTGAACATTGGCCTCCCTGTCCTTCCCTGGACTGTCAGTCAGACTGTGTACAAAGACAAAGGCTTCCAGTGAAAAGCACCATAAGGACAGACCTGCTTTGCAATGGAAAAAAAATGTGTTTAAGAAGAATGTAGAAGAAAAATGAAGATGGTTTACCATTAAAAGCCAGTCAGAATCAACTGGCATATATGCATAACTGACTCAGCATTTACTTCCCTCTTCTTTCTGACCTCACTCCAACATTATTCCAAAGCCTGACAGTCCCAAAGTATACAAGTATCCTTCAGATTTTCTCCAAATTTTAAATGAGGACTAAAATATTCATTGTCCTCACTTCTAAGTCTAAGAGTTCAAATTACAAACAGAAACAGGGAGTTCATTCATTTAGTATCTTATCTCTGATCTGCAGAGCCCTGTTCTGAGTACTAAGGAGCTGACACTTTAGGGCATGATATGATCTGACCTTAAGGAACACTGGGTGAATTGGCAGTGTATATATATTATACACACACACACACACACACACACACACACACACACACCAAGTGGTAAAGCAATAGTAGTCATAGTTACTGCTGTGGGTTGAGAATTGCTATCCTAAGTTTTAAGTTGTTTTTATTTCATCAGAAATACAGTTTAGGTATAGGAGGGGGGAAAAAACAAGAATAGAGATAGAAAGCTCAGAAATTCTCTAGTATTCCTCCATTCCAGAGACCCACCACTATCAACCTGGCAATTCTCCTACATATTTTTTCATATATATATATATATATATATATATATATATATGAAATAAAGGTTTCCTTCTTAATGCCACTAGAGTCATATAATGAACAGGGTTTCATAACGTGCCTTGTTCTCCATTAGGATGGGATAGAGAACAGCGAAAAGGGTAGCAGAAGAGAAAGCTTCTGCCTTGCATGTGGCTCATTCATGAGGAAGAAGATGAAGTAGTAGCCATTTTGTTTGGGCTGGAGCTCAGTGTACTCAAACCACACATGTGCATGCAAACCACGTTAGAGCCATAGTTGCAGGGCATGTGGGTTCTGGAGACAACACAGAAGATCGAGGAGGAGCTATCATGCCATCTCCTTCTTCCTTCAGTGGAGACACGGGAAGTTAAGACTAAATTTATCATTGTATTTTACATGATTAATTACAGTTAGATCAATAATTGGCATCTAAATGGACAGACAGTAGCCACTGTGGTGGTTGTTATTTACCTTTACTTTGATTATCTTAAACTCTTCTTGGGTAAACGAATAGGCAGTGTCTTCACTCACTGCTTTCATCATTAAAAATTTTTTTTTTATTTATTATGGGGGGCGGAGAGAGGGGCAGAGGGAGATAGACAGAGAATCCCAGTCACGCTTCACACTGATGGAGCCTGGTGTGGGGCTTGATATCGTGACCATGAGATCATTACCTGAGCCGAAACAAAGAGTTGGATGCTTAACTGGGTCACCCAGAAGCCCCTGCTTTCATCATTTATAGATCCATTAACCAATGAGTCCATCCATTTGTCCACATACCTCCACATTCCATGGACACTTACTGAGTACTGACAGTAAACCAGGCACTGGTGAGATTACAGAAAACAAGAGATCATCTTTGGCCTTAAGAAGCCTGTATAGTTTAGTATAGGAGAAAGTTAAGGCAGCAGTTACCATAGACAGTGATTGGAGTTATTCTAACAGGAGAAACTGGATACTGTGGGAAAACAAAGGAGGAAAGCTAACACACGCCCTCAGGAGGGACATCATTTTAGTTTGGCTATATATAAGATACTGTGAAAGAGACACCAGTGTAGGGCCTAAAAGCAAGGACTTGTAGTCAGATGTGAATTCGGATCACACGTCTAAATGGTTGAAACCTCACACTGCTCCTGGATCATGTCTCTAAGTTCATTTTGCAATTTGTAACAGGACCACTTATCCTTCTGCTCCACCTGCCTGAGGTATATGTTCCATGTACAGTTAGTTTCCCTTTGGTTCCTTTGTCCTGTCATTTTCCCATCATATTCAATTTTATTTCCACACTCCAGTCCCAGGATGCCAACTGTGCTTCCAGACATCACTACCTGCCTTGTTTCTCTTGAATAAAAGCATTCCAATAACAGTCTCAGTGAACTTACAGCAATTCTTTTCTAATACTATAGTGTCTGAGATGCTACAGTTACTAAATAAATATTTATTGACTACATGGACAGATAGTTGAAAAGTCAGGGCATCTTATGTGAGTCTCTCGAACTGAAGAGTTTTATAGACACATTTCCCCCTCAAAAATGATTTCTTGAAATTCTAGCTTTACCATTCATTATTGCTCCATCACTCATGAAATGGCATCCCCCCCAAAGGCAGAATCTTGATATTTTTCTTGCCTGTTCCTGGAGAAGTTAAATAATGTAAACTTGTACTAGTGAAAAGCCTCTGAATATCTTAACAGACCATGGCAATATTTTCTTCTTAACGTATGTCCAATTTTGTAATTTTCAGCCATGGAAGAGGTTTGTATCAAGGCATATGATCACTGGCTCTTTCTTGACTCTTTCTTGACTACTTTGTGGATGTGTCCCCCCAAATCAACCATTTCTAATTGAAACATGAGTGTGAAGGTTAGAACAAAAAGAAAAAGAGGAGGACAAAAGAAGAGAGACCTAGTAATCTCACTTTGTCTTACAGGGAAAAGCTAAAGATGCAAAAATATAGACTTTTTTGTTTTTTGAAAGCCGGTTTAAAGTTCAAACTGGCGTCTATGAGAGACCTTCTGGGAGCAAACAGGAGAGAAACTTGGCCTTCTACAATGATGGATCCCACTGGAATGATCTCAAAGTTCTATGCTTCTGAAGGAATTCTAGCATATTTAATACTCTGACTCTTTGACAAGGAATTCGAGGAAGTAAATGGGAATTTTACATGCAGTCATTCTGACTCCAGAGTTGGTGTTCTTAATATGAGCTGATTGAGTGGGTTGATATGCTAAGTATTATAAAAACTTTTTAAATTTATTATTGGTGTAGTAGTAGTGTTTTAAGATTTATAGATGATAAAGTTAAAGCTTAAAGGGATTAATTACTCAAGGATATAAGGCTAGGAAGAGAAAGAACTAGGATTCAAATGTAAATCTGAATGTATATCTTAGTTCACTTTTCATGTGAGATATTTCAGATATGGTTTGTAGAAATAAAATATTGCCTTGCTATTTAAAGAGTTTGTGTTTTAACTTTAATTAATAATAATACTATCCCCACCACTGCACAATTTTTTATTTCCCATTTTAAAGTTAAGGGAACTGGGGCTCCTGGGTGGCTCGGTCGGTTGAGCATCTGACTTCGGCTCAGGTCATGATCTCACAGTTCGTGAGTTCGAGCCCCACTTCGGGCTCTGTGCTGACAGCTCGGAGCCTGGAGCCTGCTTTGGATTTTGTGTCTCCGTCTCTCTCTGCCCCTACCCAACTTGTGCTCTGTCTCTCAAAAATGAATAAATGTTAAAAAAAAAAAAAGAATTTATAAAAAAAAATAAAGTTAAGGGAACTAACTGATGATTGGGGACACTGAGATGCCCAAGTTCTCATAGACAGCAAATACAGACCCAGAAAGGTCTGACCTTGGTATCCAGATCTGCCCAAGCTCTTAATCTGCACCTTTTTGCTGCATTTCTTCTTTTGTGTTCTGCCTGCTTCTCCACTGAGCTTGGGGCTTATACTCTAATTCCTAAGTATCAGGGAGACAGCTGTTGCACTAAGAAAGTTAATAAAAGGTAAAACTCAGCTGCCACTGCTTACAAGCATCTCTAGAATATAAATGAGGAGAGAATCTTTCAAAAACTTCAACAGATCTGGTTCTTTTTCTTTTAAGCTTTTCATCTGGGTACTCCTTTGATAAATGCAACTATGGGTGGGGATGTTTGCCAAGAGCCTTAGTTGGGAATAAAAGAGGTTAAGGTTGTTGAAAGGGGAATATTGAAGCCTGGAAACAGAATTTTTCTGAGTTGTATACAACAGTTACCCCCAGAGAAGCTGAAATATGCCAATCCACACCAACTGAAATAATGGCATCTTTACTGTTAATACCTTTTAGATCTTCAGGATGAACTATGGGTTAAGCAAAGCTGTATGCATATTACATCCACTGCTATAAGGGAAATGCCACCTTGGCAGACTCTAGTAATGTTTCAGGATGGGGAAGGGAAGCATTGGGAAGGGTCGGTATAAGAGGTCCAGGCTGGATGCTTTTAAGGTGGGTCTTGCAAGGTGGGGAATGGTTGGGATTGAGCATATTCTATGACATATTCTCTATAATCAGTAGACACCAAGAGGAGGTTTTAAATTAAATCTTAATGACTTAAATCTTGATAAATAATGTTTTTTATGTGGTAGGCAGTCCTATCTTCCATGAGAAAGTATTTCCTTCCAGCAGCAGGTAGGTATCTACTTTTGCTTTTTCTCAGTATTGTTTAACATATACTTGGCAAAATATGCCTGATCCCAGAATTGTTTCACCAGGAACAGGAAATTACACTGGTTCACTTCTCAGAAAAAAAAAAAAAAAAAACACATCAGCCATGTTCAAAAGGAGGCCAAGGCTATATTAACCTGTATTTGCCACAGTCCTCCTAACAGGGACAACATCAGTAAGAGTCTTTCATTTACTAATTACCTGAGGAGGGGTACCTGGGTAGCTCAGTTGGTTAAGTGCCCGACTCTTCATTTTGGCCCACATCATGATTTCATGGTTGGTAAATTCGAGCCCTGAGTTGGGCTGTGCACTGATAGTGCAAAGCATGCTTGGGATCCTTTCCCTCCTCCTCTCTCTGCCTATGCCCTGTGCGCTCTCTCTCTCTCTCTCTCTCCATCTCTCTCTCAAAAATAAATAAACATTAAAACCTTGAAAAAATAATTACCTGATGATTAAGCAGGTCCCAATTTGCCTTTTCTTTTCCCAAGAGCTCTGATCAGATATGATGTTCCTCTAGATGTTCAATAGTCCTTTTCCTCCCCTTATAATGTAACCACTTCTAAGCTAAAAGAGATAGTAAGGCTGAAAGTGATCCTCTCCCCCTTTAATAGACATTTATTCTCAAACTTTTGTCTGTATAAAAAATCCATCAGGGAACATCTTTCATGTGAAAATGCAGGACCCCACCAGGATATAATTGTGGAGCATGGACCAAGACTCCAAATTTTATTTATTATTTATTTTTTTAAAGCTTACTTATTTATTTGTGTGTGTGAGAGAGAGAGAGAGAGAGACAGAGAGAGGAAGAGAGAGAATACCAAGCAGGCTCCATGCTGTCAGCACAGAGACCAACTTGGGGCTGAAACTTACAAACTGTGAGATCATGACCTGAGCCAAAATCAAGAGTTGGACATTTAACTGAATGAGCCACCCAGGTGCCCCCCGAAGACTCCAGTCTTTAAATGGACATCTCCTCCCCTGCCCCCAAACACCACCACCACTATCACCAAATGATGCCTGCATAGAAGTCCCAGGACCACTCTTTGGCAAACAATGCAAAGTTGAGTTTTTCTGGGTAGTATAGCATCTGGAATTGCCACCTGCAATTGGTAGGTGATCTCTGTTGAATCTGGACTTCCCTGTTGGTGCATTGCCATCTCTCGGCATTTCAACATGGCCATGTGGTAAGGAATGAATTGGATTTACCTTAGTTCTCTGGTAGATTATATAACAAAATCAGTGTCCCAGAACTGACAGGATTTGTTCAGAAAGGTAATTCATTCTGTTAATTCTACTAATTATCTTATCCCTTGTCAACTCACTTCTGATGTTTCAGTGGAAGATTATCATACTGAGGGCGATGTTTAATGGGATATTTTTTTCATTTGAATATATGGGGGAATACAATTCCTTTCTTTGTGTAAATAAATTCATTTCTAGATGATTTTTTAAAACTGATACTACAGAGAAGAATAAAAAAGCATGTAAAAAATCACTTAAAATTCTACCTTTTAGGTATCCTAACATTTATGGCTGAGACTTTGAAAGTTTTTTTCTCTGCAAACACAAAATTTTTATGAGACTTGGATTATACTATAATATGTTTTTTTTTTTTGCTTCTTTAGAAAACTTACTTTATCATGAACATTGTTTATATTAATAAATTTAGTTGAATACTTAGGAAGTTTTTATTATGAGGAATATTTTCCAGGGAATATATTCTTATACACATTCTTGTACACTTATTTTGGCACAGTTGTTTTGTGTGCTAATAATTGCTAATGTTAAATTACTACAAGTAGAATTAGTGGGCCACACTTAACATTTAAACACATGCTATCCATTTGTCTTCAGGGAAAGCTTACAATTGTCTGTTTTATACACTCTCAAGGAGTGCCTACTCAGAGAAGCCTTCCATGATGACGTCATCATAGTTGAAAGTGTATCACCTTCACCCCAATGCTCTTGATACCATTATCATTGTTCACTGCATTTTTTACTATTTGACATGTTGTACCTTTCTTAGTTTGTTTACATTCTCTCCACAAGTGGTAAGACTTTGGTTTCTTTTGTTCATTCTTGTATGTCCAGCTCTTAGAACAGTGTCTGGAAGATAGCAGGTACTCAATAAATATATGTTGACTGAAATAATGATCTGTTTCTAACAGGAGACATTATCTTTTATACTCTCCTTTGTCAAGAGCCATATTCCAGTTGAACAGGAATGTAAAATACAGTCACATGAAGGCAGCTTAGCCAATTAGTGTGTTCCACTATACCTGCTCCCCATTTGTTCAGCCAGCTCTTCTTTCAAAAATCCCAGATTTACTTAATTCACCTATGAAAACATTACTACCGTCAAAGTGACAACATTTTTATCCTGCCCATGGAGTGGACCTACCTATAGATCAGGGTTGACAAACTTCTGGAAGAAGCAGATAATCATATTTTAAGCTTTGCCAGACATGTGATCTTTGTCCTAAGGCTCAACTCTGTGGTTGTATCATGACAACAGCCAGAGACAATAGGTAAACAAATGCTGTTACAAAACTCGATTTACAAAAACATGTATGACCAGGTTGGGCTCACAGTCCCCTATTTTAGATGCAGATCTTTTTATTTTATTTATTTTTTGTTTTTTGAGAGAGAGAGAGAGAGCACATGCGTGCATGCATGAGCAGGGAAGGGGCAGAGGGAGAGGGAGAGAGAATCCCAAGAAGGCTCTATGCCCAGTGTAGAGCCCAATGCAGGGCTCGATCTCACGACTGTGAGATCATGACCTGAGCCAAACTCAGTAGTGGAACACCCGACAAAATGAGCCACCCAGATGCCCCTAGAATCAAACTCAATCAGTTCTCACTGAGTCACTGTTATATGGAATCCAGAAAAGCTCTGTCCAATAAAAGTGTAATGTGAGCCAAACATGTAATTTAAAATTTTCCATCAGCCACACTAAAAAAAAGTAAAAAGAAACAGGTGAAATTAGTTTTAATAATACATTTAAGGAGCCAAATATAGTGTATTGAAAATATTGTTATATAAAAATTATTAATGAGAGAATTCACATTTTTATCTGAAGGTTCAGGAAACAGGTGTGTATTTTACACTTAGAGCACATCTCAATTGATTCTGGACGCATTTCAAGAGCTCAATAGCCATATGTGGCTGGTGGCCACTGTGTTAGACAATACAGGTCTGGAGCAGATTTTCTTGACCTTGGCACCACTGACACTTTGAACAGGAACATACCTGGCTGTGGGGGCTGCAACAATTCATGACAGGATCTTCAGCAGATATCCTTGGCCTCTATCCACTAGATTCCAGTACTGCCTTCTCAACTGTGACAATAAAAACTGTCTCCAGACCTCACTAAATACGCCCTCCAGGGCCAAACTGCCCCAGTTGAAAACCGCTGATCTAGAATATGTATTCTAAATCCAGATCCATTAATTCCCTGGAACTGAACAGGATAGTTAGTACCTATGTACTCACATTTGGGGGAAAGATGTGAAAGGGGGAAGGAGGAGATCTCTTTCTTTATATAGCTTCCCAAAGGTGTCCCTGACCCAAAGGAGATTAAAAATGAGTGATATGGTAGGAAGAGATGTTGAATTATGCAATTAGGTGCATACTACCAATGAATTCACACTGTAAATCCAAACTTTTGCCTGTGCCCTTTTTAAAATGAAATCAATTCCCAGGACAAGCCTAAACACTGCAGTCTTCTTAAACTGTACTGTTGTTTTGCCATTTGGATCCTTTGGTCTTGGGATACTGATTTTGAACAATTAATTTCTAGCATTACTTAGCAAGAAAATCCATGAAGGAGCAAGTTCTGATCAAAATATTACAGCAATGGAGAGGGATTATCTGTACCATTTTAGCAAACAGCGAATCATTAGTATTGAAACTCCAAGCCAGCAAAATGGACAGGTCATGAGATGGAGAGTTAAATGTACAAGCTCGAAACAGCTTTGTGACCTTTGACTGAGGGGGACTGGCCTGCATGCTTTCTGACACTGTACAGGAATAAAAGGAGGAGGTATTAACATTATTGTATCCTTAAAACAGTAGTTCTGATTTATACTCAAAACTCTGCTTGATCAAAACTCTGCTTGACCAGTTGTATCTATCTGCAAACATCGACTGGGGTTGGGGGGGGTCCACTATGATGACAAGGGCTAGGAAGGTAAAGTCTAATTAACTTCTCCTATTTCCCCTAGATACTATAAAATATTGGAAAGAGTTGATACAATTATTAGAATATGAACTATTCTAGTAGCAGACGTGGGCATCCAAACAGGAGATACTCCACTATCAGCTTCCATTCTTGGTAATGTACATCTCCTCCCCAAGTCTGTGGGGCAGAGGGAGGGGGACTCCACTATTTTTCATGCAGCTAAAATTCATATGCTTTGAATCTGAATCATCTGAGGATTTTGTGGGTGGCGTTACTAAGAAACTGTCTAATTCCCTCCCCTAATTTAAATACTTTCCTCAATTCTGACTTGTTTTCGTGTCTGAACTCACTTCCGTGTTTATTTGCATAGCACTAGTCACCCTCTCAGAGAAGGCTGAGCCGTCATTTGGTTCACATGTCACATGCAAGGCTGAGACATTTGATGTTATATAATTTCAGACTTTTGATACTATCATTTTATCCTTCAGTGAACTTATACTTACTGTTGGAGATATGTATTGACAAGACTTACAGAAGATGGTGTTCTTCATGCGCCTTTTTTTTTTTTAAAGCTTATTTATGTTGAGAGAATCCCAAGCAGGGATTTATGTTGATAGAATCCCACAGGCACCAAGTAGTGCCAAGTGTCAGTATGGAGCCCAACACGGGGCTCGAACTCAGGAACCATGAGATCATGACCTGAGCTGTAATCAAGAGTCAGATGCTTAGCATCTGAGCCACCTGGGCACCCCTCTTCACACACTTTTAAATTTATGAGTATGTACGAGATCACATTTTCATAGTTCACCTGGAGACAAGATATTTCAGGTATTACCTGTGATTATCTTACAAATAATACAATTATATTGCACATGTGTTAAAATTATTTATGGGAAAACATATTCCAATTTTTGAAACATTAACATATGCCACAATTCTGCTAACTCTACTTAGGTGTTGCGTTATGTTTTAATATACCAAGATACTCAAGAGTATAGGTGCCCCAGGCTCCTCTTGATGTCTGAGAGGCCTTTCCACTTGCTCAGATCCAGCGGGAAGTGGAAGACACCTGCCAAAAGGAAGAAGCAAGACTCTGGAGGAGGGTGGAGGAAGGCCTACAGGAGAACAGAAAGAAAACAGACAGGACCCAGAGACATCCTGAGGAAGTTGCGGCAAGAAAGGAAAGTGGCAAAAAGAAAGGAAATAAATGACCCAGAGCTTGGCTAGGAAACCCAAAGCCAGACGTTTGTCCAGTAGACGGGTGGCTATCAGCTTCCTCTTGAAACACCTCTGCAGGCAGGGTTGTGGATGCCTCTAGCAAGAAGCAAAGTTTGTATCCCCATGTGAGGACCTGCTTATTCCCGGAAGGGTAACTCCTTCAAGCAAAAGGGGGTGTTGTACAGGAATGTGAGAAAGGGGGGACATTCAGCCTGAGGATTCTAAAATGCCTCCCTGATATCTTCCTGCTAAGTCAATTGAAATTGAAATGGAGCACCTGTGGCTCTCAGCCTTTTGCAAGCATGTGAGGACAACATCATATTAAAGGCAAACAAGGAATCTCCTTCGCCGGCATCTCAGGGCTGTGTACCATAAAGTCCGATCCAAAACCTTGTTGGTTTGATTTGTAACTGGGAGACTCTCGAAAAGGTTTGGGCTCATTTGTTCAAAATGCTAGAGACCTGCAGTAGAAGTCGCTTTGAATTTTTCTTAACTAAAAACACCCTCAAGTTTTGCCACTGGAGGGCACTAGTCGACAATATTACTCTCCCACCTTTTCCCTGGTCTTTTTTTTCCTCCCTAACTTGACCAAGAACTCTAAATAAAGTCCTGTTTCACAGATTAAATTGGAGCTGCTTATCCTTCCATAATTCAGAATTTCAAAGACCGATTTTTTAGAATAATTGGAAACCACGACATTTCATACTCATTTCTGGAATCAATATTTTTAGCCCAGTTTACATTAACCTAGGAATGTTGCTCTCAGAAGACATGACAGGGAAATATTCACTCATAATCAGTTGGCAATTCTTGTTTATTCACTGACGAGATCTGCATGATCTAACCACTGAAAGGGCACGGTTTATTAACATTTAAAGAAAGACTAAATCCAAAATAGATATTTAATTTCACCTTAAAAATGTTATTTTCAGGGTGCCTGAGTGGCTCAGTCAGTTAAGCATCTGACTTTGGCTCAGGTCATGATCTCATGGTTCCTGAGTTCGAGCCCTGTGTCGGGCTCTGTGCTGACAGCTCAGAGCCTGGAGCCTACTTCAGGTTCTTTGTCTCTCTATCTCTCTGCCCCTCTCCTGCTTGCACTCTGTCTCTGTCTCTGTCTCTCTCTCAAAAACAAATCAACATTAAAAAATGTTATTTTCAACTTGTTTCAGAAATACTTTGAGAGATCTTGAGGTAGATATCTGAATAGACATTTCCCCCCTCGGTTTCGGCACCCTAGGTAGAGCATTCATTACGGTAATGTTCTTACAGGAACAATCAATTATCAATAAATACTCTCCCTCTACAGTAGATCCCATGATTCTCTCTTACCACCCGGTGCTACCGAGGCTGATGTGTCTGAACCAAGGGAAAATAACTTTTTGGGGAAAGCTGTCTTTCAGAACCCTGCTTTGAACCAGAATAATCTGTTCTCCTGAGACTGTTGAAGAGAAAGTAGGCTGAACAACCCACTTTGGAAGGCAAGTTACACAGATTTGTTTTTTTCTTATTTTATTCTGCACCTCACCCCATTTTCTCAGATGTCTTTTTCTTTGTTCTGAGTATTATTTCTGCTTACCAGTCTTCTTAGCTATTGCTAGTTTCCTCTACTCACCCCACTCTAAACTCCTAGAAGACTTGGCCAGACTAAAATTGCACACTGGGATCATTTTATTCTCATGAGTTTGCCAACGTTTGGGTATTAACCGGCAAAGGTGGCTGAATACAGGGATTTGGGTATTACAGGCAGAGGCTTTTTGCAAAGCTTTTGTTGGTAACATTGGCTCTTATGTAACTCAATTTCCTACTATGTGAGCAATTTCTCTGGGTCTACACTCTAGAACTTTGTCTTCAAAGGAAAAAAAAATTCTATCATCTCTCAAATACCTCACAGGGATGTTTCAACATTGAATTATGTTAAATAATCAATGCCAGCAGAGTGCCAGGCACAGAGAGGCTCAATCAATATGAGTATCTTCTCTACCTTCCTACTTCTGTTTCCTTTTTCTTTTAGAGCCTAGAGCCAGATTTTATATCAATCAGAGCAACTGGGTTGACCAATTTCATAACTTATTTGCTTTCCTCTTTTCTCAAGCTTGCTATTTTACTATATATTTATTTTCAAGTGTATTTAAAAGAAAAAAGGTGAGCCTAAATTAAAAAAAAATCATCTAAAAGATTTGAGACAGAAGTAAGTATCTGAAGAACGAGCAGAGGTAGTTAGTTCCTCCTGGGAAGTGATATTCCTGAATAACCCCCAACATTAGATATATTTAATCCGAGGCTGGGTTACCCCTTATTAATATTCTTTTAGGTGGATCTGTTGATAAGTTAGGGTAGGGATAGTATGTTGTGTTTGAAAACATATAAGCTCACGGTAGCACAAAACAGAGTTCAAATACTTGCTCTGGCATTTACAAGTTAAGTAAACTTGGGTAGGAGAGAACTAAGAATATTCTCTCAGCTATAAAATGGGGATTAATAATCCTTAGCCAGTGGTATTGATATGAAGATTAAATAAAGTTATGAAAATGAATGGGTTCAATATCATATTGTTGCTGTTGTTACTCATCTAGATGGTTTCCTAAGGACCTTCTGATTCTGAAGATTTTATAAATTCGATCGCACGAGGTAAGAGGTTTCTGCTCGTGATACCTTATACAACTGTGTAAAGCTCTGCTTCATCCAACTGCTTATCTCGTTGTCTACACACTCTACACTCTCTCACACTAGTACTTCAGTTCACGCCATTCCTGTGCATTGGAATCTACTCCACCATTTACCCATTTCTTACCTATCCTGCAAGGTCCAAATCATATCACGCTTCTATGAAGTATCCTTGGAACAGAGCAAGAGGACCTGATCTCTCCCTCCTCCAAATATTTATTGTTCTTAACTATTTCCTTCTCACTGGGTACAGCTTCCCTGGTTCCCTAGAAGCCAGATTGGTTATTTCACTGGTTGCTGTATATGACTACAGTGAAGCACGTATCACAAGATTGAACTCCTTAAGAGTAGATAGTCTCTGTGCATCAAATGCGTAACTCCATGCTTAGGAGAGAGTAGCCACTCAACAAATACTGCAGGAGTGAGTTAGGAGACCACTTATTTGGTATTGGCAGTATAGTTTTGTACATTTTACACTCTGGTAAGAGACTTAAAAGTTCTTTGAAGTCAAGGACCTACACAGAGCATTGATGTTACAAAGCAAGTCAGGGGAGAAAATAAAAAGCAGAAATTACGTGCTTGCAGATGGCAGAATACACTAACACCCCTGAAGTAGACTTTTAAGAGAATTGATCTTGAATCCGACCAAGCCTTTAGATTCAACCACAGTTTATAGGAAATGCAAAGAATAGAGGAACACGTTAATGACACCACAAGGTTGCAATCAGCAAAATCCATATTGTGAGCTGTTCCACCATAGTAATCAGCAAACTACAACCTGTTCCTTGCCTTTTTTGTATGCCCTTTACATTTTTAAAGCTTGAAAAAAAAAAAAGTAGACAAAGAAGAAAATGTGACACAGATGCCTCCTCAAGAGGACTACTGACCCAGTTTTTTTCCAGAAATAAGTTGCAAAAGGAAAACTGAGAGAAATTAAAAGAAACTGAAGTCATAGATGAACTGTTTACAATGGCTTGATTTCTGATTTAAACAAACTATAAAATAGCAAAAGGAACATTCATAGCAATTATGATGCAATTGATATTTCATAATATTTAGATATTTCATTGACAATATTTTAAGATGTGACAATAGTTATGTTTTTTATGAACAGTTCTTATCTTTTGGTATAAATCTTCTGAAAGATTTATGGATGATGCTGTGTGGGATTTGCCCTGTAGTAATAAGTGGAGGAGGAAGAGAATTGGGTCGTGGATATAACAAGATTGTCCATAAACTGGTAATTGCTGTAAGTGGATGACTGATTCATGATTCATGGTTATTATACTCTTGTACTTTTAAATATATTTGAAGTTTTATACAGTAAAAAAGTTAAATAATAAAGAAATAAACCAACAAAGTTTGGAGTTCCATCTGGGGCTGACTGCCGTCACAAGACCTCTCTCTAAGTACTTACCTTTTTTATTTTTCTGATTTCAGTTTCCTTATCTCTAAAATTGAAATTAAAATGATGTCTACTCCATAGGTTATTGTAATGGCTATGTGAGCTACTGCATACACAGAGCTTAATTAATGCCTTATGCATAATGAAGCATTCAATTATTGCTTCATAGCGTTGCTGTTACTGCTGTTGTTATTTTCTCATTATGTGTTGATATTGGTGGGCATTTGTTGATGAGATGGCAGAGGACAGAATGACAAGAGATGAATGTGTTGGTATAAGGATGGATGGGTGCAGAGAAGATCAGCAGGAAAAGAAGATGGGGGGCGGGTGAGGAGTCCCCAGTAACCTGTATGTTGCAATGGCTACTCTGAACTGCGTTGTGTTAGACCTTGAATTTGGTGTGATGTGAGACAGACTGTCTGGCCAGGCTGAGCTTTACACTCTGGAAAACTATTTTAGAATTTGAAGGTCAGAGAGTCAGCAGTACAATCCAACACTTATACCAAACCTTAAAGCCATTTCTGAAGCTCTGCTTGACAATAATTTTCTGTCGCTGATGAGAGGTGCTTTACCAGAATAAACACTGCCTAATACAGGCTTAAGAGGAAAACAACTTGTAAAATATTGATTTATTAAATCCTCATTGAATATCACTATGTCATGGAGGCAATATACCACAGTGATTTATGGCAACCCTATCCATAGTGCTGATCTTTGAAGAGATAAAGCACTTGCCCCAGAATGAAAATCCACACATTGCTGCTTTCATTGAAAAAGTTTTGCTATTGAAAAAACAAAAAGGCAAAGCAAACAGTATGCTTATTGACAGAGTTAATTTGCATTCTGGCACAAGTTTCTCATGTTTGCAGTTTGGTAACCAGTGCATGCTTCACATTTCTGAGTCAACTAGTTTAGGGTAGTTGTGCTTAATGGGGGGAAATTTTGCAAACCCCTCCCACCCCGGCGTCATTTGGCAATATCTGGAGACATTTATGGTTGTCATACCTGAATGGGAAGGGTGCCGCTGGCATTTAGTGGGTAGAAACCAGGAATTCTACTAAATATCCTACAGTGTATAGAACAGACCCCACAACAAAGAATTATCTGGACCAAAGTGACAAGAGTGCCAAGACTGAGAAACTCTTTGAAGAGCATGGCTTTAGAATCAGACAAAGGTGGGACCCAAACTCTTGCTTTGCCAATGACTACACGTGTGGCCTTGAGCACAATGTTTTGTCCCTGTAAGCACCAGTTTCTTCTAAAAAACATTGAGCTGGCAGTGCTGCTGTGCACAAGTGGACAAATGCAGATAGACTCTTTGACATAGACCCAGAGGAAAGTAAATGCTCCAGGAGAGCAGATATTATTATACTTTTTAAATACACCTGTTATCCTGGTGACCCACGAATTGTCCAAGCACTCACTAGAATAAGAGCTAAGGTATTATTTTTCTTCTTTGGTTTTGTTTTTTCCTTCTCCCTCTCTCCCTCCCCCCACTCCTCCTTTCCTTCTTTCATTTCTTTTTTGGATAAAAAATTGGACTAACTTCTTCACACACTGTTAGGTTGAAGGCCTAAAAGGTAAATTTGTTTCATTGCTTGTTGAAGATGAATGCAAAAAAAAAAAATAAAACAAAACCCTGAGTTTGATTCCATAAAAGATAAACCTTATTGTCAGAAAGAGCTACTCCATAGACAGAGCTGGGAAATTCACTTGAAATTCCTCTTTTGTCCCTTAGGATGAAGTATGATGCATGCCCGGGAGCTTAATGGTTTACAAGTTGGGACTCCCACTGTGTCTTTTTTTGCTGGTGATTTTATGATTCTCCTACACACTACATGATGGATTCTTGAGTATCCAGAGCTTTGAATCTGTACTTTTTTTTTCCAGCTTGAATGAAATCCTTCAAGGCAGAGCTGTGAAGATGTGGTTCTTAAATAAAATATTTTTCTACTGTGCTAATAATTCACACATTCTCCACATTTCTCTTCTATACTCAGGGTCAGTGGGATACATCCATTTTTCTTAATTCTATCTAGCCTGTTTTTCTCTGGCTTCCAACAGGTTTTTATGAAAGCACAGCATGGGTTATCCAGGTGCTGGTATTCGGGGAGGGTGCAGAATTATGAAGCGGGAGGGGACACTTTCTTATTCTTTTCCCATTACTCCATTAACAATGGCCTTATGATGATTTGAAAACTCCTTGTAAGGGACCTGATATGAAATATTGCATTACAAATCCACATAGGAGATACAATTCAAACAATAGAAGCAATAACACACTTTCATCCTGGTTCTAAGTTCTAATGAAATGTATTTACTGAGAGCCAGGATATTTTCTTTTCCCCCCTAGAGAAGCCATTTGCTTACTGGATTGCTAAGTCTCTATAGAGTTGACATTCTTCTTTTGAAAAAAAAAACAAAAACTGGATATTTGGATTTCTGGGTCAGATGGAAAGGCTGCGGTGTCAGAAGTGAAAATAGTACAAATTTCAAACGTGAGTATGTGATTTCATTTATGTACTTATGTCACCATGGTCTACTGCTACCAGCCAGGCGGTCAAGTCAGCAACAAAAATGATGCCTATTTAAACCTTTGGCTTTCCATAAGATTTTTGGACAATATGATGTGACCCACCTAATATTATGCTTTAGAGCACAAAAATTGTATTTGAGTAAATGGATAACTAAATAAATAGTTATAGTTGTTATAAATAAATAAAATTGGCATATTTAAAAATAAATTACTTTGGAGACTCCAGTCATACAAGACTCTCCAAACGTGATATAATGCCTATTTTTCTAAACACATATACTGTTTCTTACAGATCTGACGTTAAAACTACAAGAAGTTGGAAGAATTGGGTGCTCTTCCTTCTGGATTCTCATCTACTATGGCTAAGTGATTTCATTTAGTTTTTATGGCCTATGCTTCTAGTCTTTTGTAGGAATATCCTTCTCCTTTTTTCCCTGTGTTTCTTCCTGGTCTTTTCAAGCAGGAAATAATTCTTTCTCTTTCTTGTTCCTTTCTTGTTCTGTTGATGAGTATGGATGAAGGTCACTGCTTCCATATCTTGCCTGGAGTCTCCATGTCTCCATGGAGTCTCCATGTCTTGCCTGGAGTTTGATTCATTTTTTTAAGTTTATTTTTTGAGAGAGAGAGAGAGAGAGAGAGAGAGAGAGAGAGAGAGAATGAGAATCCTAAGCAGGCTCCATGTTGTCAGTGCAGAGCCCAACGCAGGGCTCAAACTCAGGAACCATGCGATCATGACCTGAGCCAAAACCAAGAGTTGGACACTTAACCACCTCAGCCACCCAAGTGCCCCTGATTGATTCTGTCTCAAGACTGTCCCAAGTGTGGTGTGCTCTCCTCTCCGCTCAGGCCACTATGTTGGAGCCTCACCAGGCAAGGGCTCACCCCCACCTCTAGCTGCCATGTCTGTGACTAGTTGGGCACAATCTATTCCAGAGGCCTATTGTAGCAATGCTCATTTTGGCCTTGGATACAAATCACCTTTTCCAGAAAGTCCAGCTTTATCACTCATAAAAATAATCACATGAGCTCTATTTCTGGATCATTTCCCAACTGAGTTAATATTTGGGAGGGAGTAGTGATAAGTAGTTAGATTTCCTAAAATCAGAATATATTCTTAAAGATCTTAGTACAGTTTATTTCTTGGGCCAGAGATTGCCAAGTTTTGTAATTGGGTAAAAATCAATACTTGTCATTCATCACCATTTATTATTATTATTATCTATAAGGATTTACTAAGGCCCAGGCAATGTGTTAAATTACCTAGGTTAACATATTTAGGTCATGGATCAAGTCATCAAAAAACTTCAATCTCCTAAGGGATTTAAAATACATATGTTGATAAAAAGCATGCAAAATTTTTTAAAAGTAAATTAAGACAGGCATATATAAAATGTCATGGGAACATCAGAAAATGGGCCCTAACTTCTATCTGGGAAGGGCAAGAAGTCTTTTAGAGAGAGATGGGATTTATTTATGTTGGACTCTGAATGATTGGTAAGATTTAGAGATGCACATAAAGGAACAATAATTTAAAAGAAAAAAAATGGAGTGCTTGGATGGCTCAGTTGGTTAAGCATCCAACTTTTGATTTTGTCTCAGGTCATGATCCCACAGTTCGTGAGTTCAAGCTCCATGGTGGGCTCTGCACTGACATGTAGAGCCTGCTTGGGATTCTCTCTCTCATTCTCTCTCTGCCCCTCCTCTGCTCATTCTCTCTCTCTCTCAAAATAAATAAATGAGCTTTTTTTTTTTTTTAAAAAAAAAGCCTTTATTGGTAGTTCGAACAGTTAGCATGCATGTGTGAAGGAGGAAAACATGGCTTATTAGGGGAATATTCATCTAGTGTAACTTGAGGAGATGTGGTAGGAAAGGTCAACAAAGCATGGAACAGGAGGTGTAAACTGATAAGCAGCTCTATTCCAGGATGCAGAGTAGGGGGTTGAATAGTTCTGGAAGCTAGAGAACAGAAATGAGATTCCTCCAGTGTTTGGTTTTTGACAAGTTCCAGTTATGGTATTAGTGCCCTTTGTCACTAAAGAAAAAACTCCAGGAATTTTGCAAATTTGTTCATTTAAAAAAAAAGTTTGCAGTACCTCATTAAAAAAAAAAAAAAGCAAAAACAGACAAAGACTTCAGGGTGGGAAGGAAGTTTAGATAGTTTTCTGGGCATAAAGAATTTCTCCTTAACTCTGGTTATCGATCCCTAACAGTCAGAATAGGGTGTATTATGCTGCAATAAAACCAATTCCCAAATCTCAGTGGCTTAGGAAAAGAAAAGTTTACTTCTTACTCACACCAGATGTCCACTGAAGGTGAACAGAGAGGTTCTACATAGCAGGAGAATTTCAGAGAAGTGAGTATTGACAACTAAGTTTTTCCATGTAGAAATAAAAAGTCATCTTGACTCACATTTCATTGGCCAAAGCAAACTTATTGAATGTGCTTAACTTGAAAAGGGTAGGAAAATGCAATCCTTTCTTGTGCTGAAACAATGGAGAATGGTTCCAATGTCTGCTCTTTGTGTGGTTATCACAAGAGTACATCCTCATTTTAGTACTATTATCCATAACCCTCTAAAATATTCCCAATGATTATTTCACTCATTGAGTGTTTAATCTGTGCCAGGTATTGTGCTGGCTCTTTCACATGAACTGTTCCTGCAAAACTTCTCTGATGTTGGTTTTAGTTATTTTACTGGTTGTGCAATTCCTGGCATTTGTGTTCTTCCTCCTGGGGTGCATAAAGCTACCTCTGAATGGTTGGTCATTAGATGCAGTTTTTCAGGAGATTCTGAAAGATTACTGGATGAGCCAGGGAAGAGACACACTGGACCTCCAGCTGCTGTTGCTGCTACCACCATGGTCACCGTCTGCAGACTCATGAATCCTCATGTTTACTGAACACTTTCTACATGCCAGACATGGTGTTCTAAACCTGTGAGGCAGGTGCTATTATTTTGCCTATTTTACAAATGAGAAACTGAGGTTCAGAGAAATTGTATTACGGCCCAAGATCATACAGCTAGCAAGTGGTAGAGATGGGGATTCAAAGAAGTCCAGCTTACACCAGAACTGATAGTCTTAACAACCATGCTATACTACTAAAGGAACCAGACAGGAAAGAAAAAGAGATGAGAACTTGGGTTATAATCATGAGATTTAGGATGAATGGAAATAAATGTGAAAAACACTAGAGAAATGAATGCCAATCTAGAATACGAGAATTAAGACTGGGGAAAAAAGAGATTTAAACTGTTTTATAGGCATGAAATTCAAAACACTAGGAAATTAATAGAGCATAAGAGAAAGAGAGGAAATGAACATGAGTATTGGTGTGACACATACAGGGAAAAAATAAAAGGAAGATACAACTTATGGGTACAGGAGGAGAAATGCATTCAGTGTTGGATTTATCGAACTTTCTACACAACTGGGATATTTGTGTAAAATGGCTATTTATTCAGCATGTAAAAGTACAGATCTATGGTATGTACTATAGATATATAATAAATAAATAAGTCCAGTTTCATATATGTTTAGAAATGCATGGATCTAAAAGATACAGACTTGGGCTTCATTCATTTATTCATTAAAGCATGTATTTAAGACCTTCCAAAGCATGTGATAGGTAAAGCAGATGGGGTAGAAGAATTGAGAAAAATAAACATGATCATCAAGAGAATCATATTAGAGAAGGTAAAAGGCCAGATTTGAGAGCATGCCTATGTTAAAGGATATGGAAGGGAGAAAGAGAAATTTGAAATGGGGTAGTTGTCGAGGAAGAAAGAGACCAAAACAACACAAAGTCCCAAAATTTCATGTATGAGAAAGATTTTAGGAAGAAAATCATGAGTGCTCAATAGGGCCAAATGCCACAGAGATGTCAAAAATGTATTTACAGATGTGTTTGGAAGGAAGAAGAGACAGGTTAATGTAGAGAAAGCACATATGTTTATTCTTTTACAAAGTGTGGCAGGAGAGACAAAGCAGGAAGGTGGTCCCCGAGCGGTAATAGGAACACAGGAAGATTTTTTAAGGGTAAGTTTACAAAAGAGGCTAGCGAAGAGAGAGAGAATCTAGAGGTAAGGGGTAGGATTGGGGGAGGTTGGTATTTGACTGAGGTGAGATGGGGTGTCAGGTGGGAAAAAGATGGGTTGAAGGCCAAGAACAGTGCCTTTGTGTGACTTTTTCCAGCAACCTTTCAACTGAAGGGAACCAGCAGCAAATAATGGAAGGGACTCAGAATTGGAGATGAGTATCATGACCATCATTAGGGGAACAAGGTGGTGAGGAACTCAGAGATAGTGCATTTGTTCCTAAGGCTGCCTTAAAAAAGTGCCCCGAACAAGTGTGGTTAAAAAATATAAATGTATTCTCTCTCAGTGCTGGGGGCTGAAGTATGAAGTCAAGGTGTTAGCAGGGCCACGCTCACTCTGAAGACTCAAGGCGAGGATCCTTCCTTGCCTCCATCTTCTGGAGATTGCCAGCCATCCTTAACATCCCTTGGTTTGTAGCAGCATAATTCAAATCTCCACCTCTGTGTTCACCTGGCCTTCCCTGTATGTCTGTTAGCATTTCTGTATTTCTCTCTTCTTATAAGGACATCAGCCATTGGATTCATGGCCCACCCTAATTCAATATGGCCTCGTTTTAACTTGATTGTATCTGCAAAGACCCTATTTCTAAGTAAGGTCATGATATGAGACTTCATGTGGACATGAATTTTAGAGGGACATTAAGCAACCCAGTACAGGTAGTAAGAGTGTCCTTGAAATGACAATTGTAGAATACAGACTGAGGAGTCAAGAAGTGAAAAAGGTGATGATGAATGATAATACCGCAGAGGAGTTAAAGGACCAATGAGGAATCTGAGGTTAAGAGTGAGAGAAGCAGGGATATGAGGGTTTTACTTATTGAAGGAAATTTCAGGATTGGATACTCTGGAGGTTAGGCATTTAGGCAAAGGTACAGAGTAGAAGGACTTAGGTTCTTCATGAATTTCTTATAGTTTCCCTATCCTGCTCAAGAGAAAGATAACATGCAAAGACCAAAGCTTCATGAAGAAGAAACAGAGCAAGTCAGAATGTTCACTATTGTGCTAACCGCCACACCCATATAGCACATACCCATTCATTCATTCAACAAACACTTATGGAGTGCTTAACATTCAACATAAATTATTCCAGGTTCTGGGGTTATAGCAGTGAAACAAACAAGCAAACAAACCCAAATACCTTCGTCCCTGCCCTTATAAAAATTTTATTCTGTAGGGGAAAAGATAATAAGCAAATGTATAAATATATAAATAGAGAATATGTCTCATGTTCTCTCATAGAGGAAACACACCTCAGCCCTAAGGCTGAGCAACTTCCTTAATCTTGTATATATGAATAAGCTCTTGTCTTTGTAGAGCAGTAGATTTTGAGAAATCTTTGTGCAATTCTTTTCTGTGTCCAGAGAGAGTTAAAATATTGCTGGTACCACAATGAAGAAACTGATCAAGAAATCCTTCAGAAATATGCATACATAGAGAGGTGCAGGAGTAAGAGAAAGCAAGACAAAAATGTTAGTAATTTTCTTAGTAACGTATGGCATAGTATACTTTAATTTTCTGCCTCTTAGGTCCACTTTCTTTGCATGGAATCAAAGCATTAAAATAGCAACAGGTGTATGTGCATATAATGAATGGTTGTTTTTCTTTTCAGACAATTGACATTGGCCAATTGACCCTTCTTGTGTTTGTTGCGAAACGTGCCTTCTATGAATACTGAGGCACAGCAGCTATGGGCTCACAGTACTGGGCACCTCCTTGCAGAGATGGAACTGGCATGTGACAGAGTCAGAAGGAACCGTGTATGGTTTGATGGTTGTTTCAGGATCAGACTCTGAGAGCAGAAGTTGCAATGATACAAACACCCTGTTATAGTTAGTGGTGGTACCAGTTCTTCCTCTGATCCATCTCCAGTGTGCACATGAGTGTTGCCCTGGTGGCTTGATCTCAGTCTAGTTCCTTCATGCTCCCAATAATTTTCTACTTTCCTGTGTGTTAACCTTTTAGAATAAATTCTTTTTCTGCTTTGATTCTGTTCACTATCAGCTTCGGTGGCCTATAGCTAAGAAAACTGACATATTAAGTTTCTAGGAACATTTTTCAGTTCTCTTATGTTTAGTCTTTTATTTTTTCAGGTACTTATTGAGAACTTACTATACGCTAGGCACTTTGATGAAAATTGGGGATGTCATGGTAAATAAGGCATATCTTGGCCCAGCTCTTGGAAAATTCATAGTGTGGGACAGAAGGCAGACAAGGAAGTGAGCAATTGCAATAAGATGAACTACATGACATGATAGGGCAAGAGAATACAAAAGGTAGTCTGCTGGTTCTCATCCTAATTCTTACTTGGTGGTTAAGAAGCAAAGGAGCTCAATTAGGCCTGGGGTTAGAGAAAGCAGGGTCCATATTTTGAAGAAAAGAAATTTTGAGAACTAGGTGGTGAGGGACTGTCTTAACCTAGCAAAGAAATGAAGTGGACTATGAGCCATACTGGAGATCCAAGCAAACAAGTACCTCACATGGAGTCCAGACCCATAGACATCAGAACATCAACTAATTCCAGATCCCTTTTCTAGCAGGGCAGAAGCTTCTAATATCGTGTCAGAGGGGTTCTTGTTAATGCTGGGGCTGAGTCTTCTGGTAGTCTGTTTTCACCCTAACATTTATGTTTATCAGATACTACTATTACTATTAGTACTGTGGGTTTACAAGTACTAAACATTGACCACCATGTGCAGGGACAAATATGTGTGATTTTAATTGATCACCTGAGGATTTTGAGATAGGCTCTATTAGACTTCTAACTTCTCACCTTAATCTGTCTTTTATATTCCTGAGCCCATGCAAGATGACATTTCCCAGCCTCCCTTGTGGCTACGTGTGGTCATGTGACAAAGTTCAGTCTTAAGGAATATGAGAGGAAGTAACATGTGCTGTCAGGCCTGAAGCTCTAAGACCATGAACAAGCTTCCTTGATGTTTTGTATCCCTTTCAACAAGCCATAACCCATGGAAACCCAGCCTGTGCTCTACAGATAAAAACAAAGTTCTAGGGGATATGGAGAGCAGAGCAGCATGAATGAAGACCCCTGAGTGATTGTATTTAATGGGGCCACCCACCAATCTGAAATGTTTCCTTCAGACTCTAATATATAGAAGATACAAACTTCTATAGTGGTTAAGTAAACCACTGGGTTAATGACAGGTCTTTGTGATAGGAGCCTCAGCTCAGGTTCAGTTGACATCCTGCCTGCATTCTTGTTCTGACAGGTGTCATGACTGCTCTCTTGTAAATGAGGACGCTGGCCTCAAAGAGAGATGGACTCACCCTCCTCGGTTCACACAAATAACAAACACGATTCAGATCTGCTTGACTGCAGACTTCATGCTCTCGAACACTTTGCTGTCATTGCCTTAGGACTGGCCAGATTACCCAGACTAAGTGTTGTAGTGTTTGCTACTGTGCGAAATTCCAAGGAGGCTAGAGACAAACGTCCTCTACACAATTGCTCACCTGGAGAACACATACAAAGTTAGGCTCTAGTCAACAGGCTAAGTAAAAGGAAGAGATGTTTGAAAGTGTTCCTGTGAGAAATGAAAGAGGCCTCATTAATAAGAACATGTGCCATTTGTTGAGCAGAACAAACAAACAGATTTTTGGCAACGAGATTTACTTCAGAGAAGAAAGGAAGTGCCTGAGGCGGTGAGGTGGGGGGCAGACTGCTGACACACAGATGTGAGAACAAGATGCTTACACCAGCTGTGCACTAAAGAAAGTTATCGCAACTATCAATTTTCTATTTTTGTTTTAGTAATTTATCAGTTAGAATTATCGCACTGTGAGAGCCTTGTAGTGGAGACTGCAGTTTTGAAAATGCGAGAACCAGTTTTAGCAAATGTTCTGAATACACACACAGGCTCACACTCAATATGTGAGGAGAAACCATACAAAGGACAAAAGTCAGTTCTGTGTGTTTTGTGCATCCTTGGCCCCCATTACTTTGGCTTCGAATTATGCCTGTTCATGAAGAACAGGTGTTTGAAATAAAATCAAGGGGAAAACCACTATGAATTCAGTCCCTCTAAAGACATTGCAAGAATTTCTAAAATTACTCTTCTTAGACAAATTGTTCCCACAAGCCCAGACTATTTTTTATCTTGAGGGTGCACAGGGGATACTAAATCTTCCTGCCCACATAAACTCGTTTTCAGATGGGCCAGAGATTCCATTTATCATACATGCAGGGCTGGGGCTGCTCACGCCACATTAAAGGTTAAAGCTGAGAAAGTTGGGGAGACACTGCCCTGCCCTAGTGTGGGGAGGCTGTGTCCACAGACACTGGGGGTGCTTTTCTATGTAGCAATGGACAAAGATGAGCAGGCTTGTCACTGGCTTACATTAAAATGCCTAGATTTCAAGTGAAAACGTTTAAACTCATTTGTGTAAATGGAGACTTTCAAGATGAAGAGATTAAAGGATTTAAGGACTAGTGAGTTCCAAGGGAGTGTGTGTGTGTGTGTGCGTGTTTAAATACATTTATATATATATATATATACACACACATATTTTTACATATATAAAGGTTTTTTGTTAGATATGTACAAGTGATTTAAATGACTTAAAATTGTAGAAACATTTTTTCAGTGGCTTCTGATCCACAATATAATTTAATAAATATATTTCTCAGTGCCAGATGCCAGCGGCTGGCACCTGCTTACGCTGATATCAAGTTTACTTTGCAGAATGGAGTTTTCTTTGGAGCTGAGGGAATTCTATGTGCAAGAAAACCTTTCCCAATTCTTCATAAATATGCCAAGAGAGTTTTCTTCTGGACCAAGGAAATCAGAATGAGGCAGACCTCAAGGAAGAAAGCCAAGTTCATTCATTAGCAACTTCATAAACACTTTAAATGGCAAATTTATAGCTGGCGTTTTGTCACAAAAGATTTTGGAAGTGTGTTCTTTTCCTACAATTAGAGCTGGTGTCATTGGTCTTAGCCTTCAGCTGATCAGATGGGAGAATGTAATCAACTCCTCAAACCTGGCTTTAGTCAAATCTAGACAACATAAATTATGGGATAAAGACATCATCTTAGATTACCTTTCAAAAATTGACAATCAAGACAGGGAAGATTAGAATTTTATCTACCAAATTAGTTGCATTCATCTCTTGAACTGAGGCTGCCAATGTGTCAGAAATCAAACTGATCACAGCCAAGATATATTGAAAGAAGTAAAACCCGAGGGGGAATGAAAATGCATTCAGCCAAAGGAAGCAAATACAAATAATAATGGAAACCGACATCTTTTAGTTAATTTCTAGTAGGGAATTGCTTCTTTGCCAGGGTACTAGGTATATGCACATTTGTGTCAAGTTTGAACATCTTAAAGATTCTGAATTTAGGGATACTAAATCCTCAGGGCTTTTGGTGAGGACAAAATGGATTTTTAGTGCAGGGTCAGAATCTTTCAGTGATGGTGCATCTCTTATTTCCACTCAAGAAAGGCACTGGTGATGGTTGCAATTTTTATCCTTATACCAAGAAGTACCCAGAAAAGAAATTGAGAACTCAAGAAAATGGATGACAGGATGGTTTACCACCTGATTTTTACAATCAAGCCAGCCAAATCCAGGAGAATGCAAACTACCCTTCAATTTTTAAATTTAGTTCTTATACATGAAGCTAATTTTGGTTCTTATACATGAAAGAGCCACTATACCACTCTAAGTTACTAACTGCATCATGATAAGAGTATGGTAAAATATTTGATTACTTCTAGTCACAAGGACCAATGAGTGGCCTTCACTTTATTGTCCTTCTTGCCCAAACTAGAGCCACTTCACTGGCTAGAGATAGGGAAAGCCTGGCCACGAAATGTAATGATTATGGTAAATTCTATTGGCCACACTTCTGAGTGCACTAGAGCAGGGCTTTGGTTACTCTTGCCTGTTTCCTAGGGGACACCTATACGTAGGAAATAAACCAATTTTAGTGACTTCTTGTATTAGTGTTCTGGGGCTTCTGTGACAAAGTACCATAGACAGGGTGGCTTAGACAATAGAAGTTTATTGTCTGATGGTTCTGGAGTCTAGAAGTCCAAGGTCAAGGTGTTGTTGGGACTTGTTCCTTCTAAGGTCCCTGAGGGAAGATCTGTTCCATGTCTCTCTCATGGCTTGTAGATGGCCGTGCTCTCCTTTTATCTTCACATTGCCTCCCCTCTATGTGAATCTCTGTGTCCAAAAATTCCCATTTTTATGAGAATATTGGTCATATTGGATTAGTACTCCTTCTCCCAATGACCCCATGTTAAATTGATTACTTTTATAAAAATTCCATCTCCAAATTATGGAAAGAGTGCAAATGTCCATCAATTGATGAATGGATAAAGAAGATGTGGTGTACATATATAATGGAACACTACATGGCAATGAGAAAGAATGAAATCCTGCCATTTGCAAAAATATGGATGGAACTGGAGGGTGTTACACTAAGTAAAACAAGTCAGGGGTGCCTGGGTGGCTCAGTTGGTTAGGAGACCAACTTCAGATCAGGTCATGATCCCACAGTTTGTGAGTTTGAGCCCTGCCATTGGGCTCTGTGCTGACAGCTCAGAGCCTGGAGCCTACTTCAGATTCTCTGTCTCCCCCTCTCTCTACACCTCCCCTGCTCACGCTCTGTGTCTCTCTGCCTCTCAATAATAAATAACTGTTAAAAAAATTTTAAACAAGTCAGTCAGAGAAAAGCATATCATATGTTTTCACTCATATGTGGAACTTGAGAAACTTAACAGAAGTCCATTGGGGAAGGGAAGGAGAAATAATAGTTTGAAACAGAGAGGGAGGGAAACCATAAGAGATTCTTAAATATAGAGAACAAACTGAGGGTTGATGGTGGGGGAGAGGGAAAAATAGGTGATGGGCATTGAGGAGGACACTTCCTGGGATGAGCACTGGGTGTTGCATGTAAGCAATGAATCACGGGAATCTACTCCAAAGCCAAGAGCACACTGTATATACTGTATGTTAGCTAACTTGACAATAAAGTATATTTAAAAAAAAATTGTCTCCAAATAAGCTCACCGACTGAGGCACTGGGGTTAGGACTTCCACATATGAATTGTGAGGGGATGTAATTCAACTCATAAACTTATTATATATATATCTAGTTGTCTGGGTGTCCACCTCCCCTACCCCCCATACCCCCACCCCTACCAATATAATCTCAAGTCCTCAGAACAGTTCTGCAAAGCTGGTGTCATCGCTTCATTTTATCTACATTTAAGTCTCAGAGGGAAAAAAAGGAAATTCCTCCAAGTCACCAGGCTAATAAGTGAAGTAGGAAGAATTTGAAGCCAAGTCTTAGTGATTATAAGACCATGGTCTTTCCACTCAATGATATTGTTCAAGCAGTGTTCAGTGAGCACCAATGAGTGTCAAATGCTGTACTAGGCACCAAGGAATTCAGAGATCATGAAAATTCCTCTTATATTTAAGGACTACATATTCACACTGGGAAACATTTTACTCCACGAAAGCTCAAGGGGTAATCCAGTTCTTCCATAAAGTCTGTAATCATACAGCATGCATGTAAATAATACAGGGCCTTTTTGGTGGGCCTACGTGTTCGATGTTTTTGATATCTTCTCCATTGCTACAGTACAACCCCACTGGAATGCATACAAATCCCAGTGCCGATTACACAACTGGCAAAATGACAGGGATATGTTTATGAGACGCCTAAAACAGGAATACCAGGGAAAAGATAAACATGTAGTTTTGATGAGCTTATCTAAAATTTTATGATAAGAAAATCTAGAATTAATCTATTTTTAATTTCAGTAGATAGGATTGTTTTGTGTTTATGGTGTAGTATTTTTTAATGTATTGCTTCAGTGTTTACGGCCTCAAACACTCAGTCAAAAGCTCTGGGGAACTCTTTCTCTCCTTCCATTTTTATTTCCAACTGCCAAAGCTGTGGAGGCTGAGTGAGGATTGTTTTTATGAATAGATGCAATGAATTAGAAACAATGAATTGAGAACAATGACTTATATATAGTGACTTTTTCATCCTTTTCCTTTCATGACATAAACCACTGTGTATAGTATCACACTTATTCTTTCATGTTATTAAATTTCTTGTCAAAATCTTCCTTAAACCACAGAGACAAAGATGAATTCGCCCTCTGTGAGTTGGAGCAGTTAAATTTACTTCTCCGACACACTGCACGTTGATTTAGAGCTAATCTGTCTGCTTTTTATTGGCTCCATGTAAAACATTGCTTTTCTTGTTTTTTTTCTTTCACTCTTCATTGTCTTGTAGAAATATGTAATTTCAATTTATACCCTAAGAAATTAGTCTGTCTGAGAAAAATCCAGGAAGACTTTTATAAGAAAAGAGAAACATGCACTACTTACATGCTTTTGGATGTCCACCATGTAACAGCAGGATGGAAGGAAGACAATCTGAAGGAGGAAGAGGGTAATAATCAATACTTGATAGTAACTCCAATAAAAAGGAAAAGCCACGATCTGGACACAGTTAGCAAGGGGACGACCTGCTCCATTTACTATTCATCTGTGTTAAAGTCCAGCCTTCCATTCCATCAAAGGTATGAATATTCAGTTTAGACTCATGATACCACATTTGATTCCTCTATTGGTTTTACTAATGAACAGATATGTTGTAGATGTTTAGGAATAAAATAAAAGAAAAGCATCAGTAATCTTGGAAAACCGATTTGGGTTTATTAAGATACCAGTCCCAGAAATGAATTTCATTTTCTGATAGTTGCTAAGTATGTGACGTGGGCAAATAATAGCCTGTTTCAGTGAAAGATCAGTCTTAGGCTTCCAGGATCTCCCTTTGAAGACATTCAAATCTGGTAATGGTACAGTGAGGTGAGTTGTCACTACTTTGGAAAATGATATTTAAAGTTGATTTTTTAATTTATGTCAATTTGTAAGAATTCTGTGGTGCAATCACAGAATCTGAAAGTAGTGTTTTCAATTCAACATTTTAATTCAATAAGTATTTATTGATAACCTACCATGGGGCAGGCACTTGGGCTAGGCACTGGTGATGTCATCGGTATCAAGACATAGTCTTGAACTTACACTTTAGTGGGGGAAATCCAAGGAAAAAGAGAGCACTAACCATAGGAAGTGATAATTCTATTCCCTGCTCTGCTCTGCTACATGGTACCTACTATATGACAGGATTAAGGTTCTGTATGGTGCTATAAGGGCACTGAAGAGAGACAGAGTGTCTGTGTAATAGAAGCTTAGGGAAGATATTATAGAGAAAAATGGCGTTTTGAATGAGAGATAAAAGATAACTAAAATGGAACCAGATACAATGCAAGGGTGAGTGTGACAGAACATCCTCAAAGAAAGATGTTCCAGGGAGAAGAACAAGCATATACAAAATTCCTGAGTCACATCAACGACTTGGATAAAAACGGAAGAGGCCAGTATAGTGGAAGCTGGTGTTGCCTTTCTAATATTCATGGTAAACTGATTCCACTGCAAAAGACTGAGGGTTTTGTGCAATGACCACATTTCTAGGAGTTGGACCTGATTAGTTACATCAGTCCTAGACATCTCATATTATTTGCCAATGATTGGTTGGGACATCCTTCAGTTCATGGCATTTCTCTAATTGAGGGTTTGAGAGGAGGTGAGCCAGTGGGGGTACAATGGGGCTTTTTCTGGGGACTTCCAAGAAATTATAATTGGAACAGAAGGTGTATCCTGTCTTATATGTGACTGTGGGAGCATTTAGCCTCAAGTGCTCTGGCAAGCATCTCATGACTTATAAGGAGGAACAGTCTTAGAGGAAGCTGACGTGATTGCTGAGGAAAGAGTGCAGAGCCCGAGTCCTTCAGAACATAACACAAACATTCAACTCCAAAGCACGCTCTACCTCTGCAGTTGTTATTATGAGCCAATAGCCTCCTTTGTGGCTTAAACAAGTTTGACTTGACTTGTGTTTCTTGCAGCTGAAATATCTTTAAAAGTGTTTGATAATCATACTGACAGATAAATGAAAATTAGGAAAGACAGGAAATAATTGAGGTCAAAATAATAGGATTCAAAGGGGTTTTAAAGGGGGAGGTGATAGGCTTGAACAAATGAGAGATTCAACAGGGATAAATATAAAGCTTTTTGATTACGTGTGTGTGTGTGTGTGTGTGTGTGTGTGTGTGTGTGTGTGTTAAATTATAAAAAATGGTATAGAGGAAGTTCAGATGTTATCTGCAGTTTGTATGAAGAATACTCAGGTTTAGCGTCAGTATATGTAATACAAATTTGTCCTACAAATTAACTGTATGACAGGGATACCAAAATATACAACCAAGGTTGAATATTGCACAGATCAAAACACCTAAAGTAGTTTGAAGCAAATTAGACTTTAAAAAGAAACTATTGAAAACATGTAATTCAAAAGTGATAGTGATGTATTGTGGGCTTTCAGGGTCTTCACGATCAATGATATTAAAACTATAAATAATGATGTACTTCTACACTTTTACAAATAATTTCTAAAGACATGTTCAAGTTCTAAATTTTTATTCAAAGTCAAGCTTCATTCATTAAGGACTTATTTACATGAGTCTTATATAAAGGACATTTACATTGACCAACCAATTTTATTCTCTATTCATGTTATGAATGAATCTATAAATGGTTTGGTCTACTTGTGTTTGCTCTACAATCTCGAATCCTCCCAATAATGTTCAGAGGCACTTCTCTCAACCCTGGCTGCACTTTAGAATCACTAAATTTTAAGTATAGATGTTTAAGCCTTGCCCCTAGAAGTTCTGATTTAACGGACTATTAATATTGTTGAAAAGCCCCCTAAGGGATTCTAATGTATAGCCCAGGAGAAGATAGTGGTCCATGGGATCAAGGTTAACCCCATTAGCATGGTATTTCTTGGTTTTCAAAATAGGTTCAAATCTATCAAGCTTCAGAGTCCACTTCCCTTATCCTGTATATCTTATATTCAGTTATTATCACTTAAAAATTTTTTTTAATGTCTTTTTATTTCTCAGAGAGAGAGAGAGAATGGGGGAGGGGCAGAGAGAGAGGGAGACACAGAATCTGAAGCAGGCTCGAGGCTCTGAGCTGTCAGCACAGAGCCCAATGTGGGGCTCAAACTCACCAACTCTGAGATCCTGACCTGAGCTGAAGTCAGCCACCCCACCGACTGAGCCACCCAGGAGCCTCTCAGTTATTATTTTTTAAAAATACCGTTGTCATAATAGTATCTTGAGTAATCTCTCAGGTTTCCTTTCCAATCTTGAAGTAGGAACAAGCTGGAAATATGCAGATCCATTACTGCAAAATCACTCACAATCCTATTCATCTTTGCTGTTAGTATATAGACAAGCACACCAAATTATTCAGTTTCCTGACTCTCATGGGGTTTTGAGTTGGCCATGTTATACTGTTTTGCTAATGAAGTCAGAGTTCCTGGGAAGATATTCTTTCCAGAAATAAAGGCAAAATCTCATCAAGACATAAAAATAACTTGTCTCTTTGCACTCCCCCATGCCTGAAATACACACATGAAGCCTAATGCAGCAGCGAGCTTGTGATCATGAGGTAAACAATGTCAAGATGAAAGCCTACGGATTAAAGTTGGAAAGATAGAAAAGCCTGTATACCTGTTGATGTCAATGAAACTGCTATGTTGTTGCTGAACCACAAACTGATTGCCATACCAAAAACTATTTTTAAGCCATTATTGTAGGTTTTTCTGTGATTTGCAGCAAAATGTATTCCTAAATAAAATTACTATGATTATATTTTGAACTCTTTGATTCATGAGATTATTGAAAATAAATCCAATCACTTTTAAATAGGGACTATCCAAGACAATTTTGGTTTTAGAATTGAATAAAAACAATACACTATATACAATGATTATTTTATAATCAACAGAAATTATACTTATCAGCTGGGTAGGAACAACACTGGAATCACAATTTGGGGATGTCCAGCAAAATTTTGTTTGTCTTGTTTTTTAAAGTGGCTTTAGAAAAATGCTTTTCTTTAGTGTCCATATTTTTTACATCTTTGCCACAGCTCTGTCAATCTTTTCACCCCTTCATTCATTTATGGAACCAATGTGGCTCCTCAGGTCTATAAAATGGTGGTATCTAAATAATTCATTCAGGATTAATAAGCCTTTTAAATGAACATGATTTTGGTTATTCATGGGTTGCATAAATTCATAAATGGGCACAGGTCTTTCTTGCAAAGGATGCACAATGTATTTGTCATTCAGGAATATTCCTCTGGTGAATTCAATTAAAATGTACTCAGTGTTCAGGGCTTGTTGAATAATGAGAAAACTGATGCCTGAAAATTTAGATATTTGGAGTGGAAAAGTGTATATTTAAAATGTTTTTATTATGCAGGTCCACTTTAAAATCCAATGGCTAAATTCTATAATCTCATGGATTTTGAAGCCCAAGTATGCCTTTCTTTTTTAGTAATGAGGATGGGTCTATAAAGCATTTATGACAAAGTTCAAAATCTAAGGTTAATACAAAAGGGTTTGAAAGCAATCACCAGGTGAGTAGAAATTTAGCGTAGGAAATGAAAGGCAAAGATGGGAAAATAAAATGAAGAGGAGCAGTGGGCAGAAAGGGATTTGAAAGGAACATTAATACTTCGCATAATGAAAAAGAATATATAGGTAGATGATAGCGAAAATGGTAATGGTGAAGAATAACTGATGGAGTTACTTCAGTCTACGCTGGAGAAAATTGATAATAAATAAAAGTCAGTTGGCAGATCTGTGGGTGTTCTGGACTTTTAAAAGACCAATAAATCAAGTGCTTGTAATGTAAATTTCAGGAGGAGAAAGGCACGTGGGGCCTGCATCTAATTTCCCAGTCTTCAGGAAAATGCATGTCATGTCTATTGCAAAACAAAAACAAATCCAGGAGAGCTATTTCACATACACCAGTGAAAATAAAGATCAACAGAAATTGCCTTCTAAAAATATTTTTAGAGGAATTTAAAAGCGACGAGGCTCTCATTATTTCCATTTCTCCACAGATTGCCAATGTGCATCTATTATTTTACGCTCTTTTCCTTTCAGTAAATGCTAATGAGGGAACTATATGCATATGCATAATCTGGGCAGAGCTACATATGCGAGATGATGCTCTATGCATTAATTTGCCAGCTTCATTTCTGTCAGCCTCACATATTTGAAGAGCTGGAAGAGAGTTCTGGAGGAGGAGATTTTACCCAATCACCACGAGAACTAAAGAAGTCAGGTCATTTTTTAGGATAATTACTACCACAAGATGATGGAACTGGCCAGAACTCTGAAAACCTGTTCATTGACCCTTTGGTAACCATGCCACTCTCAAAAACCAACACTGTTTTTGGTTGGGTCTTCCTACGACAGCTGGATCACATGTTCTCCTCTCATTATCTCTAAGAATTTTGCCCATTTCTTGCACACAAATAAACATTCTGAGTAATAATTTCCAAATTATCAAGGTGACAAAATCCATGCCAGAGAGAAGAAACAAGTACCTGAGACAACCCTGAACAGGCAGTTTTGGCAAATAAATTTGGCCATAATTCTATGGAATACAACATCAAATATAATTGAATTCCATTTTTGAAGAGCTATCCGGTAGTGATAGCATTCAATATCAACTAATTTTTCAAATTCCCTGCATGTGTCATTTTCCCAAGTAGTTACATTTCTTGGACAACCTGGGTTCAAATCCCAGGTTCCCCATGTACTAGATATCTGACCTCAGGCAAATGAATTGACCAAGAGTTTTGTCTTCTGCAAAATGAAGGTAATAAGGTAGTGTGGCTACAGGATTTGAATGATGTAATGAGTCTATGGCACCTGCACTCTGACATTTTCGGAGTACCCCAAATCATGTGTGACCAAATCATGTGTTAGGTCACGTGATACAGATGAGTTGCAAGTAATGAAAGATATAGCCTGTACCTGTAAATGATGGGACAGAGTATATTGGGTTGTTATTGGTTATTTTCCTTATAATATTCAGCTACATGGACTGGTGTAAGATTGGAATCAGGTCTGGGTGGAGTTATCCCTGATCACATATGTCTGGTAGTGACCACTTCATGAGGAGAGAATCTATGAGATCCTGAAGGGGAAAAGCACAGGACTGTATGAGATAAGGGTAGGGCCTGAGACTATCACACCCAAGAGTATTTGATTTTTTTAGGTAATTTCAATTTTAATGGCTGACTCGTTTTAACTACTCTTCCAGTATATTGAGAATGATAAAGACAGTAAAGTTTTAGAGCTTGTGGCAAGGCTTTGCTTAATTCACAACAACTGTACCAATAAATGTGTTTTTCTATCACGGTAAGTTCGAATGTCCCAGATGAGGACATAATTGGCATGGGAACTTCAATGACTTCAGCTCTAACAGGGCACTGAGGAAATTTTGGGAAAGTTTTAGAAAAATCAATCCGGAATCTTATAGGTTCTGCTCTAGTTATTTTTGCCAAAGTGTGAAGAAGGGTGTTTTGCCTATGGAGTTTCTGGAAACCCAGCTAATACCACAAGGCTGTTTTGAATCATATACAATGTAGGTATATTACTACCCACAATAGCATAGCATACCCACAATAGCATACTACCCACATTCATAGTGTGTAGAATTTTCTGCAACTTCTAAAAATAATCCTTCTGTAGTATGTTCTATCTGGCAGTTCCATTTGCTAAGTAGATTAATACCTATTACATCTGCAGAAGCTGAGTCACAGAAGAGAAAGAAGTGTTTTTCTAATAAGAGTCCCAAAGTAACAATTTTAAGTTGGGACAGTAAAAGGACTTAGGAATATTAGAAATTCCCAGGATTTAAGTGGCGGGAGTGCTCTGAGGGATTTGATCTGCTATGGCAGGGGGATTGAAGGTGTGTGGAGAGGTGTTGTATGAATAAGAAAATTGTGTTGTTGTTCATTTGTACTGGTAGACAACTCACCACAGAGTTTACAGAAAGGACAGGAAATACTGGGTTCTTATATTTCCCTTGAAGCAGCATTATTAAATAGATTTGGACAGCTGTCTTTTTGTTTTCCACTAAGTGATGTTGGCTCTTCCAAGGACTCTTTTGTTTGCAATATCTACAAGTGTCCTTATTTACAGTTTCTTGGCTGTTGGAGAATAGAGAAACCTTTGTTTTATTGGGGGGCCAGTTTTATCTGCAGAGCCAGATGTTTGTGTTGATTTCCAATGTATTCACTTTATAGGACTTTTTGAAAATATTTAGCCACATGTAGGAGATCTTCTAAATTGGTAATTTCCCACTCCAGTTATTTTTCTGACTATGGTCCCTCTTCAGGCCTTCATTTTGAGTCTATTACCAAAGAGAGAACAAGGCTCCTTTGACTTCCACTGTTGAATCCACCCCAGAATAATGGTTGAAAGTTACCAAACATCTATTTTTAAACTTCCTTATTTACTTATCTTTATTTTTATTTATAATTTTGGATCTTTGACTAATGGCTCTTAAGGGAAAGGCTTTTCGACTTTATATAGTGCATTCTCTATAGAGTCTTTCCTCTCTTTTCAACCATTTTCTCTGTCTTGGGAGTTTGCAATTTAGTGAACTAGTTTATTCAGATATAGTACCCCAGAAAAGCACATATCTTACAAAATTTGGAATTATATACCAATATTTTTGGTGTAATTTCTTAAGGTATAGTAACTATACCCCATAACTCAGCTCTGAACTGGGTTTACATTCTACCTGTAGAGATACTCCTTCTTGTGTAGCAATTTTAAGGGAATATTGGCAATGTGATTGTTTTTAAAGTCCAGAATCTTTCTTCTATCATGAGCTATTTAAATGGTATTTCTTCTAGAGTTCTCACTAGACTGTAGTCAACAGGCTTGCCATGGTGTCTAGGATGTGAGGAACAGTGATGTTTTCTCCAAAGTATAGTCTTATTTCTTCCATCTGTCACAAGTTTCCTAACTCTTGGTGAATTTGAATTACCACAAATTGTGTCAGTTTAGGGAAGATAAAAATGACCAATGAAATGAATTAGCTTTTCTAATTTAACAATTTTGTACCCAATCACCATCCCTTATTCAAGGGGCATTCTCTGTTTCTGCTCCTATAGTATAACAGTCTAAGAGGTTGAGGGCAAATCAATTTTCTCCCTGTTTATCTCAATGGATGATCTCTTTTCTGAAGAGATTTCCAGCCTAATATTGAGGACTGGCAATGGGAATGGGGAAAAAATTCCTTTTAAAAATCTATAAACTGTAAATCTTTCTGAAAATCAATAAAATTAATCTAAAGTATATGTCAAGGTTCTAAATAATTGTTAAAATATACAATCATAAATGTGGTCAAATCTGCTGGTCACTCTCTCCTCCAGACCTCTTGATACCTTCTACTGAGAGGCAGAAAGGAAAACAGTTGACTTGAGGTAAATTACAAGTTTGAAAGAACGTGACTTATGACTGTAGGGCTCTAATTCTCTGTAAGCGTTTTTAGGAAAATGGGCTTTAGCCATAGGTTCCTTCTAGGGTTTGCGGACTCCTGAAATGTGTATTAATGCTCCATACCTTTTCAGCTTCCCTTCCTCAGATGACAGAGCCATTTAGAGTTTGCAATTTTCCACCTATTACTTCAAATGTGCTTTTTCCCTGTTTGGGAACACTTCCATTCCCTTCCCCCCTTTCTTTTGCCCCACTGTCCAGTTAACACAATTCAAGGGTCAGATCTCATCTTAAATAGACTTTCCTTTGTTATTAAGACTCTAAGAATCTTGTTCTCTGAGTTTGTTCTCTACTACCTCTGCATTGATACCCCAGCATCTTGGGTGTAATGAATGCTCAAAAAGTATGTGTTGAATAGTAACTAATACTATAAGTAATGAGTGCTAAGATAAAAAAACAGAAGTTGAGAGTTTATCTATGGGTACTGCCACATTAAGGTTTTTGCCAACGGCAAACTATCACTCAAATGGCTTTAAAAGGAAAAATGTCACCAATATTATCATTCAGATTTAATAGTGTATTCCAAAATAGATTATAAAGTGGAATATGTGTATTCAAAGTAATGAATTGGTGGTATACAGGTTAGGGGATGTCTGTAGGAGCTTTTAAGGAATTTATACATATTTAAACCAGGAGGGGGATAATTTTTAAATTTACTGCAATTATTTATGGAACACAATTTATTTATACGATACCATAGAATGAACTAGAATAATTAAACAGATATTTTACAATATTTGCATGCATAATATATGCCAGACATTATGTAATAATTGGAGGCAGAATGATAAATGGATGAATGTAATGGGTAATCCAGCAACTGGTTAATATGAAAACATTTTAAACTCTACCTCCCTCGACCATCAACCAATTACTTTGCACAGCAAGTACAAGTCATAGACCACAAAGTAAGTAAATGTAAGAACTGGGAATGTTTTAAGCTTTTGGAACTTTAGTGTTTTAGGACTTAATGTCTATGAAAGATGCTATTTTTTAAGAGGAAAAATTAATTTCAATAAATTCAGGAATCCCTTATTCCCTTCCTTTCTCTCTGGGTTTGTGTCTGAGTTCCAGCAGGTTTCTGCCATGGCAAGGCATATTCTTTATGGTTGGGGTGAGCACAAGCTTGTTTGGGTCAATAGTCTATCAACATTGGCATTTGCTGATAAATTCTCATTCCTATCTGGACTTTGGTCTCCCTTTTTTTTTTTTAATTTTTTTAACGTTTTATTTTATTTTTGAGACAGAGACAGACAGAGCATGAACAGGGGAGGGTCAGAGAGAGAGGGGGACACAGAATCTGAAACAGGCTCCAGGCTCTGAGCAGTCAGCACAGAGCCCGACGCGGGGCTCGAACTCACAGACAGTGAGATCGTGACCTGAGCCGAAGTCGGACGCTTAACCGACTGAGCCACCCAGGCGCCCCTGAGTCTCCCTTTTTCAACTGCGGGGTGTTTTCAAACCCTTCTGCTCGCTGTCAGCGGCACATGGTAAACCATCTACCATTCCTGCACTATATTGACTGGTGGGAATCTCTACTCCCATGCTCCTGGCCCTCCCAAATTCTGCTGTAGCCATGGAAGCTATCTGAAGAGGTCTCAGTTTCATTTGCCTAGATATATCTTGCAGAAATTTTGTCTATACCCACGCCATTGTTGAGCGGGGAAGACGATATCTGGCCAGGGTTGGGGCTTTACGTACTATATTAGGACAGAGTTGAGCTCTTTTCTCAGACATCAACATAATGTCATGTGAACGAGACAGAAGTTAATTTCTCCTTCATGCAAAAATAGGGAAGGTGGTTCTGTGCTAGTGTCATGGTTGAAGGCTGATAAGGTGCATTCAATGTATCATTATCTAGGCTTCTTTTACTTTCTTGCTCTGTTATACTCAACCTGGGACTTCTATCTTGTGGTCAAGTTTTTGCCTTTTTTTTTTTCTTCAGCCAAGGAGAAGAAGGGGAAAAGCCACATTTACTCACCCATTGTGGCCATTAATACTTGCCATTTCTGTTACTAAAGAAAAGAGGAAACAGATATGGTGTGTGTGTAGGGGGTAACCAGGAGAATCTGCTATACAAGGCATGGGGGCCTTATCATCCTCTTGTAGGTTTTCTAGGTCCCCGACGTGGGATCCAGTCTCAGGGTCCAGGGCTCCTTCTTAAAGCCCATGCCTGTCCAAGTTCTTTATTACTACCCAGTTCTCCTCCCATTTCAGCAGCCCATGATATTGTTATTGTGACAGGAGATAGGGAGAGAGAGGGACGGGTCAGGAAGCCTTCTGTCATGGAGTAGTCATCTTTTGTCATAACAATCATTATGTGTCTTCAAAGCCAAAAGTTAAAAATCAATTGTCTTAGGTTATTCTGAGTCATCCCTTTCTGCGGTCTCCAGAATAAAATTCTTAGGCTAGAGCCTTAACAGGAGATGCCCAAGAAGTAACAAGAAACACTGGAAACTAAAAACATATTGGACAAGACAACAAAACAAACAAAAACATGATCTGATTGCAAATAAATAACCTGACTCTCATTTTTAATAACCTCAATTCTAAATTCTGGTCCTGGTGCTCTCAATTAACTTTGACAACTTTCCGTGTTTTCAGTCTTTTCTTAGATAATTGTTTGTATAAACAGAGGACACAGGGACAATTAAAAAAAAAAAGTGACTAAGTCTGCTGTACGAGAGCAAAACAGACAACTACCAGAAAAGAGCTGTTTAATTGCAAAGTGTTTCCCTGGGAGAGAGTTTTTTTTCCCCCATGGACGGACAGTCTTTCCTTCAAAGTCTAGGCAATGCTTGGGCCACCTGGGCAGCTCGGTCAATTAAACATCTGACTTCAGATCAGGTCATGATCTCACAGTTCCCAAGTTCAAGCCCTGTGTCGGGCTCTGTGCTGACAGCTCAGAGCCTGCTTCAGATTCTGTGTCTCCCTCTCTCTGTGCCCCTCCCCAATTCATACGCTCTCTCTCTGTTTCTCTCTGTTTCTCTCTGTCTCTCTCAAAAATAAATAAGCATTCAAAAAATAAAGCCTAGGCAATGCTTAAATCTGGATTAAAATGTAAACTTTCATAATAGGAATATAATTTGAAACACTTCAATTAGTTTATATATTAGTATGTCCCAGAGATATTTCTTGTTACACACTTTTTAGCAAATATCTAATTAGAGTAGCTGAATGTATGTAACAAAAGTTTGTCTTCATTATGTCAGATGGGCCTGGTATGGTAAAGTTCCCAGGGCTTGTTGAGAATAATCAGAAATCATACTTTATTACTATATTCCTCTTGTATTTATTGTAATGGAATTTCAAATGTGCCTAATAAGTGCTTCAAATGTATAAAACTGCTGTAAATAGTTATTTTTCTAACATGTCCTCAAATTAAATCCTTGGCCATAAATGGCAGCTGGTTTTTTAATCAGAAATGATGACAAGGTCTAATCTCAGAGACAACAGGCTTTTGACTCAAGGGTAATTTAATAAAGGTTATTTCTCTGTTTGCTGATTGTGCGGTGCATTGTGCTTGAGATGTTAGTCCTATCTTTTTACTTAAGAACTGCTGTCAAGGGACAACTCATAAAAATAGAATTTCATTAGCATCAATCGCAACAATTCACTCAGCGAGCTCATACGCCCAATTCTGTCTGACTATCCTCTGTGTCACAAAAATGGCTTCCCAGCTCTGATTTTTATAATGAAGACTTAGCCAAATCATCTCCCAGTTAGATCATTCTGCATACAGAGTGGGATTTAATGCATTTGGAGTGAAAATAATACTACTGGAAGGGGCATTAGTGATCAAAAAGTCCCACCTGCTGGTTTTACAGATGACCAAACAGAATTTAGATGACTGGTTGAAGGTTATGCAGCTATGCTATGTGTGTTTCAAATTCAATTATAATGAAAGTGAGAAGGTATGTGTCAATAAGTACAACCGTTCAAAGCTTAGATTTAAAATCATATCCTAAATGTGATGGAGTTGCATCTCCCTTGGGTGTTATAATATAAAAATATTAAGATGAAAATCATATACAGTCAATTACCATTATCTTGCACCTGACTTTTCAACATTGCCCTCAATGGAGTGCTTGGTGCCACGGCTTCGTAATTTCTGTTCTATATATTCTTGGTAGCATGCTGCAAGATTTGCTGTAGCCACATTTATGCACCGCACTGGAAACTGATAAGGAAATTCTCAACGTGTCTAACACAGCCAGTTTTCTTCCAACACTGAAATAGACCTTGATTTCTTCAGCTGAGCACCAGATGGTGGAGCTGACTCACGTTGAGGGGCCACAGTGTACGAATGATGCATATAATGAGTCCTCCAGTTCACACTCAGTACGGTGCAATTACTACACTATGAGTATGAGTTTCCATAGGGACTAAAACATACTTAGGGCACAGCAGTCTCACATCTCCCTCTCTCATGCTCACTCAGTGTAAGCCATGTGCTTCTTGAAGGAAATTGTCTGCATTATTTAAATGATTTCTCTTTTGCATCATATAAACTATTTCTGTCTTTTGCTTTGTTTTTCTCCGACAGGACAAATAAAAATGTTTAAGTTGATAGAGTTAAATGAGATGTCACAATTCCAGCATATATCTGTATAATTCCAGTGTTATTTGGCCACGTTGTATTCAGTTCAATACACATTTATTAGGGGCCTCCTGTATGGTTGAGGCATGCATCATTTACGTAAAATCTCAAGACTACACAGGGAAAGACTCATGTAAAGTAGTGCATCAGGTATAAGCCCTCATCTTTTTTTTTAAAAACATTTATTTTTGAGAGAGAGAGCACACGTGGGGGAGGGGCAGAGAGAGAAGGAGATGCAGAATCCAAAGCAGGCTCCAGGCTCCGAGCTGTCAGCACAGAACCCGATGTTGGGCTCGAACTCACAAACCGCGAGGTCACGACCTGAGCCGAAGTCAGACTCTTAACTGACTGAGCCACCCAGATGCCACTAAGCCCTCACCTTTATGCCTCTGATTCTTGTATCTAATTCTTCTATCCCTTAGGGTACATAAAAGGAGTGATGTATTATTTGAGGGAGAGTGATGGTGACTGTGAAGGCAGGAAAGTAGAGGTCCTCTTGGTGAAGGTATAGAAGACCAAAGGGATTTACAGTCTGTCTTGTATCTTTTATACCTGGTTATATTCAGTCATTTGTATTCTTTCATTGTGCTATAGACACTTCTGATCATTTTCTAACATTTTGAGTGAGACAGTGCTGGGACTCCAGCCTCACAAGCACCAAGAGATGTGTTACCTCCCTTTTAACATATTCAAGGAAATATGAAGCTTGATTATTGCTGTCTAGAGTGCAGTGGGGACTCCATGATGTTATAGAGGAGTGGGAGACCTTTTGGAATGAGAGATGACCAAGTATCTTTGAGACTTCACACCAAAGGGTCAGATCAACTGGGATCTGGCCATGGCTAAATAGTAGGAAAAGTACAAAGAGGCACATGAAAAATAATTTGCTGTTGAGGTAGAAGGAGATAGGATTAGTGAATTCACCTTTCCCAAAACAATCCAATATGGAAGTGAAATCTTGGTGCTTGGTCAGAGAGATTATTTCCTAACCCTGTCATTGTACAGAAAAGGCTATGTCAATGATTCTAAAAGTTATATCATTGGGAGTAATAACAATTGACAATGAGTCTCCTTTACTGAGTATAATTTCACCTACGTCTGACATCAAGAGGCGATGAAGCAGTAACAGTAGCAATAGCATTCAGTTTCAGAGATTGTAAGCATTGACAGTGATTGTCTTTAGGCCTCAAGGGGTCATATCTTAGCAATATAATAATAGTAGGGGACTTGGATACCCTACTTTCAACAATGGATATATCATCCTGACAGAAAATCAGTAAGGAAACAGTGGACTTAAATAACACCAGAGACCAATGGATCTTACAGACTAATACAAAACATTCCATCCAACAGCAGCAGAATATACATTCTTTACAAGCACATACAAAACAGTCTCCAGGACAGATAAATTAGGGCACAAAACACATCTTAACAAATTTAACAAAACAAAAAATACCAAGTATCTTTTTGGACCACAATGGTACGAAATGAGAAGTTGATAACAGGAAGAATATTGGAAAATTCACAGGTATATGGGAATTATACTGACTAGTCAATGGTTCAAAGAAAAAGTCAAAAGGAAAATAAAAAAATATCTTGAGACAATGAAAATAGAAACACAATATGCCAAAATTTAAGGGATACAGCAAAATAATTCCTTTGAGGGAAGTTTATAGCGATAAATACCCACATTAAGAACCAAGAAATGTCTCAGATAAACTACCTAGTGATATACCTCCCAGGAACTAGAAAAAGAACAAACTAAGCTCAAAGTTGGCAGAAAGAAGGAAATAACAAAGAGCAGAGCAGAAGTAAATGAAATAGAAAGTAGAAACACAGCAGAAATGACTAATAAAACTAAGAGTTGGTTTGTTGAAAAGATACAACTGAGAAACCTTTAGCCAGACTAAGAGAAGAAGAGCAGACTCAAAATTATCAATGAAATAAGAAACACTGTAGCTGATACCCTAGAAACATAAGGATCACAAGAAACTACTATAAATAATTATATACTGACAAAGTGGATCACCTAAATAAATGGATGAATTCTGATAAACATACAATACAACCTACCACACCTGAATCATGAAGAAACAGAAAATATGAATAGACAAAATACTGGTAAAAAGATGGATTCAATAATAAAAATCTCCCAAGAAAGAAAAGCTCAGGACCTGATGGCTTCACTGGTTAATTCCACCAAACATTCAAAGATGAATTAATACCAGTCTATTTCAAATTCACATCCAAGTAAGGATGGCTTATCATTGAAAACTAATTAATATAATACAATGTATTAATAGGACAAAAAAAAAACATAATCATCATTATACACAGAAAACGTAATGGACACAATTCATCACCTCATAGTGATTGAAAACTCTCAATAAACTTTGAATAAAAGTGAACTTGCACAACCTGATAAAAGGCATCTATGAAAAACATACATTTCACATCATACATTAAAAAGAGACAGTATGGTTTCAGCACAAAAATAGACATACAGGCCAATGAAACAGAATAGAGAACACAGAATTGAATCCAGGCATTTATAGTCAGTTGATCATCTACCAAGGTACCAAGAACAAACAACGGGATAAGAGGAGTCTCTTCAGTGAATGGTGCTAGGAAAACTGGATATTCACATGCTGAGGATGAAATTGGACCCTTATCTCACACGATATACAAGTATCAACTCCAAATGTACTGAAGACATACACATAAGGCTTAAAACTGTAAAACTACTAGAAGAAAACAGACAAAAGTCTTCTTGATGTTGGTCAGGGCAGTGATTTTTTTGGCTATAACCCTCAAAACACAGGCAACAACAAAAAAAGTAGATAAATGGAATCGCATCAAGCTAAAAACTTCTGCAAAAGAAAGCAGAAGAAAACATCAACAATTCTAAGAGACAACCTATGGAATGAGATAAAATATTTAGAAACCATAATCTGATAAGGGGTTAATATCTAAAATAATAAGGAGCTCAAACAACTCAATAGTAAGGAAACTAGTAATTTGATTAAAAGTGGGCAACGGATTTGAATAGACATTTTCCCTAAAGATGACAAGCAAATGGTCAACGGGTATATGAAATTATGCTCAACATGACTAATCATCAGGGAAATTCAAAACCAAAGCCACAATGAGATATCACCTCATACTTTTTAGAATGACTATTATCAAAAAGACCAAAGAGAACAAATGCGGACAAGAATGTCGAGAAAAAAAGGATCCTTGTATACTGGTGGTGGGGAATGTAAATTGGTATAGGTATTGTGGGAAAAAATATGGAGTTTCCTCAAGTAATTAAAAATAAAACTACAATATGATCCCACAATCTCACTTCTGAGTTTATAGCCAAGGAAATGTAATTGGTATCTGGAAGTGATAGCCGCACTCCCAGGTCCATTGCGTTATTATTCACAATAGATACGGAAACAACCCAGTTCCTGTTGGATGAACACATAAAGAAAATGTGGAAAATATGCGTAATGGAATTCAGCCTTGAAAAAGAAGCAAACCTTGTCATTTATGACCCTGTGGATGAATGTGGAGTACTAAGTAAAATAATGAAGGTGGAGAAAGACAAACATTGCATGATTTCACTTATGTGTGGAATCTACAAAAGTTAAGCTCTTAGAAAGCAAAGAGTAGAATGATGATTATCAGGAGCTGGGGGAGATGGGGAGATGTTAGTCAAAGGGTACAAAGTTTCAGTTACGCAGCATGAATAAGTCCTGAAGATCTAATGTTCAACGTGGTGATTATAATTAAGTATACTGTATTTTATTCTGGAAATTTGCTAAGAGAATAAATCTTAAATATTATTACCACACACAAAAAATAGGTAACCATATGAAGTGATAGATATATTAATTAGTTTTATTGTGATAATCATTTTACAGTGTATATCAAAACATCACGGTGTTTTGCCTGGGTGGCTCAGTCTGTTAAGCATCTGACTCCTGACTTTGGCTCATATCATGATCTGACAGTGTGGAGCCTGCTTGGGATTCTCATTCTCTCTTTCTGTCCCTTTCTCTCTCTCTCTCTCTCTTCCTATCTCTCTGCCCCTCCCCTCCTATCTCTCTTTCTCAAATAAATAAAACTTAAAACAAAACAAAACAAAAACCCCCATCACACCGTATGCCTTAAATACATACAATTTTTTATTTGAAATCTGTACCTCAATAAAGCTAGAAAAAAGTGACCCCAAAGAGGTTGTATCTCAATTTCTGATATACTCAGAGAAAGCACATAGCAGCTAAGACTGACCTTTGAAGAAGACCGAGCCATACTTCCATTTTTTTGGACAGATCCCTGAGAAAGAAAGTAACTGAAAAAGAATGAATTCCTGCTTATCCGATAATGTGGAGGATGTCAATGTGGGATATCCCAAGCCACTAGAATGGAATATGTTGGCTATGTTTTTTATTGAGAAGATATTTATGGTGCTTGTCCATCTCCTTAGACTAAAAGTGACATGATGGTAGGGCTGTGTCCTTGTAACTTCCCAGCACTCATTCTATTTCCTGGTAGACAGTACATAGCTATTCAATAATCTTTTGAGAAATGCATAAATGACAGCATGGCTGTATACTGTAAACGATTAGACTGCAAAGTCTTAAATTCAGAGACTAATGGCTGATGCTTCTCTACTGATATGTTATTGTGATATGTTATTTCTCTTGACCCTTGGCACAAGGGTGGGCACAGGGTAAACACTCAATGAAGGCACCATGGATGCATTAGAGCAGTTAGCATACCTCCCCTTTGGAGCTTCTCCCACAGTAGAAGAATATAATATTATATGTAACATAAATATGTATTTTTCCTGAGCTGACCTCCAAGTACTTCTGGCCTTATCCCTTGCCTTATCCTCTCCTAGTTGCTCTCAGAAAACACTGGATCTTCTAGTACCATCAGCAACCTAATGACCAAGACCCCTTTTTACTCTATCCCCACAGCTCAAGAAGTGGAATCATGTCTCTTGTGTGAAAAGAGAAGCAAGTTATACAAAGCAATGTTCAAATGTAATGTTTTTCTATTGTTAAAGCTTCCTATTACAACTCTAGCTTCACAATTCCCTAGCAACAACATAAGGTCTGAAAAAAGGTGATAATTTTATAGCAAAAGGGATAGTTCATCTCTGTAGAGAATAAAACTGTCATTGATCTTCATGACAAATTGAATCTCAGGGTCTGAAAATATAGACCTTGTTTTCCTTCTTTTATTTTTTTTTCATTATAAGGATGACATTACCTCTATTGTAAATCAAAAGTAACTAGTGCTTTGTGGCTTTTATAAAGTTACAAGGGACAAAAAAGGGCCTATGGCACCAGTCCATTACTATGCACCTTATCTGGGGAGGCTTCATAGGTATGTTCTTTAGTTTCTGTGTGTTGACATTTGCCTTTCAGCCTCCTGGTTAAAGACAGAGAACATACAAACTAAATTTCTCTATTGTGAGGGAACAATTTTTTTCAGGAAAATTTCACAGCTGTAAAAGACAAAAACAAAAAGCAGTAGTAATAGTTCAAACAAATATCAATTTTTCTTATTTTAATGTAATAAGGATTTCCAAAGAAAAAGTAAAAATACCAGATTAAATTTCCATTTGCTAATTTAAACAAGTAAGGTGAACAACATATTCAAAATTTGTTTCTGATATTTAACTATATTTTCATTTTTAAGGATAGAGATTAAAGGTAGAATAGATAAGCATTCAGGTTTACTCAAGAGGTATTTATTATGCAATGTGCCTTTAAGAAGCTTACACAACAGGGGCGCCTGGGTGGCGCAGTCGGTTGAGCGTCCGACTTCAGCCAGGTCACGATCTCGCGGTCCGTGAGTTCGAGCCCCGCGTCAGGCTCTGGGCTGGTGGCTCAGAGCCTGGAGCCTGTTTCCGATTCTGTGTTTCCCTCTCTCTCTGCCCCTCCCCCGTTCATGCTCTGTCTCTCTCTGTCCGAAAAATAAATAAATGTTGAAAAAAAAAAATTAAAAAAAAAAAAAAAAAAGAAGCTTACACAACAAATCCACCTGTAGAACAAATTATGGATGTGGTAAGCAAAACAGTACTATTACACTATGGTAGGGAGTTTAATGTTAATTTTTAAAAATCACAGAAAATCTAATATAGGTGATGGCATCCAAAAGATGAAGGTTTTTGAACATGCATAAAAGTGGGAATGGTATTAAAAGCGAGGGAGTAGCATAAACAAAACATAGGAATAATAAAATACAGGAAATGCTCACAGATCATGGGCTGTACCCCTCTATATTGCATGAGTATTGTAGGAGATAAAGTTGGGAAGATAGCATCAAATCTTACTGTGAAAAGTATTGGATGATAGATTAAGAAGTTTGATATCGATTCTGCAGGCAAGAAAGCATGGCAGATACAGGTGTGGGGCTCTGAAATCTGGCAAAGTCGAGTTTAATATCTGGTGCCCACATTTAGTAGCTGTGTGGCCTTAAGTAGTTTACTAGGTTCTGTGAGAGTCATTGGTAATGTGGATCTGATAATAGCTCTTACCTCACTGAATGCTGAGAAGGACAAATGACCTAATGCATGTAAATATTTAGCACTACACCAGTACTAAATCAGTGTGGGAAAAGTGTTAGCAATTCCAATTATGGACAATGGAGAACTACAAATAGTCTTCAAATTGGAGGATATTGTCATATGTTGAGAAGAGAGTTGAAGGCAACGTGAAGTTTGGGTTTGGTGTATGTTAACATTCAGGACAGGAAGGTCATTTTTAGAGATGATTGCAAGATACTATGACAATCTAGAGCAATAGGGAGCAAGATTAATTGCTGGAGGCAATGTCTGGAGGAGGGTTATGAGTTTGGAAAGATTTGAGACAAATTAGAAAGCTTTCAGCTTTTCACAGAATATGCAAAAAGCCATCAACCAAGAATACACAAAATCATACAATATTTACCCATTTAAAAACCAGTATCGTACCTTGAGAGTGCACTATTCTAGAGATGAAATTAATGATCATATTCTAGAATGTTGCAATTGACATGGTGTTTAGTTACACTAGACTGTTTTTGTACCATGCCCAAGAAAATGCCAGCAAAGTTTCACGGATGATGTCCAAATACTTAACCTTCTAAATATTTTGTAACAAAAGGATAGCAAACTACATATATATTTGTAGTACAACTAGTAAGACTTGACCACCCTGAGGGTTCCCATTAATTCAAGTGACTCTGCATCTAACAAGCAAGTAAAAGCAACATTTTGAGATAACCTTACTTCTGATCAACCTGCCTACCCCAAGGTGGACTTTTCAAATCAGTGGGCTATACTGAAAATCTTCAGGCAAATCACAAAATTCAGTGTATGCTTGAAGCAAATGGGATCTTCTATGTGGATACTGAATGGTCTGTGGCATCAGAGTTGATGTGAACTAAAAGAGAGTCAGCTGACCCTGCGTGAGACCCTCTGTGGGTTGTAAAATATTTGCCTGTTGGAACAAGTTTAAATTTAACTATATAGTCCTATTTTGTCTTTAGGCAATTTAAGACGTTTTATAAAATTCAAGGTTTCTTTAAGTGAAAAACTCCAGCTACTTTAACAACAGTCTCCATGCTACTTTCTGTATTGAAAATATTGCTTTATGCACTTGAGATCATCAGTACGAATACTTTGGATTCCGGGAGAAACAAACCCATAGATATAATTAATAAATAACTTGGGTGTGATGTAACGTAAAGGTGGAAAAAAACTAAAATAAAATCAGTGGGTTAGGAGAGCATATGGATCAGGACCGAGGGTCACAAGTGAGTGTGAAGCAACCTTCTTTTCACTGTATCCACTGAGCCTAGTTTGTCAAGCTACCATTACAATAATCAGTCTGACATTCAGCAAAGTTTGGATTGGTATCCATGACTTTATGAGAATTGGTTGCTCTTGGATAGCTGACTTTGCTAAGTGAAAGAGAGAGATGGGAGACGGAGAGAAAGAGAAAGAGAGATAGAGAAGGGAGTGGAGAGAAAGAGAGGAGGTAAGAAAGAGGGCAGAGGGAGAGGGAGAAAGAGAGAAGGAAGAGCGGGAGAAAGAGAAAGAGAGACAAGGAAGGAGAGAGAGGGTGAGAAACAGGGAGAAAAAGAGGGAGAGATGGAGGGAAAGACTTCAAAAGCTAGGTCTAAAATCAATCACTAACTCAAAAACACCTTGTTTGTCTGAAAAGCTTTTCCTATTAAGGTGACTAAAGGAAAAAGGAAAATTGTCTCACAACCAAAGGAAGGGAAAGAGAGGTGACATGACGCACTGTATTTGTTTATGAAAAATAACCCTTCTGCAAGAAAACAACTTTACTGAACGTTACTATGTACTGAAGGTCTACTTCCTGCTGAGAGCTATGTTTCTCAAGTATACTATCTCCCTATTTTTTTGTGCTCCCCAGGAGAGGAAATTCTGATGCTGCTGTGGAGAAGAAACCAGTAAGAAGAGAGGGAAGCAAGTGAACCAAGTCCACAAAGACAATAGGCAGTGGAGAAGAGATTTGAAACACCTCTCAGCTGGACTCCAAGGCCAATGCTCTTAACCTCTACTCTACATGTCCTTCTTCCTTAACACCTCTGCAGCATTTAACAACTTCCACTGGTGGAAACTGCTCCCCAGTTTATGAAAAAAAAAAAACAAACCACGATGTATTTTGATTTTGAGAAAGTTTCTTAAGGGGTTTAAATTTCTTGAAAACACTGCTTTCTCTTCTATTATATAAAGTGGGTCTATATGAAATCTTGGGTTTTCTTTAAATGATACTTTTTTTTTTTTTTGCGTGAATTTCCTAAGTAAAAGGAGAAACTGAAAGCTGAGGGATTCAACAAGAGTAAATTATGATAATTATAATTTCTAAACCCTTGAGTGGCTTCTTTTCTCTCCAGGGGAAAATAACAAATAATAGGTGGTTAAGGAAGCTAATTATGGAAGACTTCTTAGGGGAAAAATAAAAAAAATTAAGAAAAACAAAAGATAATTTAAAAAATTAAGTTCTGTTTCAATAGAAGTGAGTCAGACTTCCATACAGCAGGTAGAACTATATCTTCAGGTACAACTTTTGTGAATTAGATGGTATTTCCACTGAAAAGCATCCATCTCTGCAACTGATAGGAAGTCTCACTTAAAAAGGAAGACGCTGGGGCGCCTGGGTTGCTCAGTCGGTTAAGCGTCCGACTTCAGCTCAGGTCACGATCTCGCGGTCCGTGAGTTCGAGCCCCGCGTCGGGCTCTGGGCTGATGGCTCGGAGCCTGGAGCCTGTTTCCGATTCTGTGTCTCCCTCTCTCTCTGTCCCTCCCCCGTTCATGCTCTGTCTCTCTCTGTCCCAAAAATAAATACAAACGTTGAAAAAAAAATTAAAAAAAAATAAAAAGGAAGACGCTGAGGAGTGCCTGGGTGGCTCAGTCCATTGAGCGTCTGACTTCGTCTCAGGTCATGATCTCACAGCTTATGAGTTCAAGCCCTGCATCGGGCTCTGTGCCAACAGCTCGGAGCCTGGAGCCTGCTTCGGATTCTGTGTCTCCCTCTCTCTCTGCCCCTAACCCACTCGCATTCTGTCTCTGTCTCTCTCAAAAATAAATAAACATTTAAAAAAATTAAAAAAAAAAAAAAAAAAAGGAAGACACCGAAATGTGGAGATGAAGAGTAAATATTATAGGACCAAACAGAATTGCACGTGAGACTTAGGTCCACCAGTTACCAACTATAAGATCTTGTTACATAAAACTGAAATAAATTAGTACCTACCACAAAGGGTAATTGTGAGTGTTTGATGGGATAATGGGTGTGAAGGGCTTACCAGGGTTTCTGACATCTCTTTATATTCAATAAATAATAGCAAGGTGGTGGTGGTGGTGACGATATTGGTGGAAAACAATGGACATATATTTTAGAGTAGGCCTTCACAAATTTTATGTGTTTACAAATCACCTGGAGTCTTATTTTTTAAATGTTTATTTATTTATTTTTGAGAAAGAGCGGGAGAGAGAGAATACCAAGCAAACTCTGTGCTGTCAGCACAGAGCCTGACATGGGGTTCCGTCTCCCGAACTGGGAGATCATGACCAGAGCCAAAGTTGGATGCTTAACCCAATGAGCCACCCAGGAGCCCCCACCTGGAGTCTTATTAAGATACAGATTCTAATTCAGTAGAGCTGGGATGGGGCTCAAGATTTTTCATCTCTAACAAACTGAGGTGATGCTAACTTAGGCTGTTGGTCTGAGCATCACGCTTGGAGCAAAGCTTTAGACTGAGGACACTGTGGAAAATACATGCAAAAGATAGTGGGGATTTAGATCATTCCTCAAATGAATTACAGAGACTTTTGCCGTAACTGTATTCCTTAGACATGACACTTGCTTTCCATTCCTGCTCTTTAACCATTGGGCTATTAAATTTAGTTAGGTAAGTTCTGCAGAGGAGTGACTCCCTGATCTCCACAGTGGGGTGCAGATATGCAGATGTGGTCCTCCTTGTGGGGAGTTTCTAATTTATCTACAATGACAAGACCCACATGAATAAAACATTAAATGGCAACACCAGGATGAACAAAATCAAATGCACAGATGTAGAGTGAGAAACCAATGTTTCCACAGGATGAAAAAGGGAGAGAAGCTATTGTATTTCAGTTGCAAACAGTAATTATTGCTGAGGCCTTTTTTCTTCTCACAGGCAGGCTGCTATACAGACAACAACCCATCTCAAGAAGCCAGGAAAAGCAACAATTCCTAACCTAAGACATGCAAAGTTTGACTTCTATAAGGAAAAAATCATTAGAGATCCCTAGTAAAGAGGACAAATTGCAGATGGAGGGAGATACTGCCTTCGTTGGTAGTCTAGGTACCCCAAACTCAGCATCTCTCATTAGACGGGAAAGTTGCTATCACTTCAAGATGTGAACTGGGTTCTACGGTATTTCAAAGTTCAGAACCACAGGTCTAGTCAAGCACGAAGTGATAATCTATTCTTAACAGTCTGAGGATGGAGTGATGATAAGACAGATCACACTTTATAAATCCTTAAGACTTCAAGAAAAATAAGAACTGAAAACAGTGCTAAAGATACCTCAAATCAGAAGATGAAAATCATCTATGGTGCAAGTATGTATATCATGTGCAACATATATTTTCTTTACTTTTTTTTTTTTTAATTTTTTTTCAACGTTTATTTATCTTTGGGACAGAGAGAGACAGAGCATGAACGGGGGAGGGGCAGAGAGAGAGGGAGACACAGAATCGGAAACAGGCTCCAGGCTCTGAGCCATCAGCCCAGAGCCCGACGCGGGGCTCGAACTCACGGAGCGCGAGATCGTGACCTGGCTGAAGTCCGACGCTCAACCGACTGCGCCACCCAGGCGCCCCTTTTCTTTACTTTTCTTTTCAAGACTGCTGTCGGGCAAAAGTCAGTGGCAAAGTAGCACTTATAGATGAACACACAACTGTGTAGATACACATGCAAACTCACACACAAGTGTGACAGAGGCCCAAAGGCAAAAACGCTTCATCATTTCATAAAAATTAATTAAAGAAAGTGAAGAATGGAATCAGTTAGAGGTAAAGTGCTGTGCAAATATACTTTCTAGTCATTTCAGCTAATTAAAAGGAGGAGCAAATCATGACTTTTAAAGGGTCCTAATTATTATAGAAAAAATTAATTAGCAGAAATCCTCAGCTGGACATTCAGAGATGTCTTTGGATAAAAGGAATATCCAACTAAGGAGGCTTGGCAGGCCAAAAAAAGATTAATGGAATTTCTGAGAATAGAAGCTCTTGAGAACTCTGGGTAATACAAACTTGTTTGTTGCTAAGTAGTATGTTTACTGTCCATACTAGGAACCCAGAAGATACACTAAAATCTGTGACTTGGTGAGTAGGCTATGGGGACTTGTGATAATTCAGCCAGCCCTGCTTTTATCCTGGGTATGAGAAATGGACTATTTTCAAAGAATTAGCTTCATGAATCAATCTATATTCAACCATCTAAAGGCACTTCAAGATTGTACAGTGGCCCCAGGGTTATATATGTGAATTATTTCTTCCAATGATGGAGTAAAACCTGTTGGTCGATATTGTTCTGGTTAATAACCTGATGGATAGCAGCTTTGTCTCTATTTATTCAACCTTCTTAATCTCATATTGTTTTAGGATGATTTCTTTTTTCTTAGAGTATTTATTTTCCTTTCTAATTATATAAATAACATGTGCTCCTTGAAGACATTGTAGAAAACTGAGTAAATGCTAAAAAAGGAACACAAGAAAATCATGTTGTTTTATTTTATTTTTTATTTTTTTCATGTTGTTTTATTTTAAATCAACTATGGCAAGAAGCCTAGTGTTAGTGCTACAAAATTTCAGAATATCATAATTGTTTCCTGTGCCCAATGAGATTGTGTTCATCAACTTTGACATTGCTTTTTACCATTTCTGTTGGACTACTTAAAAATAAAATATTAAAAAAAGACGTGAATGTAGAAAGCATCAAGTGAAACTAAATGTTTGCAGATCGCACCACCTCTTTTCTTAAAAAACAGGAGAAAAACACCTGAGTGAAGAACTTGACTGTGTCAAAGAGACAAAATTACATGTGATACACGTCTTTAAAAATAATGCAAGGTGGTGGTGGTGGGGAAGGTGGGTGGGTATGGCCTGCCTGGGGATGTGGCACTAATCAATTAGTTATTTTATACTAGAAATCCAGGATATTTTCAGACTGAGGCATCAGGGGTAGAACTGAGGATGGGAAATAAGGTAACTACTAAACTAAATGAGTATCAGAGAGCATTGTAATAGCCTTTTTAAAAAAGAAAAAAAAGGGGGTGGGACTTCTAATGTAAAGGTAAGCTTATCTTCCTCTTTATCTATCCATTTTTTAAAAGTTGGGAAGAGGGGCGCCTGGGTGGCGCAGTCGGTTAAGCGTCCGACTTCAGCCAGGTCACGATCTCGCGGTCCGTGAGTTCGAGCCCCGCGTCAGGCTCTGGGCTGATGGCTCAGAGCCTGGAGCCTGTTTCCGATTCTGTGTCTCCCTCTCTCTCTGCCCCTCCCCCGTTCATGCTCTGTCTCTCTCTATCCCAAAAATAAATAAACGTTGAAAAAAAAATAAAAATAAAAAAAGTTGGGAAGAGAAGATAAGTGGAATATACAAGGGTAAGACATTTTAAGGTTGCTTGCATGCTGACAAGGGTGAAATTGGAACAAATTTGCCAGTTTCAAGCCAACCTCACCCTCCCAATTTTTTTCATTTCATTGCAACTGCAACAGAAATGGAGACTGAGGCAGATATGGGTTGGAAATAGAAGAAATAAAAGTCATTATCGCTGCCTGTGAGGACTAGATGTATTAATGCGTTTAAATTGTTCCAAAACTAAATTTCACTTTCAAAAATATTTTGTAGCAATTTAAGCATATTCATGAGCATCACACAGCCATATCCAATTAATGTGTACATGGCTAAATCGAAATTGTATATAGGAGTTGGATTAGGCTTTGCTCTCATGTCTTCAATTTTGGCAAACAAATCGTGTAATAAGCAGAATCAGTTTATCGAGTAGTGGACTAGACAGGGCACCAGCATATAATGGTCGAATATTTGCCAATAACTGTCTTCAACCCTGCACTCTCAAATATTCTCTATTTTTTTTTTAATTTTTTTTTCAACGTTTATTTATTTTTGGGACAGAGAGACAGAGCATGAACGGGGGAGGGGCAGAGAGAGAGGAATATTCTCTATTTTTTAAGGACATCTTGAGCAGAATCCACAACTTCTGCCTGACAGTGACCTCCAGCCAAGAATTATCAGAGCAGACCTGTGGTTACAAGTTGAAATCAGGACTCATGGCAGTGAGGGAGAACACGTATCATGGGGAAGCATGGAACATTGTGTGGAGGGTGTTAGAACAGTCTGGCTACAGGATTTGGGCTTGTGTTAGGTGATCTGGGGAAGGGTTGAAGCTTCTGGAATGGGCTTCAGGAGGTGGGGCTTTGTTCTAAATTTGGTGCTATCAGGAAGTGGAGGTTAACAATATGATTCGGTATCTCACTGAATCTCTGTAGAGCCAGGCTAAGGTTGTAATTGGTTTAAAGTACCAGTCACTCATGTTAGCTAGGAGAGGCTTTATTTGAAACTTGTGGTTTGCACAGTGGCCTTGTTTTGGTCTTTGCTTAGAAAAAATTATGAAGTGGTCTTGTTTTGTTTCACTTCATGTGTATAGAGCAGACTTGTCTGATGTTGAGGGTCTATGAAACTAGTTATGTGCTCTCATTGTGAGGGACAGGGTAGCTTGTAACAATACGAAGGCCTGGCTGGTAATATGAGGGCAGCTAGTGGCTGTCTGTGACTGTTTCTCTTTCTCACTCATCACCTTTAGTTATTATCAAGTCTAGTCTGTATGTTTGGTCTAACTCCTTCTACTTTTAGCTCATTCAAGGACCCACAGAAGACAGGGACTTGTCCAAAGCCAGCTCTCCCCTGGAGTACCTTTATGACATAGCTGGGGACCCTGAAAGCATGCTTCAGTTTTTACTCCCTGACACAGAACATGAAATTCTTGCTGTGACTGTTTCACCATCCCCTTTTTTCTCCCTACAGTGGCTTACCTCATTCACTAGGATCCTTTTTCTCTACCTCATCATTTCCCTTAGATTTTCTTCTTCTCCGTCTACTTCTGCTCTACCTGCCCAGGGCAGGTCAGCAAATCCTTTGCCTAAGCACAAGCCCAGGAAGGCTTTCTCCTTTTCCTGTAGTGCTCTCAATTTCTATGCATGGTTCCCTTGAAAGGCAAAGAGCAGTCGCTCTAATCTCCCACAGCGAGAAAGGCAAAAGTTTCTTCATTCCTTGTCAAGTCAAATGCTTATATGGACTATTGGAGGTGGTGGTAGCTAAATTGCTGGGGGGCTGTGAGAGCCTATTCGGCTGCTGTCTTAGAAGTTATGGAATATAACATCTACTCCCCCTTGTGGCTGCTAGCTTCAGAATTTGTGCTTTTTCGTGGTCCACACTTTGGGTCCTGTTCTACAATCCTAGACCAGTGAAAGAATGCGTGCTCAGAATCTCATTCTATAGGACTGCAAGGAAGAGTTCTAACTTTCTTTAGAGTGAATCTAGATTGACTCAGAGCTGCAATCTTTATGTTAATTATAAATGTTCCCCCACAATCGTAAAGGCATGTCCACTTGACCTAGAATGGAATCTAATCTTTGGAAATAACCTGCCTCATGTACAGTTTTAAGAAAGATTTAAAGGTAATGCTTGAGACAGATTGCCATGATTGATAAACAGTGTCTGTCATGGTTATGGAAGAGAAAAGTAGATGTATATTTGATAAGCATGTGCTGATCCTACAGTAGTAGATACTTATTCACACTAGCAGGAATATTATGTTGTTGAATGCAGAAAAAAAATACTGGGGAACATCTTTATAATTTTGACATTTTTATTAATTCAGTTTGAATTTCTTTGCCACTGTAAGTGAACTCGGAGAAATTTTTTTTAAGTGTAAAACTCTACTTGACCTCCTAAAAAGGTTTATTCAGGTTAATTTTTAAAATTGTCTTTTACAAAATCTTTAAAGTATATCTTTTTTATAGTGACTAAAAAAGTAAGTTTAACTAAGCAATGAATTTACTGAGTGAGCAAAGATACCAAACTGACACTCATGAAGAAATTAGATGGGGGAATCTGGGAATTTAAATGGCACATACAACAATGAAAACTGCTAGAAAAATATGATAAACAAAAATTATTTTCCTGTTAGTAGGAGAAATTATCAATACAATAGGTACCAAGAGAAAATTATTCTGAGAGTGAAATCTGGTCAATGTAGAAACGGAAGAGAAAGGTATTAATATCAGCACTTTCACCCACGTTATTTAACATCATAAATCTGCCTGTCTTAATGGTCAATGGGGTTCAAGAAACTGTCACCTTTTATCCACATAGATTTTTGTCAGAACCACAAGGATCATTGGCATGTATAGTGTGTTAGCTGACAAAAACAAATCAAAAAGGGTATTCAAAAAGGGTATTCCTATTGGTAATTAGAATTAATCTATTAGACATGTTGGGTCAGTAAACTGGTTGGAAATGGTGGGCAAGGAGAATATTGTCAGAGGATGAGCCTATACATACACATGTAACACCATCCATTTAAGAATAAAACTGATATGAAATGAAATTTCATGGTGCTTTGGTTACTGTCACAGAAATTATTTAAATTTAAATTATAGCAAACAGACCTCCCTACACCCCCCAAACCCATTTAAGATCATTGCACAATACCAGAATACTTTACGTTAGACCTTTGGACTTAGTCACAAGGAGCCGTGTACCAAGGGAGGTAGAGGAACCAAGCATTCATCTTCAGTTAAGGCCTAGAATTGAGGTTGAGACCACATTCTTCAATTTTGGGTTCTGCTCTTCTTGTTCAAGTACCCAAAGCCATAGCTTCAAGTCACTCCAAAATATGCAATGAGCCGTTGAGAAGAAAAGTGCATGTAATTCGGAGGCAAGTGGCCAAAATGTTTGTGTCCATGCAACATCTGTTTGAAAGGCCTAGAGCAATTTCATAAAGTCTATGTACATCAGATTCCTTATAATCATACTAACTCAAAATAGAATTTTATGCGAGATCATTGGGATCATATACAAAACATTAAGCATAGTTTGTGGTAAATAGTTAATGCCTGAAAAATATTAGCTGTAGCTGTTCCACTAAAACATTACAGTCTTTCTTTCTTTCTTTCTTTCTTTCTTTCTTTCTTTCTTTCTTTCTTTCTTTCTTTCTTCCTTCCTTCCTTCCTTTCTTTCTTTCTTTCTTTCTTTCTTTCTTTCTTTCTTTCTTTCTTTCTTTTCAGGATTACCTGGTTAATAAAGCAATAGAATATAACATGTACACAATCCACTCAAAATTTTTTTTACACTGTTAGTATTCCCAGTCTAGTGAATAGTAGATCTACAACAGTACTTGTTTTAAATAGCAAAATTGCATTAGCCATCAAGAATACAAATCAGGGGCACCTGGGTGGCTCAGTCAGTTAAATGTCTGACCTCAGCTCAGGACATGATATCACAGTTTGTGGTTTTTTTTTTTTTTTTTTTTAATGTTTATTTATTTTTGGGACAAGGAGAGACAGAGCATGAACGGGGGAGGGGCAGAGAGAGAGGGAGACACAGAATCGGAAGCAGGCTCCAGGCTCTGAGCCATCAGCCCAGAGCCTGACGCAGGGCTCAAACCCACAGACCGCGAGATCGTGACCTGGCTGAAGTCGGACGCTTAACCGACTGCGCCACCCAGGCGCCCCCACAGTTTGTGGTTTTGAGCCCAGTGTCGGACTCTGTGCTGAAAGCTCAGAACCTGAAGCCTGCTTTGGATTCTGTGTCTCCCTCTCTCTCTGCCCCTCCCCTGCTTGTGCTCTGTCTCTCTCTCTCTCTCTGTCAAAATAATAAACATTAAAAAAGAGAAAATACAAATCAAAATCATAAAATGCAACTCAATGCCAAAAAACCCCCAAATAATTCAGTAAAATAAATAAGCAGAATAAACTTTGTTCCCTTTTATCCCAAAGAAGACATACTAATGGCCAGCAGACATGTGAAAATATTCTCAGTATCTTTAATCATCAAGGACATGCAAATCAAAACCACAATGAGATATCACCTTACACCTGTCAGAATGGCAAAGATCAAAAAGACAAGAAATAGCAAGTGTTGGCGAAGATGTGGAGGAAAAAGAACCCCTGTTCACTGTTGATGGGATTGCAGACTGGTGCAGCCACTGTGGGACATGGTATAGAGGTTTATTAAAATATTAAAAGTAGAATTGCCATATGATCCAGTAATTCTACTGCTGGTTGGTTATTTACCCAAGGAAAATGAGAACATTAATTCAAAAATATATATGCACCCTTATGTTTACTGAAGTATTTACAAGAGCCCAAATATGGAAGCAACCCAAGTGTTCATCCATAGATGAGTGGATAAAGAACACGTGGTACATATATAACAGAATATAACTCAGCCATAAAAAGGAATGAAATCTTGCCATTTACAACAACATGGCTAGACCTAAATGATATAATGCTAAGTACCATAAGTTAGAGAATGACAAGTACCATATGATTTCACTCATATGTGGAACTAAAGAAAAGAAATAAATGAACAACAACAAGATGAGACAAACCCAAACACAGACTCTTAAATACAGAGAACAGATTGGTAGTTGCCAGAGGGAAAGTGGATGAGTGATGAGTGAAAAGGGGATTAAGAGTACACTTATGATTAGCACTGAGTAACATATAGAAATGTTGATTACGTTGCACACTTGAAACTAATATAACGCTGTATGTTAGTTATACTTCAATAAAAAATGAAAAATCACTCATATCTACTAAGATGGCTTTAATCAAAAAGACAGATAACGTGGAGAAATTGGACAACCCAAATTTACATCATCTGATGAATGGATAAATAATGTGTTATAGAATAAGATATTATTCAGCAACAAAAATGGACTATGCAGTGATCCAATGTAAATGAATGTCAAAAATGTTACACTAAGTGAAATGGAGCCATAGTGAAAGAAGCAAGTCACAAAAAAACACATACTGTATGATTCCATTTATATGAAATATCTAGAATAAGCCAATCTATAAAGACAGAAAGTATATGGTGGCCTAGGGCTGTGGGATGAGGAGGGGGATGTTTAGGAATGTCTGCTAACGGGGATATGGTTTCTAACGGGGATGAAAACGTTGCCAAATTGATTGTGATGAGAATTGCACAACTCTGCAGCTATGATTTAATTGTACACTGAAGAAATAATAGCAAAGTTAACAGTATCAGAAATTTTGACACGGACGTGGACATGGGTATGTGGTTAATAGGCCTGATCAGGGGCGCCTGGGTGGCGCAGTCGGTTGGGCGTCCGACTTCAGCCAGGTCACGATCTCACGGTCCGTGAGTTCGAGCCCCGCGTCGGGCTCTGGGCTGATGGCTCAGAGCCTGGAGCCTGTTTCCGATTCTGTGTCTCCCTCTCTCTCTGCCCCTCGCCCGTTCATGCTCCGTCTCTCTCTGTTCCAAAAATAAATAAACGTTGAAAAAAAAAATTAAAAAAAAATAGGCCTGATCATATCTTCACCGTCAACTGTTGCCAACACCCAGAATTAGAGGATGCTTAATTTCCATGCCAGGATTCAATATCCTCAAAATGCAAATGGCCCTACAGTGGGTAACACTTAAGTGTCACTAAGTAGTAATCCTATCATGTGAGGTAGTTATCTCTTTGGAAGCTGACATACTTAATATAAGCATATTTTGTTGAGAGTAAGATGAGGAAAAATGAAATACCTTTTGATTACCAAGAAGCTGATAAGTTAGTGCATTTATTATTCCTAAAGAACATTCCTTCTAGTTTCAGTCTCCTCTCACATATTGTGAGAGTTCATTGATTCATCAGTCTGCAGATATCATCAGAATGAGACCCCAAATCAAAGTCAGGATGGTTCCTGATTGAAATAATATATAATTCCTTAACTGATCATTGTACTAAACCAGTTATTTAAAAAAAATTTTTTTTCAACGTTTATTTATTTTTGGGACAGAGAGAGACAGAGCATGAACGGGGGAGGGGCAGAGAGAGAGGGAGACACAGAATCGGAAACAGGCTCCAGGCTCCGAGCCATCAGCCCAGAGCCCGACGCGGGGCTCGAACTCACCGACCGTGAGATCTTGACCTGGCTGAAGTCGGACGCTTAACTGACTGCGCCACCCAGGCGCCCCTAAACCAGTTATTTTAAATAGCCAACCCCTTTTGTATGAGTCAAAAGGCTTGGTCAAGTAAACAGTCATCCTTGTCTCCTGTATCAAAGCCAGAGAGATTGAGGCCACTAAATAGGCCACCTACAGGACAAATAGGGTTCTCAAAGAAATGGTTTGCTTGGTTTGCACAGTGGTTTTTGAATGGTTTTGGCCAATATCTTAGGTGAAACATATGCTCTGAACTTTACTACCATTCTATCACATCCTAACAGCTTAAGCTCATGCCTAGCTCACTTTTTATTTACTTTGCTGGTGTCTATAACCATTTGAAATTGTAACTGCTGGTCAAACATTTTAGATACAAGTAAAGACACATGTAGAAGTTCAGGTTTCTTGTAGATTTCTTAAAACATTTTAGAAAATCTGGCACATGCAGATCTTTACCTTTTAGGCCCTATCCAGCTACTGTCTAAAAACCACTGCAAAGTAGACTCCTTGGAGTCTAGACAATTGATTCTCAAATTTGATTGTGCATTAGCATCACCTGGAGAGCTTGTTAAAACACAGTTTTAGGCTCTGCTCCCAAAGTTTCTGATTCATGGGGTCTTGGGTGGGGCCCAAAAATTTGCATTTCTACGGAGCTCCTGGATGATGCTGATTGCTGCTGGTCTGGGGATCACACTTTGAGAACCATTGACCTAGACACATATAAAAGCAGCTATCAGGTTTTTTTTTTGTTATTCATTCTGGAGCCTACAAGGAAAATGAAATGAAGTAAAATAAAATATAAAATAGAATAAAATAAAATAAAATAAAATAAAATAAAAAAGTAAAATAAGAAACTACATTTACCAGATGAGTGCTTGAACCCAAGGCAAGGCAGGTCAGACTGCTTTTGGCCAAGTAAATTAGGATATTTGGAAGATTTGCTACGCTTACGGGCAAATCAACAGATGAAGCCAGTTGTCAAGCACTATGATTTGGGAAAATGGAACTAATAATGGGGCCAAACCCTTAAATCAAGAAAGGGCTGGGCTGTATTCCTTCACTGTGTATGTATTACAGTTAGCTGGGGACTTAAAAATACAGATGGGGAGGAGCACCTGGGTGGCTCAGTCCATTGAGTGCTGGACTTTGGTTTCAGCTCAGGTCATGGTCTCATAGTTTTGTGAGTTGAGCCCCACATTTGGCTCTGCACTGACAGCACAGATCCTGCCCCTCCCCTGCTCACGCTGTCTCTGTGCCTCTCAAAATAAATAAATAAACTTCAAACATTTAAACATACAGATAGGGATGCATGTATAGACATTTTAATGTCCTCGAGCACCTCTGGGCTCGGGGAAATCCTGTTGGGTAGAATTACATGGCTCCACGCAGTCCATCACACTGACCACTCCAGTCCTTACTAGACTCACATGGGTGAAGGGCATGAAAACCCAGGAGTTCTCATGGAGGAAAATAATTTGAATTGTGAGACATATGAGGTCATTCTTCAAGGACTCTATCATTGCCGAAGGGCTTGGGAAAATGGATACAGTATAGAGAAAGCCCAATCTCTGGTGGTTCAGAGAAGGTCCCCTGTAGAGACCAAGTATAGGGTACAACACTCTCCTATTGAGCCCCAGTAAAATGGCCAGGCCAGAGAATGGACCAGTCTCCTACCCCTGCCGCTTCTACTGAGTTAAAAAGAAGAGATATTCCACAGTGGTCTAACTGTGGCATCCTCTCTGCTCATCATATAGGATTATTCTCTTCCTCTGGTCATGCCATTTTAGAGCTTCTGTATTAATTCCTTTTCAACAACACGACACAGCTATAAAACTTCCTCCAGGGGTTTAATTACATGTTGCAATTCTCCATGGCATTAAAGGACAAGGATAGAGAGGCCATTTGCCCTGGTCTTATGAGACGGCTTTCTTGTACCTTCTTTCATTCTTGTTCAAATATGTGTCTCTAAGACTAGCTTCCCCAAACCGTAACTGTGCTTAAGTTGAATGAACAGGTGCACTTGATCTTCCGTGGGCACACATGAATTAAGCTTTTTATTATAGATCTAAGAATATTTTGTCTAAATTTATAAAAATATTTAATCATTTCTCTCTAGTACATTATTTATATGCACATCTACCCCGTTTTCAGGCCTATCATTCTTGTCCCTTATGCTTGACAAAATGACTGATTAGAAAGGTTTCCATTTCTATACCTTTCATTTATCTTCAGTGTCTCTCATAAATGTTGAATTAAGCAGATTTTATGAAACTTATCATAAATTGTAGTTTTCATCAAAAATGACCATGACAGAGTAGATTTCTATACTCTCAACTTCAATAACAGTAACTCAGAGCTTCTAGGCTTTAAACTGGAAGGTTTTCACACTAGGAAAATTGTGCATCAATCCTAGAGAGAGCTCTTTTGGGGGTGTCTTTTCTTTTTTTAAATTTTTTTTTTCAACGTTTATTTATTTTTGGGACAGAGAGAGACAGAGCATGAACGGGGGAGGGGCAGAGAGAGAGGGAGACACAGAATCGGAAACAGGCTCCAGGCTCTGAGCCATCAGCCCAGAGCCCGACGCGGGGCTCGAACTCCCGGACCGCGAGATCGTGACCTGGTTGAAGTCGGACGCTTAACCGACTGCGCCACCCAGGCACCCCTGGGGGTGTCTTTTCATTGATGCCTCTCAAATTCAATAAAACTTAGCAAACTTGAGGAAGCATTAAGGAAACAATTTTTTGTGTATCAGAACTAGTAATAATGACTGTTTTCCTACTATAGAAATGAAGACACTGTTATGTTTCGAAAGGTATTTTTGAAAATTAACCCTTATCAGGAACTTACCACGTGCAAGTTACTTCACATGTATCCTTTAATTCTTAAGATAGCCCTAAGAAGCAGGTACTATCTTTGTTCTCATTTTATAGGTAGAGAACTGAGGCAACATTAAGGTTAAGTACATTTTCTAATATCAAGTAAATGGAAGAAATATTATTTCAAACTAAGATACCCTGATTAAAATTAGATATATTCATATGAACGCATATGTATATATACATATACCTATCTATAAACACATATATGAACACAAATACATTCATACAGAATTGTATTTGATTGTGGGAAACCATAAACTAGAATTAGTACCTCTCCACTATTGTGTCACTGCCACGACTGCAATGCAGTCCTCCGTTATCATTAATGCTTTCATTATATGCCGCACACGTGACATAGACGAACCATTTTGGTGTGTCCAAATCCTCTGACTGAGGCATTACCATTGACTTTATTTTATAGGGAGGGAGGCCAACACTAAAGAACTTGGTCACACAGTAGGTAAGTTGGAGCAGGTCTGACTGAGGAGCCTGAACTCTTAATCATCATACCATACCACTGTGCAGAGCCGGGCATGAGTGAGAACTTTATCCAGAAGGCAATGAGGGGCCAGAGAAGATTTTAAAGTAGGGGCTTACCAAGTTCCAAGGATGCTGAGTGGGCTCTGGTAAGCACATTCTGGAAATCATTAACTGAATTGTTGAAACTGTTCTGTTCCCTGTTTTAATATTTCTTATGGGTGACAGCTGGTGTCCCCGTTCCAGGATCAATATATCACTGAGCCTGGCAAAGTGTTGGGCCCTTTTGGATGGGAGCCAGTTGAAACTTTGCCATTACATGTACGGAAAGCAGTTAGCTTTTAAGTATCTACTTTTCTAATCAATAGTGAATGATCAGAAATAGGGGCCTTCCTTATCTGTGTTTGCATGCCAGGCCTCACTACTGCCAAGGAGAGTTATGTGCTCTGTAAATTTGTGGAAATTAAAAAAAAATGTAAAATCCATTCTTAGGGAGCAAGAGGAGGGAAAGAACACTTCAAGAGCATCTGTTTGTAATTCGGTCACATGTACACGTCTTCTGAATAGCAGCATTACCTACCTGCCATATTGGTGGATTTTTCATTTCTTCTACAATCTTGGGAAATAGAAGTCACCTCTCTTTTTCAGCATCACTATAGAAATAATGCAATTCTCCGATGAAAAGGGTGGATATTTTTTCTTAGAGAAATGTAAGAGGACCTGATTTATGTCAGGCCACCTCTTACAGATGCATCAACGTCACTGCCTTCCTAAATAACCAAATTAAATAGCTGGTAAAGGACAATCAAGGTGGCTGTCACATTCCAGTGAGTGGAAATCAGTGCAACATCTGTTTTGCCTGCTGTTTCAAAAGTCAATGGAACATTCTATAATCTGGGAATTCAATTTCTACTTTTTTCCCTCCTTACTGGTGGAGATTGCCTGTGAGAATTGTAGTTACTTTTTGAGGATATGCTTTCCTAAGTTGTCTTAAGAGGAAGACAGTGACTGGTACATAGTAAGCCTTCAAAAAAATGCTACTGCTGTCACTGTTATGAGTGGAACGTATATCCATATTTCTACATGGGCAAAATAAAGTCACAAAACTCAAAAGAAAAGATCATACAGCTTGCATTAACAAACAATTTTTTTTACGTGTATTTATTTTTTGAGAGACATAGAGACACAGAGCACAAGTTGAGGAGGGGCAGAAAGAGAAGAAGACACAGAATCCAAAGTGGGCTTTGGGCTGGGAGTTGTCAGCACAGAGCCCGATGCGAGGCTCGAACCCCCAAACCGTGAGATCATGACCCGAGGCTAAGTCAGATGCTCAACCGACTGAGCCACCCGGGCGCCCCAATACAGCTTGTATTTTTAAAAAAATTTTGCCTCTTTCTCCTCCTTATCTTCTTACCATTTCATTTCCCTCTGTTTTCTTGAACAATAGGTAACTTTGAAAAACTCTTCTTTATTTTTATTTGCTAGGATACAAAAGGAAATACCTTATTCCATCAGCGATCATTGAATATCTCTTTTATGTCACGTTCTATGGTGGCCATTAGACATACAACAATGAAACTGGAGTTCACAGTGAAATGGAGAAGGGAAACATGGAAACAGAAAGTACCCAGAGAAAATTTTAGTGCTAGAAAACTGATTTTGTTTCCTTGTTTTTTGTTAAGCAATGGGAGAAAACATTCTGGGTCATTGGGAAAGCATTCCCAATTGAGGTTAAAAAACATGCTAGACTTCAGTGGTGGGTGGTGTTGGAGTACACGATATGGGCATTCCAGGCAAAGAGAACTGTCAAACAAGGGTATGTGTCTGATTGTGTGTGCTCAGGGAGGGAAACACTTGTGAGAGGCTATGCACTAGTTCCCTATGTTCCGGAGACTGAGCATTAATCAGCACTCCAGGGAAGAAGAGTTGCCACAGGTAAGTAACTTAGGGAAATGCCAGGCAAAAGTAATCAGATAAGCTTCTAACCTGGAGGACCTAGGCTATATACTAATATGTTCCCAAACAAGAGAGTTCACAGGATGGAAGGTTCACAAACATCTTTCTTGTACAAAAGAGGATAACATTAATTTTTACCTTATTGGGTTGTGAGGATTAAGTCAATTAATGCCGTCAAACTGCCTGCTTAGTACAGTCCATGGAACACTATTCAATAAATATTTTCTATTGTGTTTCACTCCCCAACAAAATTATCTTGAAAATAATATAATGCTAAAATAAAGTAGATTTATATACTTGGGTGAGATGAATCATTCAGGTCACGGAAGATCAGTGGGCTTTGATATTCTATGTCAAAGTTGGCTCCATAACTCATCCTTTCTTCTTTGGAGAAAAGCAAGAAATACTAGCTATGAATGAGATAGGGTAGACCAGTGTAAACTTTGGTGTAGAAATCATCACTTACCCCAAATGTTTGACTTTTCTTTTTAGAGAAATTTTTAAAAAATTAGAAAAATAAAGAAAGCTCATTTGATCACAATCATGACAGCAAATAATGGAAGTTGGAAAAAAGAATGTGAAACCCAGTCTATACGAAGGCATTAATGACAATCCAAGGCAGCACAGAGAAAAACTCAAGGCCTGAAATTGTTGGGTTCAGCTTGGGGTAGACTCCAGCATCACCTCTTTGGGTGAACGGTTGTAAGGCTCAAAGAATTATGGCAATAATTTCCTCTGCAATGAGACCTTTCACATCCTGGAATGTGGGTTGCACTGTAAATCATTAATCTTTGTGATACCTCTGAGGTAGGTAGGGATGATAATTTACAGTTCCCTGTGTATACGTCAGGGTGGGAAAGGTCAGTGCCTGATCCTGGAAGGGGGTTGTAAGCTGTCTCATGCGATGACCAGACTGAAGCTTGCAGTCACTTACCTAAAGCAAGACTATGACAAGGCCTCTGTTCTTTGGGGATATTCTTAATTTTTTTTCCCCTTCTTCAGTTCTTTATGCCACTTCTCACTTTCAATAAAACCAATTTACAAAATTCAATCTGCAGAAGTCAAGGCTGATTCTCATTAATTGGCAGGAGGCACTCCTCTGAAAATTGCCAATTTAACACCGTAGGAAGCAACAGGAAAGGGAAAAAAATCTTTCCACCAGGTCTATGGGACATGAAATGAGGGCCAGCTGACAGATTCCTGCTTCATTAAAAAATGGTCTTATTAAATGATAGAAATTGATTATTCAAAGAGTTGTATGTTTGACAAGATACTAGAATTCAGACTCTGATTTCCACTGCTCCTGCCCCATCAATTGTTTGAATTGCTCTAATAGGAGGCACATTGTGAATACAAAACCACTGCCATTGTGTTCTAGAAAAAGAGAGAAACCAGCACAGCATGCTCACTTCTTTTTAACTGACCTGAATAACCGCTAGGCTACATTTTTACAGCCTGCCATAGCATCATTTTGACAAGGTTGCAAAGGCAACCCTTGATGTGCTAGTCTCTGCCTTTTCTCCCTGTCACCACCCTGGTGACTGCTGTGCTGTGAAAACACTTCTCTGAGTTTGAGAGAATATGCTGATTTAAACAGACCCCAGTGAATGGCCAGTCAATCTGGGCAGTTTACCAACGTGACAATACCAAAGAAATGATTAACTATCACTGTAAAAGTAAAGGCATGGGAAAAATCTATATTCACTGGAACTTCTCTCAGGGGAAGTTGTGAATGTCAGGCTTGCAGACTTAAATACCTGCAGGAGCAGTGAGGTCCTGAAAAGAGAAGCAGGTGGGTAGTTGGTTAGCACCCTCAGGCCTGGTTAAGGTTCTCCAGGAGATACTGTTACTCAAACTGGGTGCCACTTGGTTGTTGCTATGCACACAGAGGGTCTCACGGCTGCGACATCTTTTGGTTTTCAAAATAAGAAAGAAATTCAGAGTGCTATGTTAAAATCTCATGAGTTTTAAAGCTGAAATGTATTCAAATTTCCTCATGGACTAGTGAGCCTCCAAGGCACCCTGTGCAGAGGTCACATATTTTAAAACTCTGCTGAATGTGACTGGCAATGCAAATTTGATCAGCTAGTCATTGGGTGAGCATGTATAGGTTTTGGGGGAGGTTGTAACAATGGGCAAATATAGCCAAGGGGTATGGTTAAGTCACAATAATTAAAAATAACTAGCTTTAATAAACCATCTTCTAAGCAGGATTGGTTCTTTTGTTAGGCTATGAGGAGAATGCAAATTTGGGGCCAGAATCGAACTACATGGCATTACATTTAAAGAGTCAGTACTTGGGGCATCTGGGTGGCTCAGTCCCTTGCGTGTCTGACTTCGGCTCAGGTCATGATCTTGCAGTTCACGAGTTTGAGCCCTGCATCAGGCTTTGGGCTGACACCTCAGAACCTGGAGCCTGCTTTGGATTCTGTGTCTCCTACTCTCTCTGCCCCTCCTCTGCTGATGTTCTCTCTCTCTCTCTCTCTCTCTCTCTCTCTCTTTCTCTCTCTCTCTCAAAAATAAATAAACATAAAAAAAATTTTTTTAATAGAGAGTCAGTAGTCAGAGAGAAGCAACCAGATTTTTCAATTCTTCCCTGCTACAGTGTTTTAGCCTTTCCTTTAAATAAACGTGGAACAAATATTTGGAAGCTACTGATTTATATAAGTGCCAAAATATGAACAAATCTTCAGTGTCCATATATTTTTGGTGATGTCTTAGATTTATATCTGCGTCAAAAAGGAAGAAAATTACCACAGCGATAGCTTCAGGTAGTTCATTACAGAGGCAGAATTCCATATTTAAGGGGCAGTTTCCAACTGGAATATCTCTCTCCTCACCCCATTGCCTTTGTTTCTCTATTTCATTTTTACATATTACCTCTATTTTCACCAATGAGAAATTAATTTGTATCTGTCAAGTCTTTGTAAAAAATGCCAAAGGATGTGAGACTATAAACGGTCATTCATACACTAGTATAAACTAACCTAATCAGCTTACTCCATCTTAAGGCTAAGGTCAAGTCAGTTAAATGAGAGATTGGGACATCTGGACATGGACAGATGCCACATAACATGTAGTACCTTGGGGAAGGCCATGGGGTGTGTGGTCCAGGAGAAATCTCAGAGTAATAGGGGTCGATTTTGACCTTGGTGCGTACTGTTGGACTACAAAAGGACCACATCAAAAAAAAAAATTTCTACTTCAAAACTTTAAGGAGAGCATAGGTAGGGCCACGTCAAAAGCAAATGAGGTCTCTCTCATCCCTCTTTTTCCTACCACCTTCTTCCTATTCAGGGCTCCTACTGGTACTACAGTTTGGCAGAGTATGGGCAAAATGGATTTGTAGGTGGTTGTAGGACCTCAACCATTGTTAATAGCTCTCTTTGGGGAAGACAGAAATAGTCTTGGAGCAAAATAGTTCACTACAACTTACTCTCAGATGTTTTTAGAAAATAACAATTACAATAGTAACATGTATCTGTGTATTTGTGTGGGGGTGTGTGTAGATAAGGAGAGATAATATGTGATGTAGCAAATGTTAAAGTGCATAAATGGGAGTAAAGGGTATACAATAGATCCATACTACATATAGATCCATACTATCTATAGATCCATACTACAAAGACAGAGTTAAATATGAAAGGCATACATTTTCAAATCCTCAGGTTGAAGGACAAGTGTGCTATGTTTGGATGTTCGTTGTCAAATATTACCCTGAAAAATGGGGACAGTCACACACCTGGTGTCGGGTTAAGTCGAGAGACAACAGGAACTGACTCTGGTAAATTTTATTTCCTGGAATGATACTGTCAAAGCCACAACAGAGACTGTTCTTAATGTCCAGGTCAAATCTATTTTTTGACTAAACACAACGGATTGCCTTCTATTCCTGCTCCCAGTATGTGTAAAATTTACACCAGGAATTTAAGAAGATAATCCACTTTATGTATCTACCTTCACAAAAGTCCACCCTGAGCTATTTTCTCTTCTTATAAAGATTATTTTCATGTCTTGTACAACCCTATCCATTCCAAGCATATGTGGTTGGAGGAAAATATCCACTCTTGTTCAACTTAGGACGATAGTAGGGAAGATTGATAGACATAGTGATGTTAGAATAATTGAGTAATGAGTTAGAATGTAGATGTTTAGGGGCTCCTGGGTGGCTCAGTTGGTTAAGTGTCTGACTTTGGCTCAGGTCATGTTCTCCTGGTTTCTGAGTTTGAGCCCTGTATTGGGCTCTCTACTTTCATCACGGAGGCTGCTTTGTATCCTCTGTCCTCCTCTCTCTCTGTCCTTCCTCCACTCATTCTCTTTCTCTCTCAAATAAATAAACATTAAAAACAAAAGACTTAGATGTTTAACTTGGCTTCTCATCTAATCCCCAGCCCCTTCATAATAAGGCATGGGCCAAAGCTTTTAAAAGGTTTATTAAATTACTGTACATCTCTCACTTTTTGTTCTTTCTTCCTGCTGATCAAAGTGCTGTTCTGGGCATCACTGGAGATTCTTAGATTTCCCAGTAATAGCATCTGTATTACCTATTATCGACAGGCCCAGGCAGGTATCTACAAGAGCAAGTTTGGCCTGTACATATAGGATCGATGTTAGTCTGCTTTGGTGACTGTAGCCATGTGGGATGTGGAAATTTGGGCCCAGCGTTTCCAAGTCCAGAGAAGTTGGAAATCCAATTTATAAGTCTGAAAGATCCTGATTTTTAAATATCTAAAATTAATTTATACAGTTTAAAATCACTGTGTAAGCCAACATCATGAAGACAGGTAAATCTCATTGGGGGCTGGTTCTGTGAGCCACCTGTTAATCCTATCTGCCCTGTGGTCTTCTTATGGACCTAACTATGTCTTCCCAAATTCACATGTTGAGATTCTAAACCCCAATGTGCCTGTATTTGGAGGAAAGATCTTTAAAAGAAGGCGTTTATGGTTAAATGAAGTCTCAGGGGTGGGCCCTCATCCGACAGCACCAATGTCTATACAAGAAGAGGCAGGGAGAACAGAAAAGCATGCAGACAGGAAAAGCCGTTTGAGGACACGGGAGAAGACAGCCATCTGCAAGCCAAAGAAAGGCCCCACCAGAAACCAATCTCGCCAGTACTTTTCCTGGGACTTTCAGCTTCCAGAAATGTGAGAAGTAAGTTTCTGTCACTTAAGTCATCCAGTCTGTGGTATTCTGTTAGGACAGCCCAAAGAGACCAATATTGGCCCTTTGCCTTGTTTTCTTTCTTAAAGTAACTATTTTAGCAGAGGGATATTAGGTCATAATTTACCTCTATATGAACCACTGATTATGAGAGTCTTTTTCATGGCCTTACTGCTGTCTATCTTAACAAAGTTTCTTAACCTGAGGTCCACACCTCTTCAAGTTCATGTTGAAAATTCAGCGTCTGTGAACTGCCATATTTTCACCAATTTTAACTGAAATGCAGGATTTCTTGGTTGGCAACAAACCACAGTAGGATAAGCAGTATCTGTGAGGTTGTCTCTAACAGAAATCAAAATACTTTCCCAATTGTATTAGAATTGTTGCAGATATCTCAAATAATTGTTTATGCTCAACACTATTTTGAAATACAGTAATAATCAGATTCACAGCTAGTTCTCATTATCTTACTCATTAACAAGAATCACATATTACATTACAAATGTGTTTTTAATATTTGGATAACTATATTTCAATACAATTAGGTACCTTTGCAATTCTGTGCATCTTATTCATTGCAAGACATTACTCTAAGGGGGATTCATAGACCTGGTCATGCAGCAAAACAACTGTGGCACAGAAAATTTTAAGAAATTTCTGGTCTGAACCAACACCCAGAAGTGACTAAATGGCCTGGCTTTTCTGAATGCTGTCCTCTAAGCACAAGGTCTTCTAATGAATAAATTGGGCATTAATTTGAGCTACATAAGCAAGTTTATTTGATAATCCTGTGTTGCCAAGACCAGTTTATTGCATAGGGCTCTTGACAAACCTAACTCCAGTCAGGAGGATCACCAAGGTAGAGTTTTTTCCATTCAAATAGCCCACTATGCTCTCAAGCCACCCCCTCTCTGACATGTTCAAGAGTCTCCAAACTAAACCAACCTCCATTTTTAGTCATTATTGCTCATTCAATTTTTCCCTGCTTGATCCTCAGTTAGTTCTAAGGATAAAGGCAGAAATAAGGCTGCCATGTTTGAGTGGAACCCACAGTGCACAGCAGAGGTCCTAGAACGCAGCCTAGGAAACGTGAATGGAAATGTGCGTGAGAGTCCAGAAAACCACGGCCCAGGAGAGCCTCCCAGCCAGCAGAGGATGGTGCTCGTCTGAACCCTATTTATCAGCACTGATGTCCTCATCCCTGTTTCCTCATGCAGCACCATGACAACCTGTCCTTCTCTGCCTCTCCTGTGTGATTACGTTATATTTGGTCCTAGGTCATATCCTGCCTTTTCCCCGAGTAACATTATATTTTTATTTTACCAAAAATGAGTTGCTCATCACGAATCAAGCATTATGCCAAAGTCTTGCCTATAATACTGCATTGAAACTTCCAAATAAACCCATGAAGTATTATGATTACCAGAGGGGAAAACTGAGACATAAAAGACTATCTAATTTTCTCAAAATAATACATTTAGCAAACTGCAGGAAGAGAAAGCTAACTGAGCTGTCAGCAATGCCAGAGCCTATGCCCTCCACTCCCCATTGGGCAAAGATCCAACTTTGAATCTTAAATTCATCACCTAGTAGATGATGAACACAAGATGATTTATTAGGCAATATTCAACAGTCTACAGCTTTATAATGGCTAGTTGGTTACACTTTGTATATGTGCTTCTATATGTAAGCATTTTTAAAGATGTACTTAATACTTAACAACCTGATGAGTTTGATAGTAGATGGAGAAATGGGTTCAGAAAGATCGAGTGAGTTGCCCAAGGTTATATAATTTACAAGCGAAAGGCTTCAAATCCTAATCCAGCTGGAACTTTAATCTATCATACTTGGGTTCCTTTAAGTTTCCATCGGTCTCCCCAGGCCAGCCCAGGGAAGGAATTGATGCAAATGAGCAAATGAACCAAGAGAGACTTCACTCTGCCCCAATTTCCTGCTTCACTTTTGCTGTTGAAAACTGGCGTCATAGGACTTGGGTCTGTAACTTTAGGAGAATGGCATGGTTTCGTCATCACGTTGGAGTCCTCCAGATCTGTCCTGGGCTCTGTACACGTTCTCCCAGAGAACGACACATGTACACAATCCTATAACTGACTCGATGTGCTATCTCAATTCTCCCATGAATGCATGCCTCCTACGTCCGCCCCAGGACTTGCTCTTTGGCTCCCCATCCCCCAACCTGGGCTTGTCCCCACCTTGAAGAAACTGACCACCACCAGGGTGTGCCGGGGACCACCACTGATGCCATCTCTGAGCCTCCTTTGAGGAGGCCTAGAGTTTATGAACCATGGAGAGACGACAGCATCTCTGGCTTTAATAAGCCAGAATAATTATCATTTTTTGAAGTTATCTAATGCAGTGGGATTTTATCCATTAGAACTTAACTGGCATCAGAATAGACATTAAATAATCACAATTGTTATTTTTGGAGGAAAGAGTTGGGTACAAAAAGGCTTCATTTTCCTGAGGTTGGCAGGCCTTTGAGGAAGCATTTCTCTTTCCTCTGTCACTTCTATTAAAAAAAAAATCTATAAAAATCTTGTCAGGGAGAGCATTTCACATCCTTCTTGGCAAAACTCATGGTTTGAAGTGGTGGGTAGGGATTTAGACGTGAAATTCCCCCAGATTTTAAGGCAAGTTGTTTCAGCTACATTGTGAGAATTGCTTACAAAAACTGGTGTTGGCTACCTTTGAAAGAAGTAGACATTGCTTTACAGTGTCATCCCCTCTTGTCACTTTAATTAAAACAAATAACAGACATGTTACAAAAAAGAAAAAAAAGCACTTGACAGCTTCCCCCATTTTATACACTTCCCAATTTCTCAAAGGCTTTACTGAAAGAAAAGAAATATTAAAGTGACGTTCTGTGACTTAGGTACCACTCTGGATTTCTCCCACACTCTCAGGAAATTCCTAGAGCACAGAAAAACAACTCCCCCATCTCTCCTCTATTTCTCAGAGTTTGGCCTGGAGTGACGTGGAAGGAACGAAGCAGGAAGTTGGGACCAGAAAATGGCCTGAGTCCTCAGGTAGATAGTCAGGCTCTTATGGGGGGGGGGGGGGTGTCTGTTTACATTTAATAGTGGCATGAGGGAGGTCTTCCTCCCTCAATTGAATTGAATTGAATTGAATTGAATTGAATTGAATTGAAAAGGGGCCCTGCATGCAGTGGGCAGCCCTACTCTCACCACCCAAGGCTGAGTGCATGAATAGAAGGTCCACAGTCGCCTTGGCAGTGTAGACTACTGATTAAGAACTGGCACTGAGACCAAGCAGATCTGACTTCCAAATTCTGCTCTGTCACTAAGAAGCTCCTGCTCTTGGGCAAAGCCTGGATGTCTCTAATTCTCAGCCAGTGTCCTCTGTTTCCCTGAGATAATGATAGCCCCTCCCTAGAAGCATTGTGCAGAGTGCTAGCTCCGTCTGTTTAAAGAAAATGTCTGTTATGTTCACTGATCTATCCTGGTGCCTAACACAGGGTGTGGTAAATGACCCTTGATCCATACACATTTTGAATAATGATGGAATAATTAATTTTGGGTCAACTTTATTTAACTAATACAATATTTAATATAATATAACCAAACATGAAAATTTTATTAATAGTTAATTAATATTTGTATTTAATCATGAACAATTACAATTGGTTATTTATTTAGAATGAATAAATTATTATGTAGAATAAATGAGAAATGATGAAGTTCTCAGTGTAGCCTCCAGTCTAATAAGGCACAATACACGATAGTTGCTATTATTATGATTATTATCCTTTCTTCATAGGTTTGAAATTGACTTCATACAGACTAAATGGGCCCCACCATTGACCCCTTTCCTTCTTTTACCTGTAGCTCTTTTCTCTTAAACATTTTTAAGTCTTTGTGAGTGAAATTTCAGGGACAAATTTTAAATACTTGAGTATGATATGCTCAATGTCACCAGTTATGTAATTCATGTAAAGAATATATTTGCATGTTATAGGGGAAAAAGAGATGCTGACACTTTTTACCTCTCAAAGCTTAATGATCCAAATCATTTCCTTAGTTGGGTTTTAATGGCTACAATGATGGGGAACTTTACGAATCTCTTGAATAAATTCCTTACTCCGATCTAGGCCAGCCATTCAAATATTGTTTCTTTTAGCTTCTGCTTAATTTACTTCTATAAGTTTTTAAAACTTTGTTGAAATGTAAAAGGAGTTTTACCCCCTGTTTAAAAAAAAAATTTAATGTTTATTTTTGAAAGAGAGAAGACACAGTGCGAGTGAGAGAGGGTCAGAGAGAGAGGAAGACACAGAATCACAAGCAGGCCCCACAATCAGCATGGAGCCCAACACTGAGCTGGATCAGGGAGATCACTACCAGAGCTGAAATCAAGAGCCAGACAGATGGCCAATGACTAAGCCACCTAGGCGTTCCCAGGGCACTGTTTCTTAAAATGCACTAAGAAGAGTCTTCACATCGAGTACCTATTAAAACTACTGACTGCTGGGCCACAAAACAGAAGTTGTGGGATAGAGGACAAAAATCTGTACTTTGAAAATAATTCTTCACATGCACACTCTCAGTATCAAAACACACAAACTCAGGACAAGCTAGATGAGCAATGAGAGCTGGGTTACAGCCATCAGGCCCCAGGTTCCTTTTTGTAAGTCACATTTTGTAACACTCCCTTGAACATCTTAGATCGTTTATAGAAAATGTAACCTACCTGTGCACACAGTGCCAAAAAAATCCATATACTTCTCTAAATGAAATAAAAATGAGTAATAAAACAACAGTAATTTATAACAACTATGCATTTTGATATGTAGGTGTCCATACCTAACTTCACCCGAAACAGTATGTGCTTCCACTTAGACATGATATCACCAGGGATATAATAGCTACAACAAATGTTGGCTCAAGTGTTTTGTTTTGGCAATCCCAAATCCATGGCTCCAGTGCCTCAGTGACATAATTTCCAAAATAGTTAACAGCAAAAAAAATTTTGAACAAAAGACCATCTTCCCTTAAATTTCACTCTGGCTGCATTCTTGGCAAATCAATTATGTATAAAAACAGTGCTAAGAATACTTTGCCTTTATAGATCGTAAGGAGTTAGTTTCTTAGCTCAAATAATTACAACCAGGATTTTCAGTTACAGGAATGTCCGGTAACATGTTCAAACCTCATTCCAAATGCCAGATAGAGAACAATTCATTGTGTGGTTTCTCTGTCCTGGGGAGGAAATCCAACACCCTGGATGGACTCCCATCTACTAAATGCAAGTAGGATCCCCTTCATACACCAACTGCGGTAACAACAGAAAAGTGATCTTTCCCTCAATTTCTACTATGCCACCATTTAAAGCCACTGAACTAGAGAGTGAGAAGCAGTGAGAGACATCCAAGGGCGGAGCCTAAAGAAGATCTGTCCTTAGGTCATGGAACCATGTTTAAACAACCTGCTCATTTTCTATGTACCACCAGTGATTTAGTGTGCTCAGTTCTTTACATGCAGTTAAGTAATTTCAGTATCATAAAAACCCTCTGAAGTAGGTTTAAAGCCTTCACTCTATAGATAAAGAAATGGATGTGTGATGTTAAGTGGCCTCTCCAGGGCCCTTGATATATGAAGTTAAGTGTGTCTATGTGTGAGACGCCATCTTCCCTCTGCCCCCTGCCCCCTTGCAGAACAAGACCGTGCTGACCATTAGCAGTGCCAGAAAGAGCCCAGAGGAAAAATAAAAGCTCAAGGTTTGAGTGTAACTCGTAGTGACAAATTTAATAGTGTTTAAGGCTGGAAATGAACATACTTGCTTTCTTTTTTTTTAAATAGACTTCAATTTGTGTGGTTGAATCAAGTTAGGCAGGAGCAAAACTGAGTTAGGTTTTGTTTTGCTCTGGTTGCCCTTAAACACCAGGGGACCTGGATGCCTCTAGCACTGCTTTGCATTTAGGGTGGGTGTTGATTTTTCCAAGGGTCTTCCCTCCACCGTGAGCTTGCTTACAGGGGCTCTCTACACCTGCACCATAGAAGGCTCCTTCTCCATGTTCTTGTTCTCACTCCACTGAAGACTATTTCTTGTCACTCAACACTTGGCAGCCTGACAGGTTGGTGGGGCAAAGGAAGGGCATACATATGTCCCGGAGTTCATCCTCAGACTAAGTTTCCTTTGTTTACCTTGATTTTCCTGTCAGGTTCCAAGTTTTCTTTGGATGTCTTGAGTTTCTGGTCTATTTCAATTTAAGAATGATGCAATACATCAGCGAAAAGGAAGCTTTGCGTTCATATGCAAGCTTGATGACTGGAAGACTTTTCCAGAGACTAAGCAGATGAGGAGTCAGACTTTTACGGGGAATTCCTCATCACAGAATGCAGAGGTATTGACTCTGGGATACCAGCACCCATGTTAATGGACCTAGGGACCTAGTTCTCTTCAGATCTTTTTCAGAGTGATTCTCATTCTCCCTAAAGGAAATAAGTTCCTGGCTCACAGGATTTTCTCCTGCAGGGCTGGAAGTAGTTTGGCTCAACCAATCTTTAGCCTCTCATCTCACTTCCATAGCCTTGCAACCACCATTTCTGAGTTTTCCAGCAATCTGCAGTTTACCTGTCTCAACTCACAGTTCCTGTCCCTTCTCAGGTCTCTCCATTTCCTCCACTTTGCATTCCTCATTATGGCTCTCCAGAAAAATGCCCAAGTGCCTTGTTCATTTGTGAGTCTTTCTATGTTGTCACCATTTCAGGGACCTTATACACTTTTCATTTCATTACCGCAATGTTAGTGGAGTCTTGGGCAAGAATACACATCAACACATGAAACCAGTTTGCCATTCTGAATCACATGCTACAGAACTATTTCATGAGGTGGTCTGGTCTGCATCCCAGGGGCAGGAAGGATTTCAGGAAGTTCTGTGTTGGGAAATAAAGGCAATTTTGACGTGCTGTCAATGAGACAAAGACACATGTGATAAGCCTGATAGGATATAAAGAAATTATAAATCCTAACTTCAGTTTCTGAATTGATCACACAAGAAGAGGTGCAAGGGACCGTCTGCTGACAGATTCTTGAAGGAGACACAGAGGTGCATGTACCATGCTGTCTAGATACATAAGAGCTAATGGAAATAAGGCAAATCCCAGAAATAGGGAGAATGAAGTTCACAATCAGACCTAACCAGCCATCAAAACTGATGAGGTAAATCTTGGTAGCAGAGAGGTAATATTGTGCACAATTTTTTTTTTTTCTGCTGAATCGAATGACACATTTATAAGCTCTTCTCACTTCAGTCACACCCCAGTGCCTTAGCTCACCTAATGCCATTAATGATCACTGGATACAAACTGATCCCTTAAGAGAAGCAGGTGAGTGAAACAAACTTACCAGTGAAAGGAACATGGAAGGAATGGAGCACTATGGGCCCATTCTTTCCTTTGATATTCAAAGACGTTTACTGAACAACTACTTTGTACTCTATCACATCCTACCAGGATAGTTGCAAGCAAGTTTAACTGAGAATTGAGTATCTAATTGCTTTTCTATTAAATGAGCATTAAAAATAGTATCTGCTTCATAGAATTGATGCATGAGTTAAGTAAATTAATGTACATGAAGTGCTCAGTCAAGTGTTTGAAATGACTAAATGCTTAACTAATCTTATTATTAAGATTAACCAAAGTATCTGTCCTTGAGGACCTCAAGTAGGAGAGAAATAGATGTGTCAACTAATAAAGACATTAAAATATAAAATAGGTGTTAGAAGCATATGACAGGAGTTAAATAGAAAACAATAACAAGATAGTAAATAGAAGTCCAAATATGCCGATAGTTATATTAAACATAACAACTAAAAGACAAAGATTATCCAACTGGATTAAATAGAAACCCAAAAATACAATGCCTATGAGATAAAACCTTAAAAGTAAGCTTAAATAAGAGGACACAGGAAGGTTGAAAATAAGAGGATACAGAAAGGTATACCACAAAAACACTAACAAAAAGAAAGCTTGTGGATCAAGAAGTTTCTCTTTGCATATAGCTACACAAAGGAGAGTGCTAAGGAGCTGGTAGAATGACTGCTCTCATCAGCACCTGTTCCAAACTGGATTTTCCAGGTGTGACCATTTCCCACCCATGGGAAAGGAGAAGGAAGAGTGTGAGACGTGCACACCCAACATTTTTAGATGCAAGACTCAGAATTATTCTCATTACTTCTGCTCAAATGCCACTGGCCACATCTTCATCTAATGGCTGCAGCTAATTGCTAAGAAGGCCACGAAATACAGTCACTCTATCAGCAGCTGTGGGCCCGGATGAACTTTTGATGAGGAACAATTCTCTTAGTAAAGGAAGACTTTTTTTTTTTTAATACAGGAAGAAGGAGAATGGATATTTCCATGTCCCATTTCACAGGAGAAGAAATTGGGTTTCAGAGAAGTAAGCTGAAGTTACTCACTACCGTAAAACTAATAACTGGAAGGCCTCGAGTCCTTAGCTGTCAGATTCCAGCACCCTTGCTCTTCTTTAGTTGGTCTATAGCCCCTGCACCTCCTCTCCAAATCCATTCATTTATTCATCTATCTATCTCTCACTGGGTTTGAGAGCCAACTTGAAAAGCCAAGAGAATAGCAGAGCAGCAGAAGTTCCCAGCAGTCTAAGAAAGAATCCACCCTACATTACTGGCCAAAAAGTACACTGTGGGAGGTTGCACTAAGCAAGGCCAGTGGCATCCCACCAGGAACCCAAATTGGGCAACACTTCTCTCTGGGGAATGCAAATCCAATGCAGAAAGCAGTGTGTACACCACTCTTTCCATTTTTGGTAATGGGGGTTGCATGTGCAAATTGTGGAGAAATGCAGCAAGGAGTTGAATAGGAAATTTTGCTTTCTTATTTCACTATTAACACACTGAATTCTACAAAGTTTTCATAGGCATCATTATCATTTTGAAATCATGAGAAAAAGGAATCCGTTCAACCAGCAATGGATGTAGAATTAATACAACGTAGAGCTAGTCCTCAAATTCTGAAAAGTCCAGAAATCACAAGGCACCAAAGTAGTGAGCAAAAGTGAACGAAAGAGGCAAGGGAAGGGAAAGAAAGAAGAGAAGACATGGAGACTGTTTCATTAGAATACTCGTGATTTTAAACTGTCTTGATTTGGGATGACTTTTTAGTTTCTTCCCAGAGTTTTGTCGTAGTAATGCTTTTATTTCAACTCTGCAAAAATGTCTCTAAGCCTGGAAAGACCTCATGGGTTAATTTTGGTTGCCAGGGAAACCGCCTGGATTTGCATAGACTCTCACTGATTCCTGGAGGCAATCCCTGACAACCGGGAAGGCCCACAATAGTACTGGTCTCCAAAGGTCACAGCTCTGCACCATTCACCTTGATTCTATTTCATTTCGTTCTATTTCCAGATCCAGCCAACTTGGCTGTTTTGAGGGGGATAGGAGGCAGGGAGACACTCCTGGGGGACATACCTTGAATCCTGCTTTATGGCACATTAATTTTAGTAATACATAGGCCTTAACTGCTCAGTCAGGAATCCTGTGTTACCTTGTTTTAGTTTTGGTTGCATTTATTTTGTACTTTTTATAGCACATCAATATGATTTCATAACAGACATAATCTGACAGAATAAAACTAAGGTCATGATTGGAGAGGTAACTATGGTTTTCTAACTCTGTGTCCTTTAGAAATGACAAATCTGTATCCACTATTTTTTTACTATTCATTTTAATAGTTTTCAAGTCTGTTATTAAAATCAGCAATAGAATATAAGGTATTAATTAGAGGGAAGTGATGAAATGGTAAAGTGATAAGATACAGATGGAAATAGTTACTGATCTGTAGATTTAGTTGGCTAAAAACAAAGCCAAGATCCATGAAGGTCCTCTTGGGGGGTGATGGGGATGAAAACTCTAATGGTACATACTTATGTTTAAACTCTACTTAAGTTCTCCAGATGTTGGCTTTGAAGGAGCAATGGAGAGAGAAAAGAATATTCTATTCCTCTCTTTGAGCCTTTTCTATAAATTCCAAGATGGAGAGTATTAAAATTACTTTGGATTAAATTATGTGAAGGCAATATGGCCCCAAGTATTTTACCACTTAACCTCCTAAGGGCATCAATTTCATTATCAGTGAAAGATGGGAGAAGCACTGACTTTCTAAATCTTTTTCACTCTGAAATATCCTATCTGAAAAATTATGATTTTGTGAATTCCTGAGTCTTTTTTACTCTGAAATGTTATGATTTTATATATGATTTTATTATGATTTAACTGCCAATTATCAGGGAAAATGACTCTCTGGAAGCAGCCATTAGACTTAAACATGGTTGCTACTTTTTGTCCTGAAATATGGTATAGGAAACATATGTTGTTTTTGCTGCCCATCATCTACTTGTCCTTCTTTTAGCTCTACCTTTTTTCATTGAGGAAGGTCATCCTTCTAAAACTTTCATTGAAGGTGCTTCTGGTGGATTTGCCTGAACCCCCCCTTGGGTCTGGAGTGAAGTGTGTGGTTCAGTACCACCAGTCAGAACATCACCTGTTTGTCTCCACAGCAATTGGTTCAGGGACAGTCATATGAGCTAATAGGGGCCAACAACAAGCACAGAAACTTTCATAGGTGGTGGTTTAAGGAGCCATGCTGTAGCATCCTTTCTGTTGTAAAAGAGGAATCCAGAGTTGCCATCGGCCTCCACATAGAAAATGAGAATGCAATGGGTTTGACAGTAAGATGACACATCTTTGTTTGACTCCTGAATCCAACTACACAGAGTAAATTCTACCCTAGGACTTTTTGATTACATGAACCAATAAAGTATCTTTGGGCTTAAGTCAATTTGGGTCAGATTTTACACTGTTTCCATCAGCAAGAACCTTAAATGATGCACATAGAATATGTCAAGTTTAAGCACTGGAGGGGTAAGATAGAATACTGAAATGAACACCAGGTCAACAATGTATTTGGTATTCTGGAGTCCAATAGAAATTTATTCACTACAAGTATAACAAGAGAATGCTTAATTTGAAGCTGACCACAAAGGAATGCAAAAATCTCTCCTAGATATTTTTCCCTTAGTCACTGCCCTGAGCAAATATAATTATGGACTTGGCTAACTCTTCAGCCCAACCTTGTCCAGTTTCTGTGATGAATCAAGCTTCAGTGTTGGGAAGAATAAAGTCCCTCACTGATGAAACTAGTCAGATTTCATACCCCGGTGACAGTAACAAGGATGTCACTTATCAATGTCACAATAGGAAAGAATCCAAAGGATAACCAAACCTTACATTTCAGACCTCCATTTAAAGAATCTGACCTAGAAACAGTAAGAGACTTGCTCAGGAACACAGAACTAGGAAAGACCAAGATTTGGGCTAGAATTTGGTTCTCCAGCTGCCTGATCAGTGAAACACATCCAGTTAAGCAAGTCTGTAGAATGTCAGGATTACTATATATAGAAATCACTTTTGCCACTTAAGGGAGAAGATGTGTACTTTACTATACTCATAAAGGAATCTTGCTGAGCTCAATGGGCAAGAGAAATTCAAAATGTCAAGACAACTTTTATGCAATTTCAAGTCAACAGCCTACTATGAATGCTGATCTGAACTCCTTCATCCCTAAATGGCAAATCACAAGAGCAATATACTTCTTAAAGCTTTAGTTTTTTTAGATTTGTTAAGGTTTTATTTCTTTATTTGTGAAATGAGAATAATAGCAACTTTCCCGTAAGACTGTTGTGATGACAGTATGAGATAATACAAGTCAGCTGCTGCACAGATGTTAAACAACATCAATGCTCTCCTATCAGGATCACCACTATCATTACTATTTCTAGTGATGTTTTTACTCCATGACTAAACCCCGGAAAACACCCTTAAATAAAGAGTAATGCCTAACTGCATATTATCTTCTCAACAATAACTAAAACATTTTTTTTTGCTTTCAGTTGCTTTAATTAATTAAACTCTTATCAGAAGAATGTTCTTGTATAAATGTAAGTATGCTCAGAAATTCCTAGGTGAATTTTGTCTTTCCATTGGACAGGGGATTGATTAAATCACCCCTGTGAATTAGCTCACTAAGCCAATACAACAAGCTTTTCTTAGAATTGTAGTGATAAAAGATAAGGATTTGCACAGCTTTTCTGTATCTATATGATATACTAAATTTATTCTGTTGACTAGTTTTTTTAAAAAAATGTTTTCTTGTATACTTTCTAGTCACTAAGCAGAGAGAAAATAAAATGAAAATGGAATAGTTTCCTAATATGATTGAAAGGAAAGTGTGTCTAAAAAGCCTTAGAGCCCCAGAAGCATGAATGCAAACCATGTCTGGTGATAAACACACTCAGTTATTTTTGAATAACAAGAGGATTGTGCGATTTAATTCAAATAAATCGAAAGCATTCTGTACACAGATTAAATGCTGTATGTTTGACTGTTGGACACTATAAACCATCAAAATGGTCCCTCTTGACCTAGGTAGAAAGAATGAGGTAGAAAATAGCACATTCTTTTTGGTGTAAAAACAAAAGTTAATGTCTTTTTTGTGTCCTTGAGAGAATATGCCAACACATAACACAGTGCTCATCTACCATTGGTTTAGCTAACCCTTACAACGAAGCCTTCGCAGGAAGAGTCTAAGTTCTTAACCCATGAAAATATATTCTCTGAAAACCATTTGTAAAATAATTTTCTCTATATTTTCAATGGGATATAGAGAAAGAAAGAAAGGAAAATTATTTTCTGAAAGGAAACAGAACAGAGACCTGTAGAAATGCAGAACACCACGGACATATCCAAGATGGTTCTGGTAATGAGAATTCAATGGTTTGGTCCTTCAATTCTTAAGCTTCTTAATCATGTAGGCTTCTCTCCCCTTGATTAGAAAAATAATATAGAAAACTTGAAAGGTTTAAGCAAGCACCAAACACCCAAGATAACCAGTGGGATCATTTGGATTATATTCTTTAATAAACATTTTCCCTGTCTACAAAATCATGACAAATAGTCATAACTTCACTCTCTCTTTTTCTTTCCTTGCTTTTAAGTTATTACTATGCTACCATGACAATAATCTTCCTACACACAGTTTTTAAGGGTTTCTCACTACTGCCACTGATATTACATGGTTTCAAAGCCACCACTGTCTCTCACCTGGATTATTGCAAATCTAACTGGTCTCCCTACTTCCCCCACCCTCGCCGGCTTCGGTGGATTCTCAACCAGCCAGAGAAATAGCACTTAAACCCATGTCAGATAGTCTCTTCTTTGCTCAGAACCTTCCAATTACACTCAGTAAAAGACAAAATTAAGTATGCCTCCTCAAACATCCTCAACTTTCCTTTTTGACTTCCTATCTTATTAGCTTCATCCTTATTCGTTCTGTACCGACTGCAATGGCCTCTGTCCACGGAACGTAGCAGGCACGCTCCTATCTCAGCATGTGTTATTCCTTCTGCTTGGATGTTTTTCTCCCAGACGCCACAGGCCTGCCTCTCTCACACTATGTCTTTCATTGGTCATCTTACCAAAAACTGCGGTGCCTCCCCTCCATACGTTGTTTCTTTCTTCTTTTTCTGGTTCAAGTCGTGTATTTGAAGGTAATTCCACAAAGTGCTAAGAGTGATTGCGGAAGTAGGACCAGGAAGAGAGGAAGCCAATAAAGAATATGCTGATGAGAGGGACACTACTTTGCAGGCAACTGAGCCTGAAGCCCCTGGGGAACACCCTGAGAGACTTCCTGGAACATGCCTCAGAATTGTTTTCCTGAGGTGCAAGGAAGCTGAGGTATTTACCCTTTCATGCTCTCTCCTGAGCCAGAGCATGCCCTCAACAGAGAGACAAAGGAAGCCATTCAGCAGGTATGGGGGCTGTTTGAAGAGATCTCTGGGGATGGCAGAGGCGCTTGACAGAAGCGCCACAGAATGGACACTTAACTGGTTGTCCTGCATCCACTCTTGCTCCTTCCCATCCATCCCAATTACTGCTCCCAAAGTGATCCTTCTAAAATACCAAATAGGTCAAGTTATTCACCTGCTTAAAATCTGTCCACAGCTCCCCACTGTTTTCAGAATAAAATCCAAATAGACTGGCCTGACATTTCATTCTCAGCCACTCTTCAGGCTTTATATCCCACTTTTCCAGCATCCAAATCAGGCTCCAGGCACCATTCTAACCGTAGATTCTCTCTTGAACCACACTTGTGAGGTCCCCATAGGCACACAGACACAGCCATCCTGTCGGAAGGCCACCCATAAATATTTAACACACATATATTTGACTGGCTATTATATGCTAGGCTCTATGCTAGACACTGCAGATACACTGAGGAATAGATCACAGTTGCTGTCTTCAAAGAGCTAACTGTCTAAAATCTATGCAATGCTTTTACCTTCTTTAATGTCTTGTTTTTTTCCTAAGCACTTAACTATCCTACATACTATATGCATTTTACTTATTTGTCTTGTCCTTTGGTTGTCTGTCTTACTAGAATATAAGCTTTGCAAAGACAGAGATTTTTATTTGTTCCCTTGAATCTCAGTTGTCCAGAATGGTACCTGGCACATAATCAGAGAGGAACCCAAAAAATATGTGTTGAATGAGTTATTTATTAAAATTACTTGAACATTTTCATAATATTCTCTTGTTTTCCTGCCTTCTCATCCACCTACATTGGACTATTTAAGTTTACTTCCATTTATATATTTTTAATAAATGACACTAGTGAAACTCCATAAATATACTTATCTGCCCATATTCACAGTTATTTCCTTATGTTCAATTCCCAGAAGTGAAATTATTGGGTTTACGATTCAATATCAATATATGTAAGGCAATATTTGCTTCCTGACCCTCTGTCTGACACTGGATATAATAATTTTTTTCTAGCCAATTTGACAGGTTAAAAAAGTGGTATTTCATTGCAGTTTTAATTTGCACATTTTTGCAAGTCACATCATTTTTAAAAAAATATTTTCTGGTGGCTGTCCTATTTTATGTGGTTTCCTTAGGTGGGCATGGGGAAAAAATTACTAAAGAATCACACTGGAGTCCACCTGATGTTCTCTTGGTCTCTACCAACTTTGTATCAAAATACGACTAAAAAACTTCATCCTTGGAGATGATGTGATAGATGATGTCATATTTGGAAGACACCACACCATTTTGTTCACATACCCAACAGCAGAGAAAAATCTTTGAGCAGGACACCCTAAGGTGAACAGTTTCCAAAACAACTTCCACTAAGGACCTTGGTGAGAAACTCCCATTATGCTGGACAGTGGACTATCTGCTTCTGAATTCAGAACACTGCTTAGAACTCCTGTGACCCATAATACCCTTCACCATTCAATACTAAGGAGCAAATTGAGAGCCCAGCAATCCAAGGGATTATATACTTTTCTTTCTTTTTTAAAAAATAATCTTACTCTATTTTTGGTCCCAGAATAATTACAGGCAGGCAGAGTGAGACATGTTACATCAACTTGAAAGATGCCTCTACCCACTTTCTTAACTTTGAGGCAAAATTAGCTGTACGTGGGGACTTAAGAGTTCAGCACAGTGTTGGGAAATTCAGGCTCACCACACAGACCAATCCCATTATGTGAGGATCAACACTTCCAGGCATCATGGCTGGTGAGTAGATCGCTGGGCAGGCTATTCATGGTTAACAGAGCCCTCATTGGCTCTAGTGCATGGTTTCAAAGAATCACATCAGGATTCTGGCTGCAGAAACCCAGAAATGTTGCTCATTTTAAAAAGCCAATTTCGCTTTCCACTTTAAACATTTATTAGCAAAAGATCATCATCAAAGGACGTATTCCTGTGATATCAACTAGCTGAAGGAATCTGCAAGAGGGGGGCTTTTCTTTAATGTTTTCTCAGAATTCCTCCCATTTATCAATTAGTTTGAAAAGGTTGGTTATATTCAAAAGTCTCTTAAGGAAAATATATTTTCCTTTTCTTCTAAGTTTTTTTTTTTTTAATAAAATAAACTCTTAATTTTCAGATCTTTATTGAAGCTCAGTTTCTTCCTCGGATCAAAGGAGAAATAATCTCTCTTCCATTTCTAGGTTAGCTAAGTTTTGAGACTGGGTCGTGTCAAAGTGATCTGTATGAAAACAGAGAAGCTGTCCCTGCTCTTGGTGCCCAACCCATCATGCTTAACCTCCAGGGATGCTAATGAGAATAACAGCTGAAAGGTCCCAGAGGAACACCACACAGACACTGAATTGTGTTCCTTCTGCATTTGGAATGACATTTAAATGAAACCTGCAGCTGTTTAGAATGTGGTTAAGAAGATTTCCCACGGAATTGTTTTCCAGACCTCTGGGGCAGTTATAATGAGAGGTTCAGTCTAAGTTTCAGGGGAAAGAGATCAAACCACATGAACCTCAACCTCTATATGGAAAAGTTCCAGAAAATGTTCAGAAGATAAACTGCAGAAGGGACCTTAGATTGGTAACAGCTCACAACTCTAAGCACTTAGCCTCATTCATTGATTCCTGCATCCAATGAATGCTAGTTTTAAGTATATACAAAATATTCCACATAATAAATTAGATGCCTTAGAGAATGTGGCTAATATGTTACTGAGGGAGATACCCAAAAGGAAAATAAATAGCATTTAGTGGAAGGTGTACAGAAGGAAATGAGGAAGGTGCTGTGGTAGAGAATAGCTGAGACAGATGTGCTTTAATTAGGGTGGTCAGGGAGGGCTTCCAGGAAGAGGAGATATTTGGGTAGAAGTGTTAAAAATGAGAGGGTACTGGTTATTCAAACAGCTTTTTATTCACAGTATTATAGGAACTCACAATCTCTGGGATCTGACTGGAGAGCAACAGTATTTTCTTCTTGTCTGAAAGGACACCCACCTGTTCAATCTCCCTGGTAACTTCAGAGGACCAGATATTCCCTGCTGTCTGTTATTCTAAGGGCTTAGAAGACAATTATGGACTAAGGGTTAATAGAATCTTTTTCCCTTCTGCATAAGAACTCCCCTTTTGGTTAGCTCTCTTGATCTGTTCCCCCTGGTAACCTGATAAGGTCAATATCACCTGTTGCTAGGCAACCTTGTTAATGATAAAATGACTCCACATTGGAAAATTACATTTAGACCGGGAGAAGGCTATCTACTTGATAGGAAGTCGTAGCTATGCGCTTTTCTGAGTAGGGTTAGTATTCTTATAACCGGGCACAGCCCTAGCACGGACCCTGGAAACTCTGCCAAAACTGTTATTACAAGAGACATTGTCTCCTGAGGGGACAGGGCTGTTCACACACCTGTTCTAGGTGGTCTCTTTGCACTCCAGCTATTGCCTTAGGAGACTTGCCCTAATAACCATAATTTCTGTCATGTGGACACTGAAGGATTTTTACAGAATAAGAACACCTGCTTCTGTCCTCCTGGTAACTTTGGATTCTGGTTCGCAACCTTCTTCATAGAGTAAAGCCTCTTGTGGGCTGGTGTGGGTTCTGAATCTGAATGTTTCTTTGAACCCAAGAAAACCACGAGTAGGCTCTGCAGAACAATACCTAGTGGAAATGGGAGTGTTAGAGCAATGAGTGGGGAAGAAAAGCCAAAATCACAGTGACAGTCCTGAGTTGGGAGGAAATGAACAAAATTAATCTCCACCTGAAATCTATTCCTCTTCCAGCTGTCTACATAGCATTCTCTTCTCATTGACTCTATTACCAGCCATTTGGTGAGACTGATGTAGAAGATATTGAAACATTG